>NC_090254.1:4046329-4251329 GCF_037325665.1 Littorina saxatilis | reverse complement strand
TTTGATTACCGTATTTTCCGGGTGACAAGGCGCTACAGCGCATAAGGCGCACCCCCTTCTTTTAAAAAAAATTGTAATCCAGTCACCCATTGGGCGCAGGGAGCCGATAGGGCGCACCAAAATTGAAAAAGTATACGGTAACAAACGGTCGAAGAATGAAAATAAGACGAAAATAAGTCGCACATCAAAGGAAGAATACAGAGTGGAAATATGTGTGCTCTGTGTGTGCCGCGAGATCAAAGGCAGGTCCATTGTGATAGCTGGGTCGCACCTTATGACCCGGAAAATACGGTAATTTTATTTATTATAATTTCAATGGCTGCTTGTCTCATGCAAATGCATTTTACGGTTTCTCCCATGATAAATTGGACTTAAAATATCTTATTTGATCCCAATATGTTTATGTTGCCTTGACCAAATGGCTATTTTGGGGCGTTTCTCTTTTCAGTTCTCTTCTGATATCTCAGCTTAAGTCAGTTGCTTCAGTGAGAATACATAAATACAAACATACATACCTACATACCTACACACGCATGCAAGCACTCACTCAGGCACACTCATGCACGCACACACGCGCACACACACACACGCGCGCACACACACGCGCACACACACACACGCGCGCGCACACACACACACACACACACACACACACACACACACACACACACACACACACACACACACACACACACACACACACACATACACACACACACGTAAACACACATACACACACACACACACACACACATACACACACACACACACACACACACACACACACATACACACACACACACATACACACACACACACACACACACACACACACATACACACACACACACACACACACACACACACACACACACACACACACACACACACACACACACATTCAGCAAATACATTTTCATTTTGTTTTTTTTAGATCAACTGGCTACATTTTTTCAACAAGCTGCTGTCAGTTGCTGCAGTCAAAGTCAACCAGTCGGAGGAGGTTGTGGTGTACGCACCTGAATACCTGGAGAAACTCTGTGACATCCTCAACACCTCACTCTCCACGTTCGAAGGCAGAAGGTGAGTTCTACACCCTTTTTTAAACCAGTTGTTTGTGTTTATAGGAGGCCCGGGTAGCTCAGGTGGTAGAGCACTGGACTTGTGATCCTATGGTCGCGTGTTTGAATCCGGACCGGGATGGACACGGGTCAACTTTATGTGCAGACCCAGAAACGGTAGCCATGTCGTACCCCTGTGTCACCATACTTACTTACTTACTGCCTTTCACGCCTGGTGGCGTGTAGGGCAGCGACTGTGTCACCATAGTGGCACGTAAAAGACCTCAGTTATTCTGCCATAAATACAGATGGCCGATACTACCTAAACACCGATGTACTTGTGTATCTCATCTAAAGTCGGAGTAAAACCTAGGAACATGTCCCTAATGGCTTAATTGCCGTGAGGGCGTAAAACTTGAATTTCTCTTGCTGTGTCAATACTCTGCTTGCAAAAACAAAGTCTTCTCTAAGAGTTGGTGAGACTGGTATGTGTGCTACGTGAGTGTGAAGAATTGTTGTGCAAAACTTTCCAAGAAACTAAGAATCAACAAATAAGAAAGGTTAGTTTTATTGGAGCGTTTATACATAATCATAGACAAAGCAAAACATTCACTAGCATGTTGACCTAGAGGTCTTTGAAGCATTGGAACAAATATAAAAGAATAAAATAATCAACAGTTTAAGCTTAGTTAAGCATTGTCTTTTTGGTCTTAGGATGGCAAAAGACGATTCTGAAGTTTAGGGATGAAATGGCCTGGTGGTGTGGAAGGTTTGAGGTTCGAATCCCAGCCGCTCCTGGTGGCCGGGTTAAGGATTTTTCTGATCTCCCAGGTCATGCAATTTATGTATAGACCTCCTCCCTATCCCCCCGTCATGTGTATATATGCACAAAGGCACAAGACCAATACGCACGGTAAAGATCCTGTCATCTGTCAGAGTTTGGGGGCTTATAGAAGCACAAAAACCCAGCACACATTCACCGAACACGGAGAATGGCTGCCTAAATGGCAGCGGAAAAACATTCATACACGTAAAAATCCGCTCACGCAAAAACACCTGCAGTGTACGTGGGAGTTCCAAGCAATGCATGCAGAAGAGGAAGAAGAAAAAGTTGACATAATATGTCCATTCAAGGCAGAAGAGGAAGAAGAAAAAGTTGACATAATATGTCCATTCAAGGCAGAAGAGGAAGAAGAAAAAGTTGACATAATATGTCCATTCAAGGCAGAAGAGGAAGAAGAAAAAGTTGACATAATATGTCCATTCAAGGCAGAAGAGGAAGGAGAAAAAGTTGACATAATATGTCCATTCAAGGCAGAAGAGGAAGGAGAAAAAGTTGACATAATATGTCCATTCAAGGCAGAAGAGGAAGAAGAAAAAGTTGACATAATATGTCCATTCAAGGCAGAAGAGGAAGGAGAAAAAGTTGACATAATATGTCCATTCAAGGCAGAAGAGGAAGGAGAAAAAGTTGACATAATATGTCCATTCAAGGCAGAAGAGGAAGGAGAAAAAGTTGACATAATATGTCCATTCAAGGCGGAAGAGGAAGAAGAAAAAGTTGACATAATATGTCCATTCAAGGCAGAAGAGGAAGAAGAAAAAGTTGACATAATATGTCCATTCAAGGCAGAAGAGGAAGGAGAAAAAGTTGACATAATATGTCCATTCAAGGCAGAAGAGGAAGAAGAAAAAGTTGACATAATATGTCCATTCAAGGCAGAAGAGGAAGAAGAAAAAGTTGACATAATATGTCCATTCAAGGCAGAAGAGGAAGAAGAAAAAGTTGACATAATATGTCCATTCAAGGCAGAAGAGGAAGGAGAAAAAGTTGACATAATATGTCCATTCAAGGCAGAAGAGGAAGAAGAAAAAGTTGACATAATATGTCCATTCAAGGCAGAAGAGGAAGAAGAAAAAGTTGACATAATATGTCCATTCAAGGCAGAAGAGGAAGAAGAAAAAGTTGACATAATATGTCCATTCAAGGCAGAAGAGGAAGAAGAAAAAGTTGACATAATATGTCCATTCAAGGCAGAAGAGGAAGAAGAAAAAGTTGACATAATATGTCCATTCAAGGCAGAAGAGGAAGAAGAAAAAGTTGACATAATATGTCCATTCAAGGCAGAAGAGGAAGAAGAAAAAGTTGACATAATATGTCCATTCAAGGCAGAAGAGGAAGAAGAAAAAGTTGACATAATATGTCCATTCAAGGCAGAAGAGGAAGAAGAAAAAGTTGACATAATATGTCCATTCAAGGCAGAAGAGGAAGAAGAAAAAGTTGACATAATATGTCCATTCAAGGCAGAAGAGGAAGAAGAAAAAGTTGACATAATATGTCCATTCAAGGCAGAAGAGGAAGAAGAAAAAGTTGACATAATATGTCCATTCAAGGCAGAAGAGGAAGAAGAAAAAGTTGACATAATATGTCCATTCAAGGCAGAAGAGGAAGAAGAAAAAGTTGACATAATATGTCCATTCAAGGCAGAAGAGGAAGAAGAAAAAGTTGACATAATATGTCCATTCAAGGCAGAAGAGGAAGAAGAAAAAGTTGACATAATATGTCCATTCAAGGCAGAAGAGGAAGAAGAAAAAGTTGACATAATATGTCCATTCAAGGCAGAAGAGGAAGAAGAAAAAGTTGACATAATATGTCCATTCAAGGCAGAAGAGGAAGAAGAAAAAGTTGACATAATATGTCCATTCAAGGCAGAAGAGGAAGAAGAAAAAGTTGACATAATATGTCCATTCAAGGCAGAAGAGGAAGAAGAAAAAGTTGACATAATATGTCCATTCAAGGCAGAAGAGGAAGGAGAAAAAGTTGACATAATATGTCCATTCAAGGCAGAAGAGGAAGAAGAAAAAGTTGACATAATATGTCCATTCAAGGCAGAAGAGGAAGAAGAAAAAGTTGACATAATATGTCCATTCAAGGCAGAAGAGGAAGGAGAAAAAGTTGACATAATATGTCCATTCAAGGCAGAAGAGGAAGAAGAAAAAGTTGACATAATATGTCCATTCAAGGCAGAAGAGGAAGAAGAAAAAGTTGACATAATATGTCCATTCAAGGCAGAAGAGGAAGAAGAAAAAGTTGACATAATATGTCCATTCAAGGCAGAAGAGGAAGGAGAAAAAGTTGACATAATATGTCCATTCAAGGCAGAAGAGGAAGAAGAAAAAGTTGACATAATATGTCCATTCAAGGCAGAAGAGGAAGGAGAAAAAGTTGACATAATATGTCCATTCAAGGCAGAAGAGGAAGAAGAAAAAGTTGACATAATATGTCCATTCAAGGCAGAAGAGGAAGGAGAAAAAGTTGACATAATATGTCCATTCAAGGCAGAAGAGGAAGAAGAAAAAGTTGACATAATATGTCCATTCAAGGCAGAAGAGGAAGAAGAAAAAGTTGACATAATATGTCCATTCAAGGCAGAAGAGAAAGAAGAAAAAGTTGACATATTATGTCCATTCAAGGCAGAAGAGGAAGAAGAAAAAGTTGACATAATATGTCCATTCAAGGCAGAAGAGGAAGAAGAAAAAGTTGACATAATATGTCCATTCAAGGCAGAAGAGGAAGAAGAAAAAGTTGACATAATATGTCCATTCAAGGCAGAAGAGGAAGAAGAAAAAGTTGACATAATATGTCCATTCAAGGCAGAAGAGGAAGGAGAAAAAGTTGACATAATATGTCCATTCAAGGCAGAAGAGGAAGAAGAAAAAGTTGACATAATATGTCCATTCAAGGCAGAAGAGGAAGAAGAAAAAGTTGACATAATATGTCCATTCAAGGCAGAAGAGGAAGAAGAAAAAGTTGACATAATATGTCCATTCAAGGCAGAAGAGGAAGAAGAAAAAGTTGACATAATATGTCCATTCAAGGCAGAAGAGGAAGAAGAAAAAGTTGACATAATATGTCCATTCAAGGCAGAAGAGGAAGAAGAAAAAGTTGACATAATATGTCCATTCAAGGCAGTTTGATTTGTAAGGGCACTGTTGTTGCAGGACGGTGAATTTGTACCTGGAGTGGCACGTGGTGAAGTCTCTTATTTCCTACCTGTCCAAGCCCTTCAGGGAGGCCAAGAATGAGTTCTCCGAGGTTCTCTCAGGTGAGTACATGCACTCACCTCAAAGATAATGCCCGGACACTGTGATTCAAAAGGCTGAATTAACGTTTGATTTGTGTGCATAAAATGTGAAAGGGAAAGATTAGACATATTGCGCTACATACCATGACAGACATGTAGTAATGAAATAGTCTTCCATACTGGAATTGTTCAAGCACCATTTTATAAGACATAAGACAAGATTGTATTACCACTACGTGCATTTCACAGCAATATTGCTTGTCTTGAGTACATTCAATGCATAATACATTCCAACACAACAACCAAACAGAATGCTCACTGAACTGCGTACACACACTCACTCACACCCTCACGCATGCAGGCAAGAAGTTTCCGAATTAACGTTTGATTTTGTGCATACAGGTGTGAGTGGGAAAGACGAAATCTGGCGCTACTGCATCACAGACACAGACAGCGTTCTCGGCTTCGCCCTTGGTGCTCTTTTTGTCAAGAACGCCTTCCATGGGGAAAGTAAAGAAAAGGTAAGGACAAGGGAAAACAATCAATGTTTCTCATTCCTTGACAAACCAGCTACATTTTTTTGGTCTTGTCATCAGAAACGAGCGTTTTATTTATTTTTTTTTTTTTTCTCCTGTCACTTGTACTGTACGGCTGCTTTTCAACTGAATGGGCCTCCAGTGTTTTGTTTTGGTTTTATTTGTTTGTTTGTCAGGTTGGTTACTTTCTGAAATAGCAGTTTTTGATATGTTGTGTCAGACATCCGTTGTTGTTCCAGTGCTCTGACGTTCAGGGTCTTGACTTCACTATGTTGTTCGAAATCAATGAATTGAGTCCAGTAATTTTAGTTAAATATACTCTTTTTGTTTGTTTTTCAATTAATCAAGTTAGAAAGACAAGATGTAACATAGTTTTAGAAGAGTGAAAGGCGCAGCATAATATGGTCTGTTTTTCTTCTGATTTTGAAACCTGTTGTGGTTTGTCTGTTACGTTCTTAAAACCAAGTCCTCTTTTAGAGTTCACGGAGACAGCTTGGTGGATTAATCATGTGTATATGTGACCCTCCACCACGAAATGAGTCGCATGTCACCTCGAGCGGTTCTGCGCTAGGCTTAATAAAAGTCCGGGGAGTGTCTGGTAACAGTGTGAGGGTCACCTTAGTCACATGCTTATAACTCAAACAGTTTTCGCTCTTTTCTAACACGGTTTTCACCACTGGATAGAGCATAACAAATTCTTTAGGAAAATGTAAAAATATGAAAATCATGCAAAGGTGACATGCGACTCATTTCGTGGTGGAGGGTCACATATGTGGTGTGTGAAGAAACGTGACAGCTATAACTCACCGGTAACTCAGTGGGTACAGCACTGGACCAGTGATCCTAGGGTTGCAGGTTTGAACCCGGGCCGGGGTGGACACGGGCCAACTTTATGTGCAGAGACGGTATCCATGTTCCACCACCGTGTCACCACTGTGGCATGTAAAAGACCTTGGTCATTCTGCCATAAGTGCCGGTGGCTGATTACAACTAAACACGCACAAGTAGGATACTTCGATCGACAGGCACTTTTACACACTACACCTGGGTAGCGCGACTCCGTTGCTGCTAGCTTTCCACTGGGAGGAAGATCCCCAAATTTCCCAGTGATGGGACAATAGAGTTATGAAATACAATGAAATGAAAAATGAAATAGCTGTGCTTTGTTTTTAAAGAGGCGTGAAAAAATAATTCCAAAAACAAAGAGACTGCCAACGTTCCAAAATTCAGAATAAAAAAAAAACAAGAGAGGTAAGTTGTTGGAACGTTGTTATTGACAAAATTAAGTTACAGTCACAAATATGTCGACCCAACGGATATGTCGCTCGGCTCACTGGCGAGTGGGCGAAAACTGAATTCCATCAAGATAAGCTTATTGTGATATTTGTTTGTTGGTTCACTTAAAAGAGCGTTGGGTCGATATATTAATGTGACTAACGTAATTTTGTCAATAACAACGTTCCAACAACTTGCCTTTCTTGTTTTTCAAAGGGATGTGGTTTATAATGCTCTGACAGGCGGAGAAGATGATTGACGAGGTGAAATCGGCCTTCAAGAACAACCTGCCCAACCTGAGCTGGATGGACCAGAAGACACGCAAGGCGGCCATTGAGAAAGCCAACGCTGTGGTCGACATGATCGGCTTCCCTAAGTACATCCTCAACACCACCCGTCTGGACCAAGACTATCAGCTGGTCAGTTACGTCTGTTTTTTTCTTTCTTCTTTCTTCTTCTTCTGTTGTTTTTTTATGTTATTTTTGTGATGGTGTGTGTGTGGGGGGGGGGGGGGGAGTGGTTGGGGGTGTCTTCTCTACTCGTCATAAAAAACTTTACACATGCGTTTGAGGGCAGATCTTTCTGATGAGGCCGTTTATTGTAAAACCAATTATATGACTGGAAATTAGGCCGTTTATTCCCCTAACTTATTCAGAAAACAGATTGAGTTATGCGTTGGCGAGTTACTCAAATGTACCATTTTTTGTCTCATTACCAGCTAAAACGACTTCAAAAACTGCCTTTTATGCCTTCTGAGAGGATTGACACCTACACCGCTCAGCATGCCTTAGCGCCCACGAAGATATACAAGATATATTGCTATTTCATATGTTACGTGGATTTCCATTGGTCAATTGGGCAAAACTGAGCTCAGTGCAAAAGTGATATCGACGACATTTCCGTCGATATCAGTTTTGATATCGACGACCTCTTTATTGCTTCCCCACTTCAAAAACAAGTCGCGTAAGGCGAAAATACAATATTTAGTCAAGTAGCTGTCGAACTCACAGAATGAAACTGAACGCAGCAAGACCGTATACTCGTAGCATCGTCACTCCACCGCCCGTGGCAAAGGCAGTGCACGTGGAATTGACAAAAAGAGCGGGGTATTCGTTGCGCTGAGAAGGATAGCACGCTTTTCTGTACCTCTCTTCGTTTTAACTTTCTGAGCGTGTTTTTAATCCAAACATATCATATCTATATATTTTTGGAATCAGGAACCGACAAGGAATAAGATGAAAGTGTTTTTAAATTGATTTCGAAAAAAAAAATTTGATAATAATTTTTATATATTTAATTTTCAGAGCTTGTTTTTAATTCGAATATAACATATTTATATGTTTTTGGAATCAGCAAATGATGGAAAATAAGTTAAACGTAAATTTGGATCGTTTTATAAATTTTTATTTTTTTTTACAATTTTCAGATTTTTAATGACCAAAGTCATTAATTAATTTTTAAGCCACCAAGCTGAAATGCAATACCGAACCCCGGGCTTTGTCGAAGAGTACTTGACCAAAATTTCAACCAATTTGGTTGAAAAATGAGGGCGTGACAGTGCCGCCTCAACTTTCACGAAAAGCCGGATATGACGTCATCAAAGACATTTATCCAAAAAATGAAAAAAACGTTCGGGGATTTCATACCCAGGAACTCTCATGTCAAATTTCATAAAGATCGGTCCAGTAGTTTAGTCTGAATCGCTCTACACACACACACACACAGACAGACAGACAGACAGACAGACACACGCACATACACCACGACCCTCGTTTCGATTCCCCCTCGATGTTAAAATATTTAGTCAAAACTTGACTAAATATAACAAAAACACCTACATTTAAAAACAAACAAATATATATGAAAATGTAATGATCCCAGAATTTGGTTGAGCAAGTGACAAAAGACATTTTGAAATACTGAAAAGTACAAGAAAAGAGTGAACAACAAGAAATAATAATCAGAGGGAGGGATATGGAACAGCCAAAACTGAGACAAATACTTTTGTAATTTCTTTACAGTAAATACAAAATGTCCAGAGAATTACCAATATATCTAACATTGACTGACTGTGTGATGATATCTTCTGCTATTGGTCTGTTTCGACAGTGATATCAAAATCTCGACCTCCGGTCTCGATTTTGATATCACTGTCTCAACAGACCATAGCAGAAGATATCATCACACAGTCAATTTTGGGTAATATATGAACAAAACTGACTGTTTTGGGTGCAGATGTGATTGTTCTGTCTAATGACATGCTAAACATGGTTCGATTTAGTTGTTCTGATTTGTTGTCGAGTTTGTCGCGGGAACCTTGATTTTGCGAATTTGATTTTGGGGGGTGTCTGTGTTGTAGGTTCCACTGTATCGACACTACGTCATGTAAACTCAATCTGTTTTCTGAATAAGTTAGGGGAATTAACGGCCTTTCCAGTCATATAATTGGTTTTATGATAAACGGCCTCATCAGAAAGATCTGCCCTCAAATGCATGTGTAAGTTTTTTTTTAATGACGAGTAGTGTAGAATCATAAGCAAGTTTGTTTCTGTTTATGCTGTGTTTGAAAAAAAATCTAATTTTTGACAAATAAAAATGATGAGCCGTTTTTTTTTCTTTTCTGTATTTTTTAAGTGTCATTTTGTTTTGCTTTGCATTTGTAAGCCTTTTTTCTGTGTTTGTATCCATCATGCATTGCTGAAATAGTTCTTATGCATTTGAAATGTTTTAGGGGGGGTGGGGGAGGGGGGGGGGGGGGGGGGTTGTCCAGAATCATCAGCAGCTTTGTTTTTGTTTATGCTGTGTAATCTAATATTTGACAAATGAAAATGATGAGCCGTTTTTTTGTTGAAAAAGCTGATGGCATATATTAGAAAAAAGCTTGAAACAACTTTGAAGTCAACTGAAAGTGTGTCACAGGTCTACAGTAATCTTGAATACTATTGATAGCTGTGAATGTTATTTGAGAAGGTAGAATTTGATTACATTTAAAGTAATCAGATTCATTCTGACCTTGAGATAAACTGCCCTTGAAACAGAGACAGGAATTGTGTGAGACTGGTGCATCAGGGGAGACAATTTCATGGAATTAGTGTTGTGCATCAAGGGGGATAACTTTCCAAAATTTGTCTTCACTGGTACGTATGCTTTTATTTTTGTCTTGATTTGTGTGTACATTATACATGTGTGTGTCAGTGTGTTTGTGTCACAGTGTGTGTGTCAGTGTGTGTGTGTCACAGCTAGTGTGTGTGTGTGCACGCGCACATGTGTGTGTGTGTGTGTGTGTGTGTGTGTGTGTGTGTGTATGGATTATTGCCGTATAAATTGACTTTTTGTTCTTTTTCAGCTGCAGATCAACGAGTCGGAGTACTTCCTGAACAACATCAGGAATCTCAAGTTTTCACTGAGAAAAAACTTTGAAAAACTGAGGAAATCTCCAAAGAAGAATATGTAAGTTGATCAGCAAATAGTTGATTAGATTCTGACTCATTTTCCACATTTTGTCTGGTATTGGAATTTACCGATAGTATCTGTAGGTCTCAGTTAAGTATTGCATTTTTGAGAGCTATATCCATGTGCAGTGTTTAAGCATGTCTCTGCACCCCCCGCCCCCCCCCCTCCCCCTCCCTCTCCCCCTCCCTCTCCTGTCTCTAATTTGTTTGTTTTTGTGGTAAATATGTCAGTGTGCCAAAGAAAGCCATGGCAGGTAATTCTGATACTCAGTACTTTAATCTGTCACATCGGATCAATATGACATTGCTAACAGCTGGGCTAACAAAGGGATCTAATCCATCATTTAGATTGATATGCAAATGAGCTTATTACAGTAATTTGGAAACCTAATTGTAACATGTGATAAATTGTAGACTGCAATATTGTAGTGTAGTAAATTAGTTATGGAGATTTTGAGTGATATATATTCATCTGACCTGTCTGTGTGTATGTATGGGGCGATTTATATAGCGCTTGACGTTCTCTAAGCGCTTTACATATTAATTTCTGCCGTGTGAGATGGAATTTTTTACTCAATATATCACCCATTCACATCAGCCAGTAAATCTCAAGCCAATTAAGGCGAATATTTACTTTTCACGGCCTATTATTCCAAGTCACACGGGTATTTGGTGGACATTTGTATCTATGCCCATACAATTTTGCCAGGAAAGACCCTTTTGTCAATCGTGGGATCTTTAACGTGCACACCCCAATGTGGCCATTCAATAGTACTTAAAATGTTTAAAACCACTTTATTTTACGATTCCTTAGATGGGACATGACACCGCAGACTGTCAACGCCTACTACACCCCAACCAAGAATGAAATAGTCTTCCCTGCAGGAATTCTACAAGCACCGTTTTATGACAAGAAGTTTCCAAAGTAAGTGGACTTTGTTCCATCTGATACATGATAGAGCAAACTCCCAGTTCACGTTCACAAGACATGTTATTGATGACTCAGAAATGCTTCTACGTGTATTTTCTTGAGATTGGTTCTTTGTTCTGATTTTGTTCTGAAGTTAAACAAAAAATGTTTTTAATGTTATTTCAATGTTATATCCTTCTTTTTCAGACATGTTGATATGCTATATTTTCATTGTTAGTGTTGGTTGTATTGGTAAACTTAAGAATTGATACTAACACATGCTATTAATGCAACCATTTTTCATACTTTGCTCAGCTTATGATATTACATTTATTGCAACGAGCTTATCTAACATTGAGTATATTTATAGAAGCTCAATTCATACTTGCAGTGCGAACCCTGTTAATCGACAAATGATTTTGACCCTTGGGTGTCTCAGACCTGGGAACCCATACGATTTTGCCGTATTTTGTACGCATGCATTATGATTGTCTTGGAATACGATCAGTACGGTCAGTGGAAATCAAATATGGTGAGAAAAATTCCTTGACTACTCTTCTTCACAAGCGCAACTCAAAGCCGATCCAGTGCTAATTGACACATGGTTACAGTTTTTGTCAGAAAACACTGAAAGAAGTATTTATTTTAAATGTATTGATAAACTTAATTAACGGTGCGACGGATGCGTGTGAAGCATGTTTGAATCATGGATGTTCAAATGCTGTGTGGAGTACACTCATTTTTTCTGAAAATCCAACAAGTTTGTTTGAGAATACGTACTCCAAGTGAAAAACAGGGGTTCCCAGGTCTGGTGTCTTCGTGTTACAGGGACCCCTGTAGTGTACTTACTTCATGCTATGTATTGGTGTACGTGTGTTCAGATCTCTGAACTTTGGAGCCATGGGCGTGGTCATGGGTCACGAACTAACTCACGGCTTTGACGATCAAGGTGACGGTGGTTTGCCTTGCTGTGCTTGTCGTAGTGCAACTAACCACTCAGTGTTGGGAAGAGTAGTGTAGCCCTGTAGTGCAACTATATTTAAACCGCACACTGTTGTGTAGAGCATAGTGTAGCGTTGTGGCACAATCTATGGTCTTTTGGTACTCAGCGCTTTCACATATACCTGCATGTTGATTTTATTTTCAGTGTCCTGGTGTGGTGCTGGTGTGGTCATAGTTGTCTCTTTTTATTCACTTATTTATTTATTCACGCTAATCTAATTATTCTCTTCAAAGCTGGAAATATTGCATTGAGTCAGGCCTGTGGCAGGTAAAAGCAGTGTTTTAAAACTACAGGACACTGAATACAGAATACAGAATACAGTATTTATTGAGCCAAGTGACATTAAAAAACATTTAAAGCACAAGGAATTTCGCGTAGTGTTGGTAAAATCACGCACACACACACACACCCACACACACACTGACACACACACACACACGCCCACACATACACTGACATACACACCAACACACACACGCCCACACTGAAGTAACGGCAGACCTGTACTTAGCTAAGAGTAGGTATGCATCACTGTGCTGCAATTAATGCATGGTCCTCAATTTCTCCCATGGAGAATCGATCATGTTCTTCTCACAAGTTAAACTTTGAAGAGGACCATGATAATGATGGTTCACCATGCACTTGTTGTATTTAATTTTCAAAGTCACTTTTTAAGATGTTTGCGCTCGTAAGCTTCCAGGGTCTTTGTTGTGAAATCTTGTTTGTGTTATCAGTATCTTGATTCTTTTTAATGGCAAAGTTGTGGTTGTGATCATTTTCATATTCATTTTCATTACTTTATTGTCCCATCGCTGGGGAATTTGGGTCGCTTCAGCCCAGTGGAAAGCTAGCAGCAAAAGAGTCACGATTGGACTTCATTTATATTTGGGCGTTTCAGGTTGACCGAAACTTCAAAGAAACTACAAAACACACGTCATGTGTTTGATTGCATGTGTGTGTGCTGTTCAATCGTCAAAACAACAACAAAGTCAGTACATGACGTGTGTTTTGTAGTTCCTTTGAAGTTTCAGTCAACCTGAAATGCCCAAATATGAAGCTTGTGAAGTTATGTGTTTGATTGCATGTGTGTGTGCTCGTTCAATCGTCAAGACAACAACAAAGTCAGTACCTGAAAAGAATTCGATCGATACATAAATGTTATTTGCATTTTTGACCAAAATATGACATTTTACACAGATCTCGACAGTCATTGTTCGATCACCTCGACCCTGGAAAATAGGGTCTCAAAAGGGGTACATGTGGTCTTTAATGACTAATGACAGGGGCGTTTACCACAGGGGCATAAATAGATCCCTGCGCCTTGAGTCCGAGTCTGGAGATACGTGCGTGATATAAGACTTCATATAACGTACCTGCTGACAGCTGAGCTTTCAGAAGATGATGCTATCTTTGGACAACATTCTAGAAATTGTCAAATGTGTGTGTATAGTCGAGAGTGAGTTAAAGGCTAGCAGACCTGGGAACCAATACAATGTCGCCGTGTTGTGTACGCTTGATTGTCTAGAATACAAGCAGTACAGTCAGTGGAAAAAAGATACGACAAAAAATCCCAGACTACTTTTCTTTACAAGAACATTCCGAAGCCGATTCAGTATTTTGACACATGATTACAGTTTGTCAGTAAACATTGAAAGGAGCACTTGTTTGAAATGTATTGGTAATTAACTTAATTAACGGCGCAACTGACCCCTGTGAAGCAATTTGTTTGAATCATGGATTAATTTTCAAATGCTGTGTGGAGTACACTCATTTTCCTGAAAATACACCAATGCAAGTTTGTTTGAGAAAGAGCAAAACAGGGGTTCCCAGGTCTGGGCTAGGATAAATGAAGTCCTGCAGTTGATTCTACACAGGCCAGACCCCAGTCTGCCCTCACCATCATTTTATTTCATTGTTGATACAGTGGTACCGGTGATGTAAGGACCCTCTGATGAGAGGACACCTCCTAATCAAGGACAACTTCTGTAGTCTCTTTGTGTTTGTTTTTTTACTAAAATATACCTCATGACAGCTAGGCCACCTGCAATGACTAGGACACTTCTGGCTGGTCCCACAATGTTTCCTTTTTATCACAGGTACCGTACTGTGCTTCCTTTTTATCACAGGTACCGTACTGTGCTTCCTTGAGTAATATTTCAAGTTTAGTGTCCCAATTTCCAGAAAGCAATTACCAAATGTTGCAGATTATGAGAACCACTCCAGACAGTTGTTACTGAAAATAAAGGTGTTGAAAAGCAATAGTTTTGACTCATAATAAGTTCCATGCTTTTTATGCAGGCATCTCAAGGGTGGTTTAATAACTTCATTAATTTTTAACTATGATGGAGATGGTCAGATAAGTTAGTTTGGGACACTGAACTTGAATTTCAATAGCCTCAAGTATCCCTTCCTTATTCTTTATTTTGTGAAGGGATAAATGCTATATATTTGATCTACATGTCTGATTCTTGCTCATGTTTTCAACTTTGTTCTTTAAGTTTTGTGTTGTAATTCATTTTTGTTCCAGTAGTAACTTCTGAATTTTTCTTTTGTTTGTGTAATCAACATTTCAGAAAACAATCTTTGTTTTTTGATTCTTTATCTCATCCGATGATTCTATTCTCTCTCGACAATTAAAGTTCTCTGCTATTAAAAAAAAAAGGCATTGGTGTGTGTGTGTTCAACTTGGTAGTTTAAAGTGCCCAAAACACAATTTACAATATCTGATTATATCCACAAACACAAAGTGATTACATGTAGTAACTTCACAATTTAGAAGCACGAGTTTCCTGCATGCATATAGCCCACAGTCACAACTGGTATTTATTTATTTCTGTCATTGAAAAAGTATAGACCTCTTTTTTATCATTTAATAATTGGCCTTAGCTAGTGTTGTGCACCATACTAGATCACGCAAGATGCGTCTTAATGTTAAATTGTTCACTTTTGAGAATAAGAAAAAAGATAACATTTTCATTTTCTTTTTTTCTTTCACATTTGAAACTTATACGTGGAGTATTAATTGTTCAAAATGGATGACACATTTTTCAGAACATATTAATTTATTGTGCGTTCTCCCAATATTTGTTAGAAAGAAAAATAATGTCTCAGTAAATTAATGTAAGCTTGTGTGTAAGGTATGTTTGTTATATGAATGTGAACATTAATAATATAAAAGGTCAAAGTTGGTGTTTAAAGTGTATTTGCTGGGTGTGTTATAAAAACCATGTGGTAGCTAACATTGCTTGTGCAATCGTTTTAGTTTTATACCAAATGGCATACACTAGTAGCTTTTATTGGTTCAGGTTTTAGAAACCTGTGTAAAAATAATCAACCCACTAAATTTGTTGAGGAATTGACTTACCGTTGTAATGAATAATTGGCACACTGTATATGAGGGATGTTTGTGTGTAAAATGTGCTCAGATGTACAGTGTTTGAAAAAAGAATACCTTTTTGTAGTGATCGGTGTCTCATTATGTCATGGTTATTGTACACTTCTTTGTACTGTTACTGCATGTGCAACTCATGTTGTTCCTGTCCTGCTCTGGTAGATACAGTTGACCCCCCCCCCCCCCCCCCCCCCCTCCTTATAATCCCCTTTTAAGACCAATTGTTTTCTGAGATTTTCTGTTCATAATTAAGGTCCGTAAATTTACCTCCCTTTGAAGCCAATTATGCCTCTCGGAGCCCCCAATATCGCCCTCTCGAGAATCCATATATGACGATCCTGGAAACGCCCACTATATACACAATGCTTCCTATGCGGCATATAATCAAAAAAAGAAATAGTCTGCCAACGTTCCAAAATTCAGAATAAAAATAAATAAAAGGTATGTTATTGCGGAACGTTTCATTATTGACAAAATAAAACGTTACGTTAACGTTGTGAACGTTTTAATTGTTTTGTTTTGTCAATATTTAAACGTTCCAACAACATACCTATAGTTCTTGTTTTTTTGATTATGTGGCATATATATATATTTATATCTGTTTCTGTTAATATTCCACCGGCTTCCTGGAAGGTTTTAACATTCATAATTTCAGAAAACTTACAGTGGTCACTTTGCTAGTGTGTGTTTTTTAAAGTTTGAAATTGCTTTCTTTCTTTGAATCTCCCCCCATCATCATGAGCACTGAAGCTTATAACCATAGAACAGTATTTCCCTTTTCCCCTTCAATGTTTGGTCATGAATCAGTATCGTCTGTCTTTGTTTGCAGGTCGTGAGTTTGATAAGAACGGCAACCTTCACCCATGGTGGAATCAGGACGTGATCAAGCGTTTCCAGGAACGAGCACAGTGCATGGAGGACCAGTATTCCAGTTACAAGCTGAATGATGAAAATGTAAGTACAGTTTACCCCCCCCCCCCCCCCTTTAAGAGCTCCAAATATCTGGGAAAATCAAGTCTGAAAAGATATCACGAATTTTTAACGGTGTGAACGGCCCCGCTGACCAAGGGAAACAACCCCTGCAATAAACTTCTGCCTGTCTACAGTGGGGGTTGGGGGGGGGGGGTTGTGTTTTGGAGGGAGTACAGTACTTTAGGGACTATATACAAGAGGTTTAGCTGTACAAGGCGCAAGTCCCACATTTGACCTAAAAAGGAGAAACAGTTACACAATAGTTGCTTCTGGCGTGGCATTTTTCCTTGTTTTTATAAGGACAGTAAAATCTTGAGTCTTTAGTAATGGGTGCACAAGCAAAGGCATTGGTACAGACTCGAAATATGTTTGTTCCTGGAAGTGTGCCGCCACATAAAAGCCACCCAGCGGGCACCATTCCTGCTTTATTCAAACACACTGTACACTACCAGCTGTGTACTTTGTAATTAAAAAGACACTGGCCTTGTGACCTGGGGTCATTTAATGACAGATACTTTCAGCTGAGAGATATGAAAATATGATGGTAACTTCTGTCTGTCTGAGTGGGAGTTTTAATGCGTTCGGGTATGAATCGTACATGAAATAGATCAGGGACATTATATACATGTATATGGTATTAACACATTTCAGACTTTACTTGATGCCTGCTTTGGAATGTCAGAGTGTAGAAATTCTACGTTTCCCATAACGCATTCTTTCTTGTTGACAAGTTGTAGGTGGAAGGAAGCATTGCCCTATGGGTATTCAAACGGTGGTATGAAATTTTCGGATTGGGTACGAAACGAGAATTCCTCAACAGTTCACCACTCTTGCCAACCATTCCTTCACATAAATTATATTTATTTGAACACGTTACATTTGCACTCAACTTGAAAATGTATGTTTTAAGCTTAATGAAAATGTATGTTTTAAGGTTAATGAAAATGTATGTTTTAAGGTTAACTCATTCAACACGTCCACCCTATGACATGACTATACACTCAGAACGCCTGAGCCAAAGCATATAAATAGCCTGCTGACAACCAAAATTGGGAAATTTTGAAAAAAATATTGTATTTTGAAAAAAATATTGTAAAAAAACTAGTACATGTGGAGATTTACTTTTTGCACACAATTAAAGAAAGATCTTTCATTGTTTCAGAAATGTACTTTGTATTTGTCAAAAGGCTTGTTGTGTTTGTGTGGTATGCTATTGAAAATGTCAATAAATAGCCTGCTGACAACCAAAATTGGAAAATTTTGAAAAAAATATTGTAAAAAAACTAGTACATGTGGAGACTTACTTTTTGCACACAATTAAAGAAAGATCTTTCATTGTTTCAGAAATGTACTTTGTATTTGTCAAAAGGCTTGTTGTGTTTGTGTGGTATGCTATTGAAAATGTCAACAATTTAAATTAAAAAAAGTCCAGAGGCACCACATAAATACTACAGACATGTTTGAAAATATGCACAAAATGTTGTTAGTGAATACTCAAAAAAGAATTTACTAACCTGAATGAGACAATGAGATGACTGGGTGATGACTATGATGAATATATCCATGTAGAAGAAAAGAAACACTTGCTGTCACAGTATTTACAGTGCCACACTTGGAAGCACAGCTCAACGCAAAACGCCACACCACATTCCAGGCACCAGAATCGAGTCCCATTGCGTTGGGTTTTATCCATAGAAGAAAAGAAACACTTGCTGTCACAGTATTTACAGTTTTTGTATAAATGACTTGTTTAGAACTTGGTTTATGCACGGAGAACATCCTTCTTTGTGTGCCACACTTCGAAGCACGGCTCAACACAAAGCGCCGCAGCCATGTGGCCACAGCACATTCCCGGCACCAGAATCGCGTCCGTCCGCTTGCATTGGGTTTTGGCCAAAGTAGCATTGACACCTCGAGCTCTTGATTTGGCTAACTCAATTTCACCCTCATCACTCACTTATCCATCCATCACAACAACACTGTTTGATGCACACACTGCCTGCCTTCCGCACGCCGCTTCGCTTCGCAACAACAACACTGACAACTCGCGACATTTTGGAATCCTAAATATGAAACTAAGGCATGGGTTGGTGCCGTCAATGACCTGTAGTATCCAAACTAACCAATGAAATCAACTGTTCTGGGAGTTATTTGTCGCGTATGATAATGCAGCCGACCTCTGAACCTATCACGTGGGTTTTCGTATGGAAAATCCCCAGCGTGGTATTTTCCACTTCCAACGCCACTATTATGGCGGTGTGTGGCGAAGTGACTCACGCACCTAACGCACGGATTCTGGCGGCGTGCTGACAACAGCATGATCAGTCAAAGTTTAATGAATTTTTTTTTTTTATCCTGTGCAAAGGTCAGGGGCAAGCAGACCCTCGGTGAGAACATAGCAGACAACGGAGGCTTGAAGTCAGCGTACAATGTAAGTATACATCTGTCTTACTGCCCGTTTCATTAAAATTGTTAAGTGCAAAACGCCGGAGTGGCACAGTGGTTACAGCGCTTGCCTCTCACGATGGAGGTCTCTTGAGTTCATTTTGTATGGGCAGTTGTGTAAAACGAGTGTTGTTGAGCGTCAAGCTAGGCAAATCACTCAAGTTGGTGTGGCGCCTGTATGATCAGACAATGTGAGAGGGCTGGGCATTGAAAGTGGGAAAGCCAAACCAGAGGTTGTGAGAGAGGGGTTCCACTGTAGCAGTCACTTCCTTTCATCTGCGGCAAGAGTACAGTGGAACCCTCGTTTTAAGACCCACTGATTTAATACTCCCTCCCTTTTAAGGCCCACTGATTTAATACTCCCTCCCTTTTAAGACCCACCGATTTAATACTCCCTCCCTTTTAAGGCCCACCGATTTAATACTCCCTCCCTTTTAAGACCCACCGATTTAATACTCCCTCCCTTTTAAGACCCACCGATTTAATACTCCCTCCCTTTTAAGACCCACCGATTTAATACTCCCTCCCTTTTAAGACCCACCGATTTAATACTCCCTCCCTTTTAAGACCCACTGATTTAATACTCCCTCCCTTTTAAGACCCACCGATTTAATACTCCCTCCCTTTTAAGACCCACCGATTTAATACTCCCTCCCTTTTAAGACCCACCGATTTAATACTCCCTCCCTTTTGAGACCCACCGATTTAATACTCCCTCCCTTTTAAGACCCACTGATTTAATACTCCCTCCCTTTTGAGACCCACCGATTTAATACTCCCTCCCTTTTAAGACCCACTGATTTAATACTCCCTCCCTTTTGAGACCCACCGATTTAATACTCCCTCCCTTTTAAGACCCACCGATTTAATAATCCCTCCCTTTTAAGACCCACCGATTTAATACTCCCTCCCTTTTAAGACCCACCGATTTAATACTCCCTCCCTTTTAAGACCCACCGATTTAATACTCCCTCCCTTTAAAGACCCACCGATTTAATACTCCCTCCCTTTTAAGACCCACCGATTTAATACTCCCTCCCTTTTAAGACCCACTGATTTAATACTCCCTCCCTTTTAAGACCCACCGATTTAATACTCCCTCCCTTTAAAGACCCACTGATTTAATACTCCCTCCCTTTAAAGACCCACTGATTTAATACTCCCTCCCTTTTAAGACCCACTGATTTAATACTCCCTCCCTTTTAAGACCCACTGATTTAATACCCCCTCCCTTTTAAGACCCACTGATTTAATACTCCCTCCCTTTTAAGACCCACTGATTTAATACTCCCTCCCTTTTAAGACCCACTGATTTAATACTCCCTCCCTTTTAAGACCCACTGATTTAATACCCCCTCCCTTTTAAGACCCACTGATTTAATACTCCCTCCCTTTTAAGACCCACTGATTTAATACTCCCTCCCTTTTAAGACCCACCGATTTAATACTCCCTCCCTTTTAAGACCCACCGATTTAATACTCCCTCCCTTTTAAGACCCACCGATTTAATACTCCCTCCCTTTTAAGACCCACTGATTTAATACTCCCTCCCTTTTGAGACCCACCGATTTAATACTCCCTCCCTTTTGAGACCCACCGATTTAATACTCCCTCCCTTTTAAGACCCACCGATTTAATACTCCCTCCCTTTTAAGACCCACCGATTTAATACTCCCTCCCTTTTAAGACCCACCGATTTAATACTCCCTCCCTTTTAAGACCCACCGATTTAATACTCCCTCCCTTTTGAGACCCACCGATTTAATACTCCCTCCCTTTTAAGACCCACCGATTTAATACTCCCTCCCTTTTAAGACCCACCGATTTAATACTCCCTCCCTTTTAAGACCCACCGATTTAATACTCCCTCCCTTTTGAGACCCACCGATTTAATACTCCCTCCCTTTTAAGACCCACCGATTTAATACTCCCTCCCTTTTAAGACCCACTGATTTAATACTCCCTCCCTTTTAAGACCCACCGATTTAATACTCCCTCCCTTTAAAGACCCACTGATTTAATACTCCCTCCCTTTTAAGACCCACCGATTTAATACTCCCTCCCTTTTAAGACCCACTGATTTAATACTCCCTCCCTTTTAAGACCCACTGATTTAATACTCCCTCCCTTTTAAGACCCACCGATTTAATACTCCCTCCCTTTTGAGACCCACTGATTTAATACTCCCTCCCTTTTAAGACCCACCGATTTAATACTCCCTCCCTTTAAAGACCCACTGATTTAATACTCCCTCCCTTTTAAGACCCACTGATTTAATACTCCCTCCCTTTTAAGACCCACCGATTTAATACTCCCTCCCTTTTAAGACCCACCGATTTAATACTCCCTCCCTTTTAAGACCCACCGATTTAATACTCCCTCCCTTTTAAGACCCACCGATTTAATACTCACTCCCTTTTAAGACCCACTGATTTAATACTCCCTCCCTTTTAAGACCCACTGATTTAATACTCCCTCCCTTTTAAGACCCACCGATTTAATACTCCCTCCCTTTTAAGACCCACCGATTTAATACTCCCTCCCTTTTAAGACCCACCGATTTAATACTCCCTCCCTTTTAAGACCCACTGATTTAATACTCCCTCCCTTTTAAGACCCACTGATTTAATACTCCCTCCCTTTTAAGACCCTGCTTTCTCTGCATGTTTACCTCTTCGCTAAATTGACCCCCATTTTATGACCACCTCCTGTTCAAGACCAGCGATTTTATCAGATTTGTGAAAGTCTTTAAAGGGGGGGTTCCACTGTATTTCAATCAGACTATTAGACGTTTCATGATGTGTCTCTCCGTCTCAGGCCTACATGCACTGGGTGAAGACGCACGGAGCCGAGGTGCCGTTACCTGCACTCAACATGACACACCGCCAGATCTTCTTCTTGGGCTTTGCTCAGGTACGTAATACCCCGTTCACACATGGATACCGCCTCTACTACGATGGAAAAGTGGCAGAGAGCGTGACCAATCGTGGCCAAACGTGACCAATTGTGACTAAACGTGACCAATCGTGGCCAATCGTGACCAATTGTGACCAATCGTGACCAATCGTGGCCAATCGTGACCAATCGTGGCCAAACGTGACCAATCGTGGCCAAACGTGACCAATCGTGGCCAATCGTGGCCAATCGTGACCAATCGTGACCAATCGTGACCAATCGTGGCCAATCGTGACCAATCGTGGCCAATCGTGACCAATCGTGGCCAAACGTGGCCAATCGTGACCAATCGTGGCCAATCGTGGCCAATCGTGGCCAAACGTGACCAATCGTGACCAATCGTGGCCAATCGTGACCAATCGTGGCCAATCGTGACCAATCGTGACCAATCGTGGCCAAACGTGGGAGGATCTCCATGAGCGTGGTTTGATTGGGGTTGGGAAGCTGCACGCTCTCCCCACGCTTACGTTGAACGTGCACACATCCAGACATGGCCTGACCCAACAGATCTGAGGACCAAAATGTGGGGAGCACTGGAGGACCTGGAAAGAACGTCCATGTTCGTGGCATCCTCCGGATTCCGAGCCTGACACAACCGTCGTACGAAGAAGAAGAACGTGCACAAAATAAGCGTAGCCAAGTAGTGGCCATATGCACAGATTTGATCACTTTTTCAGATCGGGGATGATCGGCATGGTCTTTGTGAGGTTGCAGAGTACGGCTGTTCCTAGCTTGTGTTTTAGTGTGAGTTACAAATAGCCCAGCAGAGGGAATAGTTTGGCTACCAACAGCTCGCTTGCCAGTTAAACACAACTGCTTGCGCGCTATACTGGGAAATTGGCCTTGCACTGAGAGAGCTGCTGGCTGCTGTGTTATCTTTGCTGTGGGGAAAGGATGAGTGCCAAAAATAGCATGCATCTAAAGTAGCAGAAATGAAGCCCTGTGAACAGCCGTGAGAGCTTTGTGAACGGGATGTAACATAAACTTACCACTCCAGTCTGCATGCTTAGCCTTTAACGATGTCAATCAAAGTATGGTGATCTGGTCAGCACTGTTTTGTATGGTACATTCATGTACACGCAGGGAATTTACAAAGAAAGAAGTCCAAATGTTGATAAAGGTTCAAGTGTCAAGTATTTTAAGAACGCAATTTTAGTGCCATAATTTATTATATATATTAATATCTGTGATACGTGAAGCTATTCTAATAAGCAGTCAACAGAAGAGCCAGTATTAGGTACAATCATTGACACACATCATTCTTTTAAGCTCTTACTGCTGATGTGTACATTTTTGTCAAATATGGAATGATAGCTATAAAGCTTAACTGTATGTGGTAAAAGAAAGTTTAATGTATCTTTTGAAGAACATTAGATTTCCTATTTTTGAGCCATGTGACGTCAGAGGAGGACTAAAACTCATATTTAGGAGGCTGGCCGAGGCTTCAAGAGATGTATGATTGTGTGTGTGTAATCGTACAAAATAAAAACAATAAATCTAACTGAAATGTATTGATACAATCATGTACGTAATTGTTATTTTTAACTATGACATTTTTTAAATACGACATTTAACACAGACTGTAATATTAATGTCATTACCTGGACGGTATAGCAGTCTCGGAGAAAAATGACAGTCTCGATCTGTGTAAAAGGTCACATTTGGTCAAACATACAAATGAGATATAATGTTCATGGATAGTGATGCTTATGTATACAGAATAGAATAAACAAGAAAAGTAACATTTAAATTATTGACAAAACAAAACGTTACGTTCCCAGCATTCAAACGAGCACTTAAAACGCACCTCTTCAAGAAATACAACCCCTGATTTTGTTTTCTCAGTCCATCAGTAGGCTACATGTAGTGTATTTGTTGTTTTAGTGATAATGTATATAAACATCTAGGACTGTTTTCAGCATTGTTGATAACATGTTCTGTTTGATTAAGGGTATTCAGCTGGTATTTCCTTGTTTTTTACTACCTATTTTATTCATGTTTTTATTACTTAGTTAGTGGAAGAATCTTTTGTAATGTATGTGTGATGGTGTATGCTTTTAATTAAGCGTTGTTGACTATGAATGTAGATGTAAATGCTTGTATAAGTGTGTTTTAATTTTAAATGTGTCAAGCGCAAAGAGCATAATTGTAAAGTTATGATGTTGCGCTATATAAATGCTCATTTATTATTATTATTATTATATATCGACCCAGCAGTGTTTCAAGTACACAGACAGTCAAACACTAATTAGACAACACTTATCTGACAAAATGTTCAGTCGCTTGCAGGGAAGACACAAGTGAATGAGCAATTACAATTATGTATTAATTAAGCTTATGTATGCAATTCCAGGTGTGGTGTTCGAGCAGTGTGAAGGAGGCGGACCATCTGCAGATAGTCAGGGACCCTCACAGTCCCGCCAAGTTCAGGTGAGATTATCATCACTTCTGCTGACCTAAGGGGCATAACTTTTTCTGAGAGGAGACGGGCGCAGTGGCGGGATGGTAAGACGTCGGCCTCCTAATCGGGAGGTCGTGAGTTCGAATCCCGGTTGCTGCCGCCTGGTGGGTTAAGAGTGGAGATTTTTCTGATCTCCCAGGTCAACTTATGTGCAGATCTGCTAGTGACTTAACCCCCTTCGTGTGTACACGCAAGCACAAGACCAAGTGCGCACGGAAAAGATCCTGTAATCCATGTCAGAGTTCGGTAGGTTATAGAAACACGAAAATACCCAGTATGCCTCCCCCGAAATCGGCTTATGCTGCCTGCATGGCGGGTTAAAACCGGCCATACACGTAAAAAAAACCACTCGTGCTAAAACATGAGTGAACGTGGGAGTTTCAGCCCATGGACGAGGAAGAAGAGAAGAGAGGACACACTGTGAATGAATGCAAATGCGCTAGTACGCTATCATACAGGAACAAACACTACTCCAAATGTAGGTTCCCTCCACTGTATTGTTCAGCTATGCGCTAGTACGCTATCATACAGGAACAAACACAACTCCAAATGTAGGTTCCCTCCACTGTATTGTTCAGCTATGCGCTAGTACGCTATCATACAGGAACAAACACAACTCCAAATGTAGGTTCCCTCCACTGTATTATACAGCTATGCGCTAGTACGCTATCATACAGGAACAAACACAACTCCAAATGTAGGTTCCCTCCACTGTATTATACAGCTATGCGCTAGTACGCTATCATACAGGAACAAACACAACTCCAAATGTAGGTTCCCTCCACTGTATTGTTCAGCTATGCGCTAGTACGCTATCATACAGGAACAAACACAACTCCAAATGTAGGTTCCCTCCACTGTATTGTTCAGCTATGCGCTAGTACGCTATCATACAGGAACAAACACAACTCCAAATGTAGGTTCCCTCCACTGTATTATACAGCTATGCGCTAGTACGCTATCATACAGGAACAAACACAACTCCAAATGTAGGTTCCCTCCACTGTATTGTTCAGCTATGCGCTAGTACGCTATCATACAGGAACAAACACAACTCCAAATGTAGGTTCCCTCCACTGTATTGTTCAGCTATGCGCTAGTACGCTGTCATACAGGAACAAACACAACTCCAAATGTAGGTTCCCTCCACTGTATTATACAGCTATGCGCTAGTACGCTATCATACAGGAACAAACACAACTCCAAATGTAGGTTCCCTCCACTGTATTATACAGCTATGCGCTAGTACGCTATCATACAGGAACAAACACAACTCCAAATGTAGGTTCCCTCCACTGTATTGTTCAGCTATGCGCTAGTACGCTATCATACAGGAACAAACACAACTCCAAATGTAGGTTCCCTCCACTGTATTATACAGCTATGCGCTAGTACGCTATCATACAGGAACAAACACAACTCCAAATGTAGGTTCCCTCCACTGTATTGTTCAGCTATGCGCTAGTACGCTATCATACAGGAACAAACACAACTCCAAATGTAGGTTCCCTCCACTGTATTGTTCAGCTATGCGCTAGTACGCTATCATACAGGAACAAACACAACTCCAAATGTAGGTTCCCTCCACTGTATTGTTCAGCTATGCGCTAGTACGCTATCATACAGGAACAAACACAACTCCAAATGTAGGTTCCCTCCACTGTATTATACAGCTATGCGCTAGTACGCTATCATACAGGAACAAACACAACTCCAAATGTAGGTTCCCTCCACTGTATTATACAGCTATGCGCTAGTACGCTATCATACAGGAACAAACACAACTCCAAATGTAGGTTCCCTCCACTGTATTATACAGCTATGCGCTAGTACGCTATCATACAGGAACAAACACAACTCCAAATGTAGGTTCCCTCCACTGTATTATACAGCTATGCGCTAGTACGCTATCATACAGGAACAAACACAACTCCAAATGTAGGTTCCCTCCACTGTATTGTTCAGCTATGCGCTAGTACGCTATCATACAGGAACAAACACAACTCCAAATGTAGGTTCCCTCCACTGTATTGTTCAGCTATGCGCTAGTACGCTATCATACAGGAACAAACACAACTCCAAATGTAGGTTCCCTCCACTGTATTATACAGCTATGCGCTAGTACGCTATCATACAGGAACAAACACAACTCCAAATGTAGGTTCCCTCCACTGTATTGTTCAGCTATGCGCTAGTACGCTATCATACAGGAACAAACACAACTCCAAATGTAGGTTCCCTCCACTGTATTGTTCAGCTATGCGCTAGTACGCTATCATACAGGAACAAACACAACTCCAAATGTAGGTTCCCTCCACTGTATTATACAGCTATGCGCTAGTACGCTATCATACAGGAACAAACACAACTCCAAATGTAGGTTCCCTCCACTGTATTATACAGCTATGCGCTAGTACGCTATCATACAGGAACAAACACAACTCCAAATGTAGGTTCCCTCCACTGTATTGTTCAGCTATGCGCTAGTACGCTATCATACAGGAACAAACACAACTCCAAATGTAGGTTCCCTCCACTGTATTGTTCAGCTATGCGCTAGTACGCTATCATACAGGAACAAACACAACTCCAAATGTAGGTTCCCTCCACTGTATTGTTCAGCTATGCGCTAGTACGCTATCATACAGGAACAAACACAACTCCAAATGTAGGTTCCCTCCACTGTATTGTTCAGCTATGCGCTAGTACGCTATCATACAGGAACAAACACAACTCCAAATGTAGGTTCCCTCCACTGTATTGTTCAGCTATGCGCTAGTACGCTATCATACAGGAACAAACACAACTCCAAATGTAGGTTCCCTCCACTGTATTGTTCAGCTATGCGCTAGTACGCTATCATACAGGAACAAACACAACTCCAAATGTAGGTTCCCTCCACTGTATTATACAGCTATGCGCTAGTACGCTATCATACAGGAACAAACACAACTCCAAATGTAGGTTCCCTCCACTGTATTGTTCAGCTATGACAGACCCGGTAGCTCAGTTGGTAGAGCACTGGACTTGTGATTGAAAGGTCGCAGGTTCGAATTCGG
This sequence comes from Littorina saxatilis, assembly GCF_037325665.1. Taxonomy (NCBI): domain Eukaryota; kingdom Metazoa; phylum Mollusca; class Gastropoda; order Littorinimorpha; family Littorinidae; genus Littorina; species Littorina saxatilis. Next base: position 4,223,724 of record NC_090254.1, on the reverse strand, counting down.
GCCGGGACGGACACGGGTCAACTTTATGTGCAGACCCAGAGACGGAAGCCATGTCCCACCCCCGTGTCATCACAATGGCACGTAAAAGACCTTGGTCATTCTGCCATAAGTGCAGATGGCTGAATACACCTAAACACGCAGACACCTGGGTAGCGCGACGCCGTTGCTGCTAGCTTTCCACTGGGAGGAAGCGACCCGAATTTCCCAGCGATGGGACAATAAAGTAATGAAAATGAAAAATGAAAATGAAATGACATACACACAAATACACACAATCATGAACATAAATGTTAGGTATTCAAAAATTGGGTACTCACAGGTTTGGATGCAAAAACAAAGCGAGATTACAATCCCGTGCACAATTTCACTAACAAAACCCTCTACCCTTCACTTATGTAGAGAAATACACAAACAGTCCGTGAACTCACAGGCACACGATATCTACTTTACTGGTATCGACTCACGGCTCGTGTGTAGTCAGAAAAAACAGTTACAGTTCATATTCCGGCAGACTCAAATCACCGTCTGCTCTGCCTTCTAAACACTCATTATATCTTACGTAATTAAGATCTTATAGACATATTTTAACTCGATCTGTTCATACGCAGAATTACACAGCGTCTATGGCCGTTCACTAGGAAATGTATCTGAATACTAATTCCTTCCACTGGCGACCTCGGTCTACTCAGTTCCTCTCATCCTGTGACCTCTATGGTAAAACTATACGGACAACCATAACCTTGCAATAACTTCGCGAAATCCCGTCGAATTTCAGCTATGCTGGTCTAGAGTTATGATACTTCGGCGGCTTCTCAGATCCTTCACACTTGTCATCTGGCCGCTATCTCCCTCTCAGACCGGTTATACGGCGACGCACTGCACAACATAAATAGCGGACATCTTGTCTTAAATATCTGTCTGCTATGTTTACAGTTTGCAGTGTTAGTCGATTCAACTTATGCGATAAACACTCTAGCGATATTCGAATGCTTATTCCATTTACCTGTTAAGTGCTTTCTTGTCGCATCTATCCGGGCTTCCTTTCTCCCGGCCGATTACTTGAACAACCCCTCAATGTCCAAGGACAGTGGTAAAGTGTAACAATACCCTAGTTGCGATTTACAACCTCAACTATCCCCGGTCAGTGAGCTGAATTCACAGTGCGTGCCACACACTTTGCTATGTCACGCTATATCTCTTGTTAGCGTTCTAAAAGCGTGGAGGATATCACTGTCAACTTTGCCTGTTACAGTGTTATTCGTGATTTTCTTCACACACACACACAGGCATCAGTCACAGTACAGTCAAACCTGTCTACATAACGACCACCAAGGATCCGACCAAAAGTACTCGTCATAGACAGGTGGTTGCTATGGAAAGGTTAATAGGGGGCCCGGTAGCTCAGGTAGCTCAGTTGATAGAGCACTGGATTTGTGATCGGAAGGTCGCAGGTTCGAATTCCGGCCGGGACGGACACGGGTCAGCTTCATGTGCAGGCCCAGAGACGGAAGCCATGTCCCACCCCCGTGTCATCACAATGGCACGTAAAAGACCTTGGTCATTCTGCCATAAGGGCAGGTGGCTGAATACACCTAAACACGCAGACACCTGGGTAGCACGACTCTGTTGCTGCTAGCTTTCCACTGGGAGGAAGCGACCCGAATTTCCCAGTGATGGGACAATAAAGTAATGAAATGAAATTAAATGAAATGAATTATATAGGAGACTTTTGCAGGATCATTTTAAATGGTCGTTGGGGCAGGTGGTCGCTTCTGAGAGATGGTTGCTAGGGCAGGTTTGACTGTATCATGTAACGTGAGATCACTGCAAAGGGAGATCACTGCAAAGGGAGATCACTGCAAAGGGAGATCACTGCTGCAAGAATCTTCCTCAAGGAATGCATGTGTACTTGCATTGTCGTGTTGGGGGTTTGGCTGAACATTAATTCTTTGTGGTTGCGTGTATATGTTATGTGCAGATGTGTGTGTGTGTGTGTGTGTGTGAGTGGGAGTGTGTGTGAGTGTGTGTGTGTGTGTGTGTGTGTGTGTGTGTGTGTGTGTGTGAGTGAGTGTGTGTGTGTGTGTGTGTGTGTGTGTGTGTGTGTGTGTGTGTGTGTATGTGTGTGTGCGAGTGAGTGAGTGAGTGAGTGTGTGTGTGTGGTTGTGTGTGTGTGTGAGTGGTTGTGTGTGTGTGTGTGTGTGTGTGTGTGTGTGAGCAAGTATATGTGTGTGTGTGTTTGTTTGTGAGTGTGTTCGTGCGTGCATGCATGTGTGTGTTAATTGCAATGGTACATTCTGGCATTATATGCATAGTGAAATTATCATAGCACTCATATCTTCTCTCATAGATCCTCTTCCATCCTGACTTTCCAATAACTTTGGGGTTGATGTTTCAGGGTGATTGGAACTTTATCCAATTCCAAGGAGTTTGCCAGAGAATGGGGCTGTCCCAAGGGCTCGGTCATGAACCCCACCAAGAAGTGTGAAGTATGGTGATTCGCCTGGCAGTTCTCCGTTTGAAAGTGTGGGTGAAATGTGGTGAACATTTTCAGCTGTTAACCTGATGAGATTGGACTGTGGTGAATATTTTCATCCATTGCCGGGCTGTTTGAAAATCAAGGTGAAGTGTGGAGAACATCAATGATTGTCAGCAACTCCATGGTTGAACCGCGGTTGTGTAAGGTCGCAACAGTACTCATGCATCTGTCTAAAAGCTGTGGATATCTAGGACAGGCCTATGTTGCATGTGTAACGTGCAATGTGTGTTAATATACTGCGACTACGTACTGCATCGGCAGTTCATATTGTCTCTAATTGGTTCACAGATCCATATGTTAGGACATAAAGAAACAAACTTTTCTTTGCACTCTACATGGTTTTGGGCCCTTGTTAGGACATATTGGAATGTGATATATTGTAACAAAATATGTCCCCCAGTGAAAAGTCAGGTGTAGTACATGCATGTACAACAGCACTGTGATTGTAAGTGTAACACTTGTGTATAATGTGTACCATTGCTCTTGCAAGCAGATGGTTTAAATGTAGCTGACAGAAAAGCTAGTCAACTTAACATCTGTATGATTGATGTATGTGAATGTTGTGGTGACATAATATAAGTCGGCTTTGTGATAGTGCCATGGAAGTATGTGCAAAGAAGAGAAGGAAGTGGAGAGACGATCAAGAGTTGTGAAATGTCTCCAGCAGTGTTAATATGTACAGTGGAACCCCTTATTAAGACACCACCCCCCATCCCCACCCCACCCACCCCTCGTTATAAGACTGTCTCCCTTTGAAGACACGTACTGTTTTCTAAGATTTTCTGTTCATACGTCTGTAACTTTACCCCTATTTTTTCAGAGTCCCTCCTTTTTAAGACCAATTTGTCTTAAATAAGGTCTTAAAAAGGAGGTTCCATTGTAAGTCTGATTTAGGCTTTGTTGAAATTTCATAAATTAAAAGTTTGAAATGTGATAACTTTGACAGATAGTGTATATATGTGTGCCAATTTTTCTGATTCTTAAATCCCTGTGAGAAAGTTATGATGAATGTTTCCATGTGCATGATCCGAGCTGCATGATGAAAAATGATGTGCTTGTGAGTCACTTTTAAAAGTACCCATGCAACATGTGAGCTGCATGATGAACAATGATGTGCTTGTGAGTCACTTTTAAAAGTACCCATGCAACATGTGAGCTGCATGATGAACAATGATGTGCTTGTGAGTCACTTTTAAAAGTAGTCCCATGCAACATGTGAGCTGCATGATGAACAATGATGTGCTTGTGAGTCACTTTTAAAAGTACCCATGCAACATGTGAGCTGCATGATGAACAATGATGTGCTTGTGAGTCACTTTTAAAAGTACCCATGCAACATGTGAGCTGCATGATGAACAATGATGTGCTTGTGAGTCACTTTTAAAAGTAGTCCCATGCAACATGTGAGCTGCATGATGAACAATGATGTGCTTGTGAGTCACTTTTAAAAGTACCCATGCAACATGTGAGCTGCATGATGAAAAATGATGTGCTTGTGAGTCACTTTTAAAAGTACCCATGCAACATGTGAGAAAGTACCGTACTTTTCGGACTATAAGGCGCTGCCGTGTATAGGGCGCACCCCCTACTTTTTAAAAAAAAAATGAAAAAAGCCTAGAATAAGGCGATGCCATGGATAAGGCGATGGTGTCGTGCATAAGGCGATGGCATGAAAGAAAAAAATGAAGAAAAACATCGTACATAGAAAAAAACAACAACAACATCAATGATCAAACATGGCGACCGCTCAAAATCGGCAGGAAACACTGTTTCAAACAGAAAGTCCAGTCGTATCGCAAGATCGATGGCTTTAATCTTGAAGGCAGCATCGTATGAAGCTCTCTTCGTTTTCGGCATCTTGACAGTGACAAAGTCGAAGTGCAAGTTGAAGCGGTACCCAGTTGAAGTGTCAAGAGACCGACTGTCGACTGTCGTGTTTCAACGCAACTAGTGTTCAGGTAATTTTTTCGGCGATCAACATTGCTTGAATTGTGTTCACTTAAATGGTTGTTAGTTGCTCATTGATTTCAAGTTCACAGTGCTCGTGAAACCTATTTTATCCGAGAATAAGGCGACGTCGTGTATAAGGCGACCCCACGATTTTAAGTAAAAAAAAAAAAAAAAAGTATCGCCTTATAGTCCGAAAAGTACGGTATGTGAAATGATAATGGCACGTAAGCATCAGTAGATGATGTGTATCATTGAAGACGTAAATTTGTTCAACTTGTGGTATATTTAGTACTTTCAAAATGTGTGTCTGTAAATACTGGAGAAAAATGTGTGTGTGTCTCTGTGTGCGTTTGTGTGTGCTAACATGTATGTGCGCATGCATGTATGCATGTACGTGTTCATGCATGCATGCATGTGTGTGCATGTAGCATGGATGATATACCCAGGAATACTGTAAATCAAATGATACGGTGTAAACCCTGATTGTATGTACTTATCAAAACACCCCTACTTACCCAACAACTCAGTGAAAATTATGATTCACCAATGCCCGACTTAATTCTGAAAAAAAATGTCTATGAATGTAAAACTGTGCTTAAATTGCATCCCAATGATTTCTGTGTTAAAATTGTCAATGATAGGATTGCCATTGTGCACGGACTGTACACAACATCTGGGAAAAGATGATAGATCATTATGATCAACAGGTGTTCAAGTATAAATACAAGGAGGCCGGACCACACTTGATATAAGTATAGCTTAACCCTAAGGCTAGTTGTCGCGACATATGTCACGCTACTTTACGTATGCTGTCACCTGGTTGTCACGACATATGTCGCGCTACTGGCTCAGTCTGTTTGGTCGGTTCCGATTACCTCCCATGGCCATGGATGCGAAAACCTATATGACCGTTTTTCTTTATTTTTCTCTCTGTTAATTCACCACTGGCTATATAACATGTGTTACAGAATTGCACCAGTGTAAGGGTTAAATTGTTGTGTATGTTATTAATACAATTGTTGCCCTATATTTATTTTTTAATTGTTCAGTATTGTTTAATCATGTTGAACACGATTTTGTTGTATTAACTGAGAAACAAAAGGAAGTATGCACTCTAAATGTATATCAAATATTATGTGCAACAAGAGTAATTAAGTGATATAGTTAAGCTGAACTCAATCGCCTGGCTTGCACCTGAGATAAGCACAAGTATCAGAATGAACAAGCCACTTTCATTATTAGATATAGTCACAGACTTAAGGTAACAATTACAGCGTTTTTGTCATTAAGCTAATATGAAAGCTTAATATCTTTGTGGAATTAGGAAAGTGAGTTAAATTTTACACAAGCTGGTCTCGATCATATATGTGACAAGAATGTCCCTGATAGTTTATTCAAACTTTTTTGAATAATATGTGTTTGAGTATAAATGTTTTGTAAGGTACATATTACAATACAATACTGACAACTCGCAGTAAGAGATTTAAATGCATGCGATCATGTTTTACATGCTGATTCATTACTTGATGTGCGCGTTATAAATTCTCGTATTATCTGCATCTGCATCTGCATGGGTAACGCCGGCAGAATCCAAAACTTTGGCTTAGTACCGGCGGTAATCTTTCAATCCTTATATTCAGCGCCTCTCGAAACATGTGATGATGTTTTATATGTACTGTACTGTATGTTGATAACTGAATATTTTAATCCTTTTGCTTTCTCCTCTCCCAGCCCCAACACCCCACCCCTTTCACAACCCCAATTAAGCTGATCGCCTCTGTGGGCCTTCATTCACCACCCCCCTCCCTCTCCCCCTCCCTCTCCCCCTCCCCCTCTCCTGTTTTACATGTACTAAGTTTGTTTTGAGTTTGATCAGTCACAGAAGATTTGTATACATTCCAGTTTGGTTGTATGTTTCTAGATGACACTTTACCTGGCATTTATACTTGTTCGTTCATGATAATGGTTTGTGATGATTGGTATATATAGTTATGTTATTATAATAAGCAGTCAATATTGTACATTATACGCTTTGTGTAACACTTGCTCAAAAATATGGAAATTTGCTTGCATTGGTACGCATATACTGCCTATGTGCATTTTGTAACAGGTCTGAGTATACCTTAATTGAAATCTAGCTTGATCTTGCAGTCACTTTGTGTCCCAATCTTTTAATTTTCAGGAAATCTCTGCTTTAGTAGCAATCAAAACAACTCAGAATCTCTAGTCAATGGCTTGGTAGTGTTTTGATTCATCTATTTGTGAGCAGCTATAGTAATTTGTTGCCTCAATCTTTTTTGACTGACCTGATTGTAATCAGGGATTATGACCACATGTACTTCATGGACAATGGATTAATTACTGGTCGTTTAATTGGTTGTTCATTTTGTGGTACAATTGTAATTGTTTATAAGGTGACGTTTCGTGGTAAACATTCTGTGTTAAGGTCTTCAGTAAGAAATGAAGTATATTTAGAATCAAATAATTATGCATATTTTTCCCATCTGTACTGTATGTAAAATGTGTCAAGTTGTGTGTGTGTGCGTGTGTGTGTGTGTGTGCGTGTGTGTGTCACTGTGTGTGTGCATGTGTCTGAATGTGTGTGTCACTGTGTGTGTGTGTGTGTGTGTCACTGTGTGTGTGTGTGTGTGTGTGTGTCACTGTGTGTGTGTGTGTGTGTGTGTGTGTCACTGTGTGTGTGTGTGTGTGTGTCACTGTGTGTGTCGCTGTGTGTGTGTGTGTGTCTGTGTGTGTGTGTGTGTGTGTGTGTGTCACTGTGTGTGTGTGTGTGTGTGTGTCATTGTGTGTGTGTGTGTGTGTGTGTGTGTGTCACTGTGTGTGTGTGTGTGTGTGTGTGTGTGTGTCACTGTGTGTGTGTGTGTGTGTCACTGTGTGTGTCGCTGTGTGTGTGTGTGTGTGTCTCTGTGTGTGTGTGTGTGTGTGTGTGTGTGTGTGTGTGTGTGTGTGTGTGTCACTGTGTGTGTGTGTGTGTGTGTGTGTGTGTGTGTGTGTGTGTGTGTGTGTGTGTGTGTGTGTGTGTGTCACTGTGTGTGTGTCACTGTGTGTGTGTCACTGTGTGTGTGTCACTCTGTGTGTGTGTCACTCAGTGTGTGTGTCACTGTGTGTGTGTGTTTGTAAAAATTGTATTTTTTTTCTTAGATTTTGCTTTTTTTTATGTTGTTTTTTGTCAGTGGATGGCAACTCTAAGTGTGTGGGATAGTAGATGTTGATGATTTTTGTCAGTGGATGGCAACTCTAAGTGTGTGGGATAGTAGATGTTGATGAATGTACCGTTTTCTTGGTCAGTTGCGTTTTGTCTGTAACTGGTGCTGTCCCATATCATGTGCTGGATGTAGAATTTCTGGGGTTTTTTTTTCTTTGTCAGTAATAACTGGATACTAATACTGTTATGTTATTGACTGTGAGTCAGGGACGTTTTTGAGTCACTTGAGAAAAAGTGACTATGTAATCGGTCAGTGTTAGTCTGTCCGGCCGGCCATCCGGCCGGCCGGCCGTCCGTAGACACCACCTTAACGTTGGACTTTTCTCGGAAACTATCAAAGCGATCGGGCTCATATTTTGTTTAGTCGTGACCTCCAATGACCTCTACACTTTAACGATGGTTTCGTTGACCTTTGACCTTTTTCAAGGTCACAGGTCAGCGTCAAAGGAAAAATTAGACATTTTATATCTTTGACAAAGTTCATCGGATGTGATTGAAACTTTGTAGGATTATTCTTTACATCAAAGTATTTACATCTGTAGCCTTTTACGAACGTTATCAGAAAAACAAGGGAGATAACTAGCCTTTTCTGTTCGGCAACACACAACTTAACGTTGGGCTTTTCTCGGAAACTATAAAAGTGACCGGGCTCAAATTTTATGTGAACGTGACTCATTGTGTTGTGAATAGCAATTTCTTCCTGTCCATCTGATGCCTCATATAATATTCAGAACTGCGAAAGTGACTCGATCGAGCGTTTGCTCTTCTTGTTTGTTGTTGTTCTTATTGTTTAAGCTTCTTGTCAGTACTTAAGTTTTCCCCCCATTGTTTAAGGTTGTTGACGTTTTCCTGGCCACTTAAATTGCGTCATAACATTTAATGCTTCTTGCCCTGTACACAGCCAGTGTATAACAACGGTTCGAGTACATTGTTTAAAAAATGTACAAGTACATTGTATAACTAAGACAACTTATATTCTGGTGGAACAAACTGAGAAGATGTACACAGATCTGCACTTCAACATCAAAACATGTGGGGAGTTTTAATTAAGACTTCCAAGTTCACACGCAACAGGTTGTCGATAGAACATGTAGCTGAACCTGAAAAGGGGACTGATACTGAACATCTTGGTGCTCAACTATTTATCTACTTATTCATGCATTCATATACTTATATATATTTACTGGGTGGTTTTTTGAGTCACTTGAGAAAAAGTGACTCTATGTAATCGGTCAGTGTTAGTCTGTCCGGCCGGCCGTCCGGCCGGCCGTCCGTAGACACCACCTTAACGTTGGACTTTTCTCGGAAACTATCAAAGCGATCGGGCTCATATTTTGTTTAGTCGTGACCTCCAATGACCTCTACACTTTAACGATGGTTTCGTTGACCTTTGACCTTTTTCAAGGTCACAGGTCAGCGTCAAAGGAAAAATTAGACATTTTATATCTTTGACAAAGTTCATCGGATGTGATTGAAACTTTGTAGGATTATTCTTTACATCAAAGTATTTACATCTGTAGCCTTTTACGAACGTTATCAGAAAAACAAGGGAGATAACTAGCCTTTTCTGTTCGGCAATACACAACTTAACGTTGGGCTTTTCTCGGAAACTATAAAAGTGACCGGGCTCAAATTTTATGTGAACGTGACTCATTGTGTTGTGAATAGCAATTTCTTCCTGTCCATCTGATGCCTCATATAATATTCAGAACTGCGAAAGTGACTCGATCGAGCGTTTGCTCTTCTTGTTTTTAGATGTTATTGTTTTTCTGAATTTGTTTGTGTTTTTTTGTAATTATTTAATTATTTGTTTATTTATTTATCTATTTACATTTTATTTAACTATTCATTTATCCAGTTATTAAATAGATGTACTTTAAGTTGAATTTCATGGACATTTATTACATTGAAAGTTGTGAAATAATTTTCTCAGAGGGAATTATAGGTCAATTGGAGTGGTACTATAATTATGTTTGCATGTGATGTTTTTGGTGTCCCTGATGTGAGTTTTGTATTAAAATTGCGATTATTCTGAGGGTAAATAACTGAGTCACATTAGCAAAGGGAGTATATTAAGTCACAGGCAGTTTCACATTTGCGCTTGCAATATAGTCACTTTGTATGTGTTTGATGTAAATGGTTGCTTGGGTAAAACAAACTCCCCCCGTGGGTTAGGGGGAAGAATTTACCCGATGCTCCCCAGCATGTCGTAAGAGGAGACTAACGGATTCTGTTTCTCCTTTTACCCTTGTTAAGTGTTTCTTGTATAGAATATAGTCAATTTTTGTAAAGATTTTAGTCAAGCAGTATGTAAGAAATGTTATGTCCTTTGTACTGGAAACTTGCATTCTCCCAGTAAGGTAATATATTGTACTACGTTGCAAGCCCGTGGAGCAAAGTTTTGATTAGTGCTTTTGTGAACAAGAAACAATTGACAAGTGGCTCTATCCCATCTCCCCCCTTTCCCCGTCGCGATATAACCTCCGTGGTTGAAAACGACATTAAACACCAAATAAAGAAAGAAAAGTAAAGTAAAACAAACTGCACTTTGATGAGTTATGATTAAAAATGATCGGTCAAAATCTCAATTTATTTCAAAGGTACATTTTTTATTTTTAGCTTTTGTTTCAATTGTATTATATCATGTTCTACAAAAATCACACTTTGTTCAAGCATTGAAAAACCTCATGAAAGTTAATGGACCACTGAATTAAAGGAGAAACAAAACATTAACTAGTGCATGTACGCCCACCTAGCATTCTTATTGGTGGAGGTGGCTCTGAATGTTTTGATTTGTCTATAATTAACAATTCCAATAATGTTTACCTTCCTTGATTCTTGATTTTAAAATGTCAGCAGCCTTTCTGTCCCCCATTTCTTTAAGGTGAGAATTGGCGAGTGAAGCCAAGTGGGGCGGGGAAGTACCATTTCTTGGGCAATTCTCGCCGCGAGAAACGCTAGTATTTGACAAGCGATCGCGGGGTAGCTATATAGCTCTGCGAGAAATAATGGCGGCCGTGCAGCTGCCAATCCGATTGGCTGTCCGTGGCTGTTTATAACCGACCAGTGCAGAAGATCTTTTCGGTATCAACCAATGGTGTTTAATTCTGGCGTCAAAGAGCTAGCCATCAAACCGTTTCATATGCACTCTTGCCTCCTAACTCCGCAAGCGGCTAGCCGCAAGCATTGAAGTCTCGCCTAAAAGAAACAAGTGTCTGTTTTTGATTCCTGTGAGACAGAACTATTTCTAGTCGTAATTATTTGGTTAGGATCAAGTTTTGAGTGTGCCGTTCTTTGCTTGCACCTGACATTCGGCATTTGGACAATTAATGAACCGGTTTTTCTGTTAAGCCAATGCCTGCTGTATCCACCCATGAAAACAAAATATTCATTTGAAATCATACTTACCTGCCAAAGAAGAGTGCATAGCTATAGTGCAAGATTTTCATGACAGCGTAAATCATTAGAGTGCATGATTTGAACGTAAAGCTCATGTCCGTATATTTTTGAATTATCACTTATTACTTTTCTACCCAGTCCTGAGATGTCTGTTTCCATCGTTAGCAATATACGGTAGGATTAGGAAAAATGTGAGTTAATGAGAAGGGAACTAATTCAGTACCTTTGCTTTGTCAAACAGGCGGAGTTTTCTCCCTTGGATTATAGTGTTCTTGGTTTTTACATTTAGCCAAGTTTTTATTTTATTTTTTCAGCCTTTGTCTGTGTAAGATTCAATCAGTTCATTTTCTTGAGCACACATATACGAGGAGAGACGCAAACGTTGTCTCTGATACAAGCAAATGCACACTCATACACACGCACATACACACACACAGAGGCACGCACGCTCACTTTAATTGTTCACCGATCTGATTTTCTCATTCATCTATTGCTAGAGCCCAACACAACTGAAGCCTGGTGCAAACAAATGATTGTATTTGTAGTTTCAGATACAATTGACGGCACACAGTTTGGCTTGCCAGCTCAGATCCGCCCAGGCTTGTACACTGAGAGGATCAGACTTGGTCACACATTGAGATGGTGAGCCGAATGGGATCAGACTTGGTCACACGTTGAGATGGTGAGCCGAATGGGATCAGACTTGGTCACACATTGAGATGGTGAGCCGAATGGGATCAGACTTGGTCACACATTGAGATGGTGAGCCGAATGGGATCAGACTTGGTCACACATTGAGATGGTGAGCCGAATGGGATCAGACTTGGTCACACATTGAGATGGTGAGCCGAATGGGATCAGACTTGGTCACACGTTGAGATGGTGAGCCGAATGGGATCAGACTTGGTCACACATTGAGATGGTGAGCCGAATGGGATCAGACTTGGTCACACGTTGAGATGGTGAGCCGAATGGGATCAGACTTGGTCACACGTTGAGATGGTGAGCCGAATGGGATCAGACTTGGTCACACGTTGAGATGGTGAGCCGAATGGGATCAGACTTGGTCACACATTGAGATGGTGAGCCGAATGGGATCAGACTTGGTCACACGTTGAGATGGTGAGCCGAATGGGATCAGACTTGGTCACACGTTGAGATGGTGAGCCGAATGGGATCAGACTTGGTCACACGTTGAGATGGTGAGCCGAATGGGATCAGACTTGGTCACACATTGAGATGGTGAGCCGAATGGGATCAGACTTGGTCACACATTGAGATGGTGAGCCGAATGGGATCAGACTTGGTCACACATTGAGATGGTGAGCCGAATGGGATCAGACTTGGTCACACGTTGAGATGGTGAGCCGAATGGGATAAGACTTGGTCACACGTTGAGATGGTGAGCCGAATGGGATCAGACTTGGTCACACGTTGAGATGGTGAGCCGAATGGGATCAGACTTGGTCACACATTGAGATGGTGAGCCGAATGGGATCAGACTTGGTCACACGTTGAGATGGTGAGCCGAATGGGAGAAGACTTGGTCACACATTGAGATGGTGAGCCGAATGGGATAAGACTTGGTCACACGTTGAGATGGTGAGCCGAATGGGATAAGACTTGGTCACACGTTGAGATGGTGAGCCGAATGGGATCAGACTTGGTCACACGTTGAGATGGTGAGCCGAATGGGATCAGACTTGGTCACACGTTGAGATGGTGAGCTGAATGGGATAAGACTTGGTCACACGTTGAGATGGTGAGCCGAATGGGATAAGACTTGGTCACGCATTGAGATGGTGAGCCGAATGGGATAAGACTTGGTCACACGTTGAGATGGTGAGCTGAATGGGATAAGACTTGGTCACACGTTGAGATGGTGAGCTGAATGGGATCAGACTTGGTCACACATTGAGATGGTGAGCCGAATGGGATCAGACTTGGTCACACATTGAGATGGTGAGCCGAATGGGATCAGACTTGGTCACACATTAAGATGGTGAGCCGAATGGGATCAGACTTGGTCACACATTGAGATGGTGAGCCGAATGGGATCAGACTTGGTCACACATTGAGATGGTGAGCCGAATGGGATCAGACTTGGTCATACATTGAGATGGTGAGCCGAATGGGATCAGACTTGGTCACACATTGAGATGGTGAGCCGAATGGGATCAGACTTGGTCACACATTGAGATGGTGAGCCGAATGGGATCAGACTTGGTCACACATTGAGATGGTGAGCCGAACTCCATCTTCACACGGGAAGGAGTTTTTTTTTAGTTGGCTCTGCTGTTTAAGGCCGTTGATTGTTGTGACAATAACATTCGATAAACCAAGCCGAAGCACTGTTCCCCAAACACGACCAGTGTTGCCGAGTTATGCTCTCTAACCCAAAGAAGCAGTAGACGATATCTGGAAATAACTCTGTCGATTTGCTTTTATGAGATGCAGAAGAGTTGTGCCCCTTGTTAAAAAAAAGAGCTGAGGCAAACAGGTTGCCCGACGAATACACACGGGCATGATTTAAAGCTCTTTTTTATATGCTGTTTTGTTCCACTATCAGTGTTCTTAACATGATCATTTGATTGTTGAAGGTAAACTTCCAGTGAACGGTAAGCGTCCCTGGTGGCACTGCCGGATATTGGTAGTGAAAAGTCTGATGAGGTGCATGTTTTCGACAGTAAAAAGGCATAATATCAAGCAGACAACGCATACTCTGCACACTGGAGCTCGTTGTTCACTGTGTCCCCGTCATCTCTTGCCTTGACTCATCAGTGGCAGCTTGTTTGCCCAAGTTTACTGAAGGGATGCAACTCTTCCACGCCCTCTCAAAACCTTACAGAGTTATTTCCGAGCATCGTGTATTTAACCAAAGTTGGTGGTGCGTACATTTTTTTCCTTTCAGACTAGTCCTTAAGAGGCGTAACTTAATAGCCTGTAGGACATGAACTTGATATGCTTTCTTCATTGTACATTGTGTAGACTGAAGACTGTACAGTGTATTATGATGCTTACATTTTACTTAGTTTGCGAGCTTATATAGCTTATAGCCGAGTCTGTGTTTTAAAGGAATATTATTATTCACGAGTATGTAAATAGTTTTTAAAATAAAGAAGAATCAGTTCTTTAACGTGCTATATGTTGGTGTTGCATTTTTAGCGATGCGTGTGTGTGTGTGTGCGTGAGTGCGTGCATGCGTTCTTTAACGTGCTATATGTTGGGGTTGTATTTTGAGCGATGCGTGTGTGTGTGCGTGCGTGCGTGTGTGCGTTCTTTAACGTGCTATATGTTGGGGTTGCATTTTTAGCGATGCGTGTGTGTGTGTGTGCGTGCGTGCGTGTGTGTGGGTGTTTTCTGCTGCCGAACGTGGCGAAAGACAAAGGTCTCCGCAGGGTAAAGAGCCGATAAGGAGAGTTTGAGAGAGAGAGAGAGTTTCATGGACGTGACCAAAAATAGAGACTTGTTTCGTTGTCGAAAGGAGAGGGAGTGACAAAAAGGAAGAGGGGGGCAGGAAAACTGACTGGCAAACAACAGGAGCTTAATTGTATCAAAGTGCCGGTCGATTGAAGTATCTTACTGCGTTGCCCTTACTGTTGTATCTGCGTGTTTGTGTCAGCGCACGGTCAGCACTTTGATACAAGCTCCAGTGTACAGACAACGCTGACACAAACACGCAGACACGGAAGAGAAACCGAGAGAGACCAGCAACCTCCAACAACCGTAAGAACCACAACAACCACGGAAATGGGCAATCATGATGACTGAACTCTCAAGACCCTTACCTGAACGCTACGGGACTGTGAATTATTCACATTAACAGTCCATTAACCGGGTTTTACGTCACCCCGACTTCCTAGCAGCCAGGCTGCGGTCGCACGAACTCCATACGCAAAGGTTTGTAAAGAAGAATGACGTTCATTGCCAGAGATGGAAAAAAAATACTCCTTGCACAAGAGGGCAATATGAGTGCGCGTGCTTTTTAAAGGCTTGACCGAGTCTTCCCCTGAGATTAGGAATTTACTGCGTAGAATTAAAATCGGTCACCCGCCTAGTTAATATGTTCCAGAGAGAAAAAAAAGATAGAAAGCATTTGTGAAGAACTAATTATTATTATTATTCTTCGTTCATGGGTTGAAACTCCCCCGTTCACTCATGTTTTTACACGAGTGGGTTTTTACGTGTATGACCGTTTATACACTCTGCTGATATTATGTCATGATGCAAGATAATACACATTTTGTTGACTACATTTTGTGATTATTAATTATGCAAATGATGAATATAAAGTGTTGTGCCAAAGTCTTGAGATGTTAAAAAAAAGGGAATTTCAGCAAGTTGAAGGATTTAAATAATCCTTCGCGGATAGGCTTATGCATTTGATTTTAAATACAGTAGTTTGGGTTTTCTATAAAGTTTGGGAGGAATGTTGTGTCCATCCTAGTCCATTTCCAGATCCATGTTAATCAATCTCGTATGATCTCGGAAGAACCGAGAAGATAGCGGCCATTGTTAAACGAGGAGATCACACGTGGACCGGGAATAAAAAGCATCCCACTTGAACACACAAGCTGTGTCATCGTCTTACACTTTGTTGTATGCAAGAACACAACACTATGTCTTCTTCTCGCCTTGTTTTCCGAGTCTACTCCTTCTGTTTAATCATGTTTCAGATCCAGGAGGCGTTATTGTTTGTCCCTGTTTTTATATTTAGTCAAGTTTTGACTAAATATTTTAACATCGAGGGGGAATCGAAACGAGGGTCGTGGTGTATGTGCGTGCGTGTGTGTGTGCGTGTGTGTGTGTGTGTGTGTAGAGCGATTCAGACTAAACTACTGGACCGATCTTTATGAAATTTGACATGAGAGTTCCTGGGTATGAAATCCCCGAACGTTTTTTTCATTTTTTGGATAAATGTCTTTGATGACGTCATATCCGGCTTTTCGTGAAAGTTGAGGCGGCACTGTCACGCCCTCATTTTTCAACCAAATTGGTTAAAATTTTGGTCAAGTAATCTTCGACGAAGCCCGGGGTTCGGTATTGCATTTCAGCTTGGTGGCTTAAAAATTAATTAATGACTTTGGTCATTAAAAATCGGAAAATTGTAAAAAAAAATAAAAATTTATAAAACGATCCAAATTTACGTTTATCTTATTCTCCATCATTTGCTGATTCCAAAAACATATAAATATGTTATATTTGGATTAAAAACAAGCTCTGAAAATTAAATATATAAAAATTATTATCAAAATTAAATTGTCGAAATCAATTTAAAAACACTTTCATCTCATTCCTTGTCGGTTCCTGATTCCAAAAACATATAGATATGATATGTTTGGATTAAAAACACGCTCAGAAAGTTAAAACAAAGAGAGGTACAGAAACGCGTGCTATCCTTCTTAGCGCAACTACTACCCCGCTCTTCTTGTCAATTTCACTGCCTTTGCCATGAGCGGTGGACTGACGATGCTACGAGTATACGGTCTTGCTGAAAAATGGCATTGCGTTCAGTTTCATTCTGTGAGTTCGACAGCTACTTGACTAAATATTGTATTTTCGCCTTACGCGACTTGTTTTGTATTCAGGTCGAGCTAATTGGACAGACTATATGCACAATAATCAAATCGCTTGCTCCAATATTTGCCATTACTGGTTTGGGAGATCAAGAAAGAAGGAGAGAGACAGAGAGAACACCGAGAGAGAAAGAGAAAGAGGGATCCGGGAGAGAGAGAGAGATGCAAAGCGTTCTTACTATGGTCTGGTATGAGATGCTCACTCAGAGGATGCTCCACCACCCCACTCTCTCTGTCTGTGTGTGTGTGTGTGTGTTTGCATGAGTGTGTGTGTGTGTGTATGTGTGTGTGTGTGTGTGTCTCTCTCTCTCTCTCTCTCTCTCTCTCTCTCTCTCTCTCTCTATCTATCTATCTATCTCCCCCGTCTGAATAGTCTTGGTCTTCATGATCCGTACAGCATGGCCGTTATCAAATAAATGTTTAAAGGATCCTAAGTCGACTCACCGTGAACTTTGGCCAAATGACTATCATAATCATTGCCTTCTTTAATTTTTTTCAACGAATAATAAAATGAGCCGAACACTATAGGAATAATACATTGAGCAATCATTTTTGACGGAGGTCACAGTGTTTAGGTCGGCTTAGAAATGTCTAAGAGACACGCCCTCAGCGGACTAGATTTGGTCAGAACTGAACATATAATCTCTTGAATCGTAAGGCTAACATCAACTATACCGTTGTAACAAAACTGCACCTAGTTAGTGACGTTTACAAAACAAAACACACAAACAAAACACATCACTTAATCAGCTGCAGAAGAGTCGTAGTGTCTTGTATGCACAACAAGACGCGAACATCTCCACTAAAGTAAATTTCAGAGACATTTTTGAAGCGCAAAAAAAAGCATTTGTTTTGAATCAAATATGTCAGTACCCCTTCACCATCCAGTTCCTCTCTTATGAAGTTCATACCCCAACCCACTGAGGTATATTGTCTATATATAATACCTCAGTGCCCTGACCCACTGAGGTATATTGTCTATATATAATACCTCAGTGCCCCAACCCACTGAGGTATATTGTCTATAATTATATAATACATCGGTGCCCTGACCCACTGAGGTATATTGTCTATATATAATACATCAGTGCCCTGACCCACTGAGGTATATTGTCTATATATAATACCTCAGTGCCCCAACCCACTGAGGTATATTGTCTATATATAATACATCAGTGCCCCAACCCACTGAGGTATATTGTCTATATATAATACCTCAGTGCCCCAACTCACTGAGGTATATTGTCTATATATAATACATCAGTGCCCTGACCCACTGAGGGATATTGTCTATATATAATACCTCAGTGCCCCAACCCACTGTGGTATATTGTCTATATATAATACCTCAGTGCCCCAACCCACTGAGGTATATTGTCTATATATAATACCTCCTTGCCCCAACCCACTGAGGTATATTGTCTATATATAATACCTCCTTGCCCCAACCCACTGAGGTATATTGTCTATATATAATACCTCAGTGCCCCAACCCACTGAGGTATGTTGTCTATATATAATACCTCAGTGCCCCAACCCACTGAGGTATATTGTCAAAATATAATACCTCAGTGCCCCAACCCACTGAGGTATATTGTCTATATATAATACCTCAGTGCCCCGACCCACTGAGGTATATTGTCTATATATAATACCTCAGTACCCCAACCCACTGAGGTATATTGTCTATATATAATACCTCAGTGCCCCGACCCACTGAGGTATATTGTCTATATATAATACATCAGTGCCCTGTCCCACTGAGGTATATTGTCTATATATAATACCTCAGTGCCCCGTCCCACTGAGGTATATTGTCTATATATAATACCTCAGTGCCCCGTCCCACTGAGGTATATTGTCTATATATAATACCTCAGTGCCCCAACCCACTGAGGTATATTGTCTATATATAATACCTCAGTGCCCCGACCCACTGAGGTATATTGTCTATATATAATACCTCAGTGCCCTGTCCCACTGAGGTATATTGTCTATATATAATACCTCAGTGCCCCGTCCCACTGAGGTATATTGTCTATATATAATACCTCAGTGCCCCGTCCCACTGAGGTATATTGTCTATATATAATACCTCAGTGCCCCAACCCACTGAGGTATATTGTCTATATATAATACCTCAGTGCCCCAACCCACTGAGGTATATTGTCTATATATAATAACTCAGTGCCCTGACTGACCCCACCCAGAACGTACCCTTCACCACCTCTCAACATTGCATCTGCGGAATGGCGGAGAAAAACTGCTGGAAACGGTAATCGAGGGTTAAAATATTTTCTCCGTTTTATCCATTAAATATTTATCACCAGATCCGCCAGCCGTATGACCTTTCACCTCGTGCCCTGGAACTGGATGTTTCATGTCGACATTCATCAGTTACGCTTACATCCGGGCGCTGCGGAAATGTAACCAATAGCGAAGTGTTGATGACTGATTAGAAATTCAAATGCGGTATGAAAGAGCTGCAATTTCTCGCAAGACCCCGGCAACAGCCTCGGGAATGGGATTGGAAATGGCCGAATTATGACGGATGGTTTTGGGTTGCGGGGCATATGAATGCTGCCTGCATGAAATGAGGGAAAAGCTTGGGGATTTAGCGGATTTAATGAAAACAGAATGCTTCTGGAGTGGTGAGATGCATCTCTAAATTATCTCTCTCTCTATCTCTCTCTCTCTCTCTCTCTCTCTCTCTCTCTCTCTCTTTCTCTCTCTCTCTCACTCTCTCTCTCTCTATAGGCCAATTTCAATATTGTCTGTTTTATCAAAACCACTTGAAAAACACATTAACAAACATATTCTAATGCATCTTAACCAAAACAATTTACTTCACCCTAAACAATCGGGTTTTAGAGCTAACCATTCCTGCCATACTGCCTTAGTTTCTCTTGTTGATCAATGGCTGGAGAAAATAAACGACAATGAATTCTGTGGTGCCATTTTTGTTGATTTTGCTAAAGCCTTTGACGTTATTGATCACACGTTATTACTGAGAAAATTTGCATTGTATGGCGTCGGAATCGAAACTGTCAAACTTATTAGTTCATTTCTCACCGGCAGACAACAGACTGTACTAACAAACGCCTCGGCGTCGAGCATGCAAGAAGTAAAATACGGTGTACCACACGGATCGGTTTTAGGACCCCTCCTCTTCTCTATATACATTAATGACCTTCCCCTACATATTCAAAATGTATGTGAACTTTTTGCAGATGACACCACAATTCACTCCAGCAACACAAATGTAACTCGCTTATCAGAATCACTTCAAAGGAGTTTAAACCAGTTGACAGAGTGGACTGAACTAAACCATATGTCTCTTAACCCAAAGAAAACCAAATATATGGTCATAACAATAAGACAAAAACGCCAGAATATTTGTTCAGCTGGTCCTGCTTTAATGATAGATGGTGAAATAGTGGAAAAAGTCGACCATCACAAACTGCTGGGTGTTAATATCGATAACAACTTGTCTTGGTCAACCCACATAGAGCAACTTAGTAAAGTGGTGTATAAGAAAGTGTATCTCTTATCTAGAATTAAACACTTCCTGAACTGCCAAACCAGAAAGTTATTCTTCATTGCTCATATTCAATCTGTTATTGATTACGCATCCACTCTATGGGACTCCGCAAGTGAAAATTCCTTAAAACCACTCAGCAGATTACATAAAAGAGCGCTAAAAGTAGTATTACTAAAGCACACTACCCTCACAGAGTTAGACTACATACATTTAGGGATCTTACCTCTAAAGTCAAGACTGCTTTTTAACAAAGGAATCTTTATGCATAAAATCATATCCGAAACTCTACCCCAAACCATTTGTTCAAAGTTCTCTTTGAAGAATTCACACCACCTTATGAAATTTAACACTCCTCTTCCTAGGATAGACTTATTTAAGTCTAGTCTAGTTTATTCAGGTGGCCGTCTCTGGAACGCTCTTCCGAATGCCTTACGGGAAGCTACCAGCACAGATTCTTTCAAAAACAAATATATATCCCATTTAATGAAAATAGTATATTCTTGATTGTTATGTCCTTTGGGACACAGTCACTCACTTTTGATTTATTGTTTAGTTCACGAAATTATGATGTTCTGCATAATATCCATTGTCTTACAGAGTTGATGTACTATTGCATATAGTATTCTGACTCTAATTGACTTGCAAATTTTTACTTTGCACCTTGTCATGAACATTTATAAACTACAATGTTTCATATAATGCACTTATGTACATAAACTTATACTGTTTTACTAATTATGTAAGTATGTAGTAGTAGTTATTATAGTAGATTTAGTCCCTCTTTAGGGCGAGGGCCAGATGCAAAAAAGTATACCAATGCTTATTCTGTTACCCTCGTAAAATAAAGAATTGTCATTGTCATTGTCATTGTCATTGTCTCTCTATCGTGACATCCTCACACACACACACACACACACACACACACACACACACACACACACACACACACACACACACACACACACACACACACAAAGACGCTTAACGCAGAATAAATAGGTTGTCAATAGCCTTGTTCCACCCAAATCTGGTTCTACAACCACCTCCCCCCACCCCCCACCCCCGTCACCTGCGCCGTTCATCATCTTTCCTACATCTAAACCCAAATCACACACACACCCAACCACAATCCCCCCCCCCCCCCCCCCCCCCCCTCACGACCAAAAGGTTATGACGAGAGTACGTACCAATTTCCCTTAGCTTCTTGAGGATCTTACATTAAAAGAAAAACTGAGGGTCTCACCATGACAGTAGCAGTTGTGCCAAGATGGACCGATTTGCCAAGTCCATTCATTGTGGCAACTAAGCTGGGTTGAAAATCCGTCCGCATTCCAAGCCCATCGGATATTCTGCTCATCGCCCGACAAAGACATAAACTGAGTGAAAGCAAAATCCCACATGCACTTACTCTGCCACGAACTAATACCTATGTGCCATGCACGCCTCTCCTATCATTTCTACGAGGGGGGTACGTATCGCACACCATCGGAATCGATGCGAGAACAATTGGGATGCATGCCTGCGCACGTAGGCTAATTCTTTAACGACACATTCCTTCGCACGAAGGCTAATTCCTTAAAGATACATTCCGTCAAACGTAGGCTAATTCCTTAAAGATGCATTTCTTCGCACGTCGGCAAATTCCATAAAAGATACTCTCCTTCGCATGTAGGCTAATTCCTTAAAGATACATACCTTAGACCGTAGGCTGATTCCTTAACGATACATTCCTTTGCCCGTAGGATAATTCCTAAATAATTAATCATATTCCTTTGCCCGTTAGCTCATTTCTTAAAGATACATTTCTTTGCCCGTAGGCTAACTCCTTGAAGATACATTCCTTCGCATGTAGGCTAATTCCTGAAACAAATACACTACATGTAGCCTACTGATGGACTGAGAAAACAAAATCAAGGATTGTATTTCCTGAAGAGGTGTGTTTTAAGTCCTCGTTTGAATGCTTGGGGTGACTGAGAGTGGCGGATGTGAAAGGGGAGAGAATTCCATTGTGTGGGTGCGCAGAAAGTGAAAGTGCGTTGTCCGTATGTTTTGGTTTTGGTGTGTGGAATGGTAAGGATGCGACAGTCAGAAGAGGCACGGAGTTGTCTTGCTGGAGAATAGACGGTGAGGAGTTCAGAGAAGTGAGCAGGAGACGAGCCAGAAAAGAAGTTAAAGCAGAGGGTGGACAGTTTGTAGTCAATGCGGCCTTGAATAGGTAACCAGTGCAGTGTGCGAAGAAGTGGTGTTGCGTGATCTCGTTTTCGTGCTTTGAGAATGAGGCGTGCTGCCGAGTTTTTGACTTTTTGTAGTTTATGCAGGAGGTACAGAGGACAGCCAGAGAGAAGAGAGTTGCAGTAGTCAAGTTTAGAAAGAACAAAGGCACAGACAAGAGTGTTAGTTGTCAATCAATATGAGGCTTATATCGCGCGCGCGTATTCCGTGGGTACAGTTCTAAGCGCAGGGATTTTTTTATTTTTTTATTTTATGCAATTTATATCGCGCACATATTCAAGGCGCAGGGATTTATTTATGCCGTGTGAGATGGAATTTTGTTTACACAATACATCACGCATTCACATCGGCCAGCAGATCGCAGCCATTTCGGCTCATATCCTACTTTTCACGGCCTATTATTCCAAGTCACACGGGTATGTTGGTGGACATTTTTATCTATGCCTATACAATTTTGCCAGGAAAGACCCTTTTGTCAATCGTGGGATCTTTAACGTGCACACCCCAATGCAGTGTACACGAAGGGACCTCGGTTTTTCGTCTCATCCGAAAGACTAGCACTTGAACCCACCACCTAGGTTAGGAAAGGGGGGAGAAAATTGCTAACGCCCTGACCCAGGGTCGAACTCGCAACCTCTCGCTTCCGAGCGCAAGTGCGTTACCGCTCGGCCACCCAGTCCACAGTTGTTTGAGAGGAGAGTGTGTGGCGAATGGTGCTGACTAAAGATATATGTTTGTTAAGGGTCATGTCAGATGAAAGGATGAATCCAAGGTTTCTAGCTGATGGTGAGAAAAGAATGTCGGTGTTGCCTATTTGAACAGAAACAGGTTGGGGAGAGGGAAATGTAGTGTTCTTCTTTTTGCACAGTAATACTTCAGTCTTATCATCATTCAGCTTGAGTTTGTTATCGACCATCCAAGATTTAACATTAGTGATGCATGTCTGAATGGTCTGGATGGCGGAATGTGTCTCTGCAGGGGGACTGGGTTTATACAGCTGGGTGTCATCAGCAAAAGACTGATTTAAAACAGAATGGTTTTGAATCAGCGTGGAGAGGGGCTTAGTGTACATGATGAAAAGGATGGGACCGAGTACTGAACCTTGAGGAACGCCGAAAGAAAGTGGGGCTGAAGCAGACATCTGGCCATCGACAAGCACAGCCTGAGTCCTGCCAATTAGATAGGACTCAAGCCATGCTAGCGCTGGACCGGAGATGCCGTACAAAGTCTGAAGTCTATGGAGAAGCGTGACATGGTCAATCGTGTCGAACGCTGCAGAAAGGTCAAGTAGGGTAAGCACTGACACATCACTACCATCCAGAGCAGACAGAATGTCACTGATTACTTTAAGTAGGGCTGTTTCAGTACAGTGAGAAGGGCGATAAGCGGACTGAGAATGCGAGATCAAATCATGGGTGTTCAAATATGACAACAGCTGCTTCAAAACTACCTTTTCAAAAACTTTGGACAAGAATGATAAATTAGATACAGGACGATAATTCTTCAAAATATTGACATCAAGACTATCTCCCCCTGTTAGCTATTTCCTGAGAGATGCTTATCTCCCCCTGTTAGCTATTTCCTGAGAGATGCCTATCTCCCCCTGTTAGCTATTCCCTTAGAGATGCCTATCTCCCCCTGTTAGCTATTCCCTTAGAAATGCCTATCTCCCCCTGTTAGCTATTTCCTTGGAGATGCATATCTCCCCCTGTTAGCTATTTCCTTAGAGATGCCTATCTCCCCCTGTTAGCTATTTCCTTAGAGATGCCGATCTCTCCCTGTTAGCTATTTCCTGAGAGATGCCTATCTCCCCCTCTTAGCTATTTCCTTAGAGATGCCTATCTCCCCCAGTTAGCTATTTCCTTAGAGATGCCTATCTCCCCCTGTTAGCTATTTCCTTAGAGATGCCCATCTCCCCCTGTGCACCATTATGTTCGCCGCCACAGCTGTCTCCAGGCTTTCTTCCACACGTAAAAAGAGCACCCTTCAAAGCCAATTAATGTGTGGTGGCGCTTCACGAGGGGCGACGCTGTGGTGTACTGTTCTGTCCTTATACACCACACCTGAATTTCTCCTCGTTAAGATAATAACGTGTTTTATGTCCATGTTTATGTCTAAAGGCACACCCCTTCTCGTGCAAACAGTTCAGCTCATCGTCTCACATGAGGCCAGGCCTTTCGTGGGAAGACCATCCCTCAGATTGGTCACACACCAAACGTTAAACAGTTCAGCTCATCGTCTCACATGAGGCCAGGCCTTTCGTGGGAAGACCATCCCTCAGATTGGTCACACACCAAACGTTAAACAGTTCAGCTCATCGTCTCACATGAGGCCAGGGCTTTCGTGGGAAGACCATCCCTCAGATTGGTCACACACCAAACGTTAAACAGTTCAGCTCATCGTCTCACATGAGGCCAGGCCTTTCGTGGGAAGACCATCCCTCAGATTGGTCACACACCAAACGTTAAACAGTTCAGCTCATCGTCTCACATGAGGCCAGGGCTTTCGTGGGAAGACCATCCCTCAGATTGGTCACACACCAAACGTTAAACAGTTCAGCTCATCGTCTCACATGAGGCCAGGGCTTTCGTGGGAAGACAATCCCCCAGATTGGTCACACACCAAACGTTAAACAGTTCAGCTCATCGTCTCACATGAGGCCAGGGCTTTCGTGGGAAGACCATCCCTCAGATTGGTCACACACCAAACGTTAAACAGTTCAGCTCATCGTCTCACATGAGGCCAGGCCTTTCGTGGGAAGACCATCCCTCAGATTGGTCACACACCAAACGTTAAACAGTTCAGCTCATCGTCTCACATGAGGCCAGGCCTTTCGTGGGAAGACCATCCCTCAGATTGGTCACACACCAAACGTTAAACAGTTCAGCTCATCGTCTCACATGAGGCCGGGGCTTTCGTGGGAAGACCATCCCTCAGATTGGTCACACACCAAACAGTTCAGCTCATCGTCTCACATGAGGCCAGGCCTTTCGTGGGAAGACCATCCCTCAGATTGGTCACACACCAAACAGTTCAGCTCATCGTCTCACATGAGGCCAGGCCTTTCGTGGGAAGACCATCCCTCAGATTGGTCACACACCAAACGTTAAACAGCCTGGGTGCTAACTGTGCACAGCGGAAATGTTTGTGTGAGTTCATTTCTTAAACAAGAAGGGCAAAGCCCATACGACTCACATGCTTGACCTTGACCTGTACATTACCTTGACCTTCAGCTAAACCTAGCAATGACATCATACACTAAGAACTGCTTTACACATTTTTCCTACCAAAATACATGTGACCTTGACCCAAGGTCAAAGTCATCCAAGGTCATGCAACACAAAGCTGTTAATTCAAGACATAGGAAGTACAATGGTGCTTATTGGCTCTTTCTACCATGAGATATGGTCACTTTTAGTGGTTCACTACCTTATTTTGGTCACATTTCATAAGGGTCAAAGTGACCTTGACCTTGATCATATGTGATCAAATGTGTCTCATGATGAAAGCATAACATGTGCCCCACATAATTTTTAAATTTGAAACAGTTATCTTCCATAGTTCAGGGTCAAGGTCACTTCAAAATATGTATACAATCCTACTTTGAAGAGCTCCTGTGACCATGACCTTGAAGCAAGGTAAACCAAACTGGTATCAAAAGATGGGGCTTACTTTGCCCTATATATCATATATAGGTGAGGTATTGAATCTCAAAAACTTCAGAGAAAATGTGAAAAATAGCTGTTTTTTAGACAACATTAATGGCCCCTGCGACCTTGACCTTGAAGCAAGGTCAAGATGCTATGTATGTTTTTTGGGGCCTTGTCATCATACACCATCTTGCCAAATTTGGTACTGATAGACTGAATAGTGTCCAAGAAATATCCAACGTTAAAGTTTTCCGGACGGCCGGACGGACGGACGGACGACTCGGGTGAGTACATAGACTCACTTTTGCTTCGCATGTGAGTCAAAAAAGCAATTGGTTGCATTTACTTTACAGTTCAGAGACATCCTGCTTGCTGCCGCGCGGGCAGACACAATGTTCCCTCTTTATCTTCACCGCGCTGACAGCAAAACCCCTCACGTGGAGGTGTTTTCAGACAGGCGAGACACAGGTTGTCCCGGAGGTGTTTAGTAATTCATCAAAAATGCCTACGGTGCACAGAGAACAGGCTGCTTTGGTATGTGACCAGGTTGAAGGATGTCTCAGGTTGAAGGATGGATGGTCTTATCTCAGGTTGAAGGATGGATGGTCTTATCTCAGGTTGAAGGATGGATGGTCTTATCTCAGGTTGAAGGATGGATGGTCTTATCTCAGGTTGAAGGATGGATGGTCTTATCTCAGGTTGAAGGATGGATGGTCTTATCTCAGGTTGAAGGATGGATGGTCTTATCTCAGGTTGAAGGATGGATGGTCTTATCTCAGGTTGAAGGATGGATGGTCTTATCTCAGGTTGAAGGATGGATGGTCTTATCTCAGGTTGAAGGATGGTTGGTCTTATCTCAGGTTGAAGGATGGATGGTCTTATCTCAGGTTGAAAGATGGATGGTCTTATCTCAGGTTGAAGGATGGATGGTCTTATGTCAGGTTGAAGGATGGGTGGTCTTATCTCAGGTTGAAGGATGGATGGTCTTATCTCAGGTTGAAGGATGGATGGTGTTATCTCAGGTTGAAGGATGGATGGTCTTATCTCAAGTTGAAGGATGGATGGTCTTATCTCAGACGGTTAGCCGAACTTCAACACGTGCGTGTGCCGTTAAAGACGTCATAATTATGTTGCATACTGTAGGATTGCAGTTTGTTTGTTCGTTCATGGGCTGAAACTCCCACGGCTTTTACGTGTATGACCGTTTTTACCCCGCCATTTAGGCAGCCATACGCCGCTTTCGGAGGAAGCATGCTGGGTATTTTCGTGTTTCTATAACCCATCGAACTCTGACATGGATTACAGGATCTTTTTCGTGCGCACTTGGTCTTGCGCTTGCGTGTACACACGGGGGTGTTCGGACACCGAGGAGAGTCTGCACACAAAGTTGACTCTGAGAAATAAATCTCTCGCCGAACGTGGGGACGAACTCACGCTGACAGCGGCCAACTGGATACAAATCCAGCGCGCTACCGACTGAGCTACATCCCCGCCCGTTTTGTAGCAGTGATTCTAGGATTCGTGTTTATCGTCACCAGATAAGTCAGCATGCAATGTGATATCATCGTGTTTTTCCTTAGTTATCGGTTTAGAAAGAATGTGAGTGTTTCTTACGCACATCAAATCGATTTGTCGTTGTCTTCGGATGGACATTTTGATGTAAGCACTTTGATGACTGCTCTTAAAAAATTCTGTCATGGTTATTCTATCTCTCACTCTCTCTCCTTCTCTCTCTCTCCCTCTCTTTACGTCTGTCTGTCTTCAGCTGTATGTCTGTATCTCTCTCTCTCTCTCTCTTAGTGTCTGTCTGTCTGTCGCTCTCTCTCTCTAAGTGTCTGTATGGCAGACTCTCTCTCTCTCTCTTAGTGTCTGTCTGTCTGTCTGTCGCTCTTTCTCCCTAAGTGTCTGTCTGTCGGTCTGCCTCTAGCTCTCTGTCTGTCGCTCTCTCTCTCTAAGTGTCTGTCTGTCGGTCTGCCTCTAGCTCTCTGTCTGTCGCTCTCTCTCTCTAAGTGTCTGTCTGTCGGTCTGCCTCTAGCTCTCTGTCTGTCGCTCTCTCTCTCTAAGTGTCTGTCTGTCGGTCTGCCTCTAGCTCTCTGTCTGTCGCTCTCTCTCTCTAAGTGTCTGTCTGTCGGTCTGCCTCTAGCTCTCTGTCTGTCGCTCTCTCTCTCTAAGTGTCTGTCTGTCGGTCTGCCTCTAGCTCTCTGTCTGTCGCTCTCTCTCTCTAAGTGTCTGTCTGTCGGTCTGCCTCTAGCTCTCTGTCTCGGGTATTTGTTCTCTGTCCCTTTACTGACCTTCCTGAATATTTCGTCTGTATCTCTAATCTGTTTTATTTTTAAGCTATAAATATAATTAACTTAGTTTTGCTCTTGTTACAACGAAACCTATTCATAATGGGTCCGATTAGATCAATGTTTGCATGAACCATTTCTGAAATGTAACATAGGCCTACTCCTTTCTTTTTCTTTTAAATTCATTCAAATTCATTCATTGCGTCGCGATCTCCTTTTCTTTATTTCGCGTCTTTTTTTCTTTTTTAAACCCGGACGTTTGGATGATTCCGCAAATAAAGAACCACAAAACAACAGGAGAAACAACAACAACAACAACAAAACAACAACAACAACAACAACAACAAAACAACAACAACAAAACAACAACAACAACACAACAACAACAAAACAACAACAACAACAACAACAAAACAACAACAACAACAAAACAACAACAAAACAACAACAACAACAACACAACAACAACAACAAAACAACAACAACAACAAAACAACAACAACAACAAAACAACAACAAAACAACAACAACAAAACAACAACAACAAAACAACAACAACACAACAACAAAACAACAACAACAAAACAACAACAACAACACAAAAACAACAACAACAACAACAACAAAACAACAACAACAACAAAACAACAACAACAACAAAACAACAAAACAACAACAACAACAACAACAACAACAACAACAACAACAACAACAACAACAAAAGAAATCAACTTTCACATGTTTCTTTTTGGGGTTAAGTCACGGCCATCAAGTCGTAATCTCCATCATGCTGAAGCAACTCTATCTTGTTACGCTGACAAAGTGTATTTATACACAAGATGAAACTGTCAACAGGGAAGTCGAAAGTCGAACTTTGTAAAGGAAGGGAAAAGATTAAACTTTAAACGTCGACCTAGTCTCTACTGACATTTTGAAGTTCTCTTTCGTCTTCTCGCCTGATGGAGTCAGATTTTTGCTTTCCGAAACTAAGTCGTTGCGCGATAAAGGGGTGTCTATAACGAAGCCGCCTGGCTATCTTTTCAAGACACTTGCCAATAGGGTGGAAACGACAACCTTATCGTTCGCGACAGTGCTTCGGTTTCCACACAGGCACCGACATGGACTTAAAGCGAACCGTCTTCTAATGTTACTTTGCGCCTTTGCCGAAACATTACCCTATTTGTTCACTGCTGCGACTGATGATTTAAACCTCAATTTCATGACCCAGTATTAAGGAGTAAATCTGGCGGCCTAATGTACGGGCATGGTGACACATTTTACAACGAAGACCAAAAACTTCGTACCACTACCGAAATAGAATTTTGAATCAGAAAATCATTCCACCCATACTCTCGTGTGTTTATTCAAGTGTTTTATTGTTGTTTTGAGGCATACATAAATTGTAAGTTTAACATGTCAACGACTGTTTATCTCAATTAAGCTCGCTGGTTTAAACACACACACACACACACACACACACACACACACACAGTGACACACAAACACACACACAAACACACATATTGCCGTGGTGGGTGGGAAAGGGGGGGGGGGGGGGGATTTGCTTGCTACCGTAAAATATGGTTGGAGAAATCTTAGATGGGGCCCATGGCCGTTCATGCAAGAAGGACGATATCTCCAAACCAAAATTTATGTCGCCGATTCTGGTGCGTGTGGTTCGCAACATCCCACGCACTGCTATGCAATCTGTGCTGGGGGCCATGACATCTTAATTTTGCAATGAGCTCAACAAGACTGCATGCAGATTATGTGCATCCTTCCTGCTGGCTCCTGCGTCACAGCATGCAGGTAGTGCATGACATATGCACGCCGCACATCGAAAAGAAAGAAAGGAAGAAAGAAAGGAAGAAAGAAAGAAGAAAGTAAGAAAGATGGAAATGAAGTGGAGGGTGTGGGAGAGACATATAAACATTCAGTTGATCTTGTTTTAGGAGGCAACTTGAAAGGAAAAAGTTACTTAATCTAATTTGAGGAACTAACCATACCGAGGACGCAGCAAAGCCTTTAATTGTTGGTTGGTGGATAAACAGAGGGAGGATGCTATCCCATGTGGGAACCTGGTAGCGTAGTTGGTAGAGCACTTCGGGTCAAGGTTCGAACCCAGGGACGGTCAAGGGTCATATTTATGTGATGACTCAGAGACGGTATCCATGTCCCATCCCAGTGTCGCCACAGTAGCACGTGAAACGTTGGTAGCGAGGCTCTTGTTGCTGAAGACGTTCCACTTTAACCCGGAATTCCCGGCATTGGAATAATAAAGCAATTATTGTTTATTTATTTTTTATTGGGGGGGGGGGAGGGGGGGGGCTAGACACCTCTGTCGTGCTTTATCAGACCTTATGTACGTGAAACAAGGTGTCTTTAATTACGCAGTTGTCTTGAAACATTTTCCAAGGAAAGTTTGTGACCGACTTTAAGCGTTGTCCCCTTTGCTTCCTTCCGTGCTGCATGCTGGGATAGTTGAATGGATTTGTTGGGAAAACTAATTAGTGGAGGGCTGAGTCAAGCTGCGTCTCGACCAAGCAACAACAGACAACAAATCTCAAGGTTAGCACAAAAACACACATATGAACAGATATACACGCGCGCACGCATGCACTCACACGCCCGAGCGCACGCATCCGCACACACACTCACGCACGCACGCACACGCACACACACTTTTGCTGACGTCGATGGGCCCAGTGGGCCTGCAATAGTATTCTATATTTCAGCCTTATAACTTCTGAGTCGGACAACTTTCACAGACAAAACCACCAGACACATGTTCAGGTTGCACCCCCGCAGATGGCTCACACGCTTTTTATGCCAGTCGAGCCAGGAGCAGGTGAGAATATGAAAGTCGTCATTGCAGGCGTTGCCGTGTATCATGATTAAAACTGTATAACTGAAGCACTATACCAACTTTGTGTATGCGTTTTAGATGCACTTAGCACAGGTTGTGCAACTAGGCTTGTGCCCAATGCCGCTATCTTTATGTATTAAAGGTCAATCAATCGTTTTCTTTATCTCTCTCTGTCTGGCTCTCTCTGTCTGTCTCTCTCTCTCCCAATCTCCACCCCCCCCCCCCCTCCATCTCCTCATTCTCTCTCTCTAGGCCAGAAGCCTGCAGTGATGGCGACAGAAGACAAACGAACACATGTTGAATGACAGATCGATGAGTCTGCAACATGGACGCCAGCCAAATGATTGCCTTCTTGAGCCACCACCCCTCACTATCGTTTGCACACCGCCCCCTATCATCTGCTGCTGGAAGAGGAGCCCCTTATTGAGCCACCACCCCCTCACTATCGTTTGAACACCGCCCCCTATCATCTGCTGCTGGAAGAGGAGCCCCTTATTGAAGCCGGGACCCTCTCTTTACTTTGCCTTGGGCTTTCGTCCCATGAGAAAGAGTCTACTTCGTTACGAATGTGGGTATGTGCGCTCCGAGGAGGTGCATTTCCTAGAAGCGATCGAATTCACTTTATCTCAAGCCTGAGAAATTACATGCGATAATCTGAAAAAAACAGGTTAGGGTTCGACTGCACCAGGAAAAGCGCCGCTTGCGTTTCATGTTTGAATATCATCCCAGATCGCTATGCTGGGTTTCATCTCTGAAATGTGTTGATGTCTATGAGTGTGGGGAATGCAAAATGAAGACCGCGAAATTTAGGGGGTAGGGTTGGGAAACTGCCTGCAGTCTCATTTTTCGGCATGGGACTTGATGTTCACATTTTCACCATAGCTCTAGAAGTAAGTGGGCTATAACATATAACATTCTAAGGCATTTGGAATATCTCTGAGGCATTGGTTTTACTCATAGCGTACTCTACTACAGGCCTACCCGTCACGCATCTGGGGGCCAGATGTGGGGGCCTATGCTCGCGAGCAAGGGAAGCAACTCAGGCGAAAAATAAGTCGTAACTGATCTTCCGGTTTGAATCGCGTGTTGCATGTCAACATGAGCAAGAAGTGCTGTGTTTTTGGATGTAAAACTGGTTATTCGTCTGAAAAAGTCTCAGAAAAGGATAAACAAATATCTGTGTATAGATTCCCGACGGATGAAAGTGAGCGTAAAGCCTGGATTTCTGCTATACCGAATGCAAATCTATCAATCACGAACGACACAGTTGTGTGTGAACTGCATTGGCCGTCCGACTTTGAAACTGTAACCAAGACGGAGACCTAAGCATCCACCTTCTGAATGGCCAAATGTTCCGCCTAGCCAGATTCCCACTCCTGCTCTCCCTCCCAGATCAACGAAACGAACATTGTCCTCACAACGCAGTGTGGAGGAGGATCAGATGGCAGAATTTTTGAAGCACACACGCTACAGAGCTCGACTCGATGTGCGCAGTTTCGTATAAAAATTATTTTCCAAATTTCCCCACTGTGTTTTATAAAATAATCATATTATGAAAGCACATACATTCTTATCTTAGTTGTTATGTATTCATTGTTAGCAAACATCGGCATTACTCATGTTTTACTTTAAACGCAATCATTGTTATTTATAGATCACAGGCACTTGATGTAAGTAGGTCACACACGTGTAAATGTTATGCCCAGTCCTTGTTTTTGTTTCTGTTATTATTTTAGTTAGCAGGTCTAGTTGAGCACGTATTAAGTATCATGTACCCACTACTAGTCATTGTGCATTTTAGTTAATGGACTGATGATGTCATTTGTATGGAGTCGACGCACGTGCGAGGATATGTATGTGTGGGAGGGGGGGGGGCGCGGGAGATGGAAGCTTGCTGTATGTTATGTAATGTATATATTGTGTGTGATACGTGGAAATGTGATACTATTTATTTGCATGTATGATACAGGTACAAATGTGATAATTGTAGGCTTATACTAGTGATTACTGTGTGTGATACATGAAATGTGATATGAATGCTGTTTTTATATGTTATACTCTTACTTTCTCCCAAGCGCAAGACAAATTCTTCTATGAAAATTGAAGCCAATAAAATTTGAGTTGAGTTGAGTTGAGTTGAGTTGACGTACGAGGATTTGAGGGACACACTTGTAGGAAATAAGAAAGACTCCCACGAACCCATCATTACCTATCGTGATGACGAAGCTTTAGTAGTTCAGTCAAAGAAATTTTGCAGTGGAGTGCCTAAATTCGTTATAAGAATCTCTCCTGATCTGACTTTTGAAAACTTCCATACCGGCATTAAATGCACTGCTTCGTCACTGTCCAAAAAACAGAATAACCAGCTTCAAAACGTGGTCAGCATTTGAGGAAAATGTTCGTTTTTTAAGCTGCCTTGAGACTGATAACAAGAAGAGAGTTATTCAGGAACAACTGCAGGCTATGGGGACACCAGTTGTTGGCAAGCCAGTGTACAGCCCTGAGACAATAATCAGAGCCTTTGAGTACTTCACAACATCTCGTGCACTTTATCAAAGACTGAGGATTGACTTTCAGCTGCCTTCAGTCCAGACTTTAACTTGCATAACCTCGAAAGTAGCCAAATTGGACGATGAAACATTCTCAAAGGCTGTGTTTCAGAATCTTGGGGAGAGGCAAAAACTTTTGTGGTGCTGCAAGATGAGGTGTATGCTAAAAAAAATGATCCTGTATCATGGTGGGCAAGTCTTCGGCAGAAGTGTTGACAACCCGGAGTGCTTATAGCAAAGATCGTTTTGGGCATAATGGTGTCATGTATGTTTGGAGGGCCAACCTTCTTGGCTAAGGTGTTGCCTGTCCACAGACTCAGCTCAAACTTCCTGCAGCAGCAACTTCAGCTCTCCATGGAGTGTATTGGAGCATCAGGAGGCACCGTGAAGGCCATCGTGTGTGATGGAAATAGGACAAATCAAGCCCTATTTAAGTCTTTTCTGACAGAGCCGGAGCAACCATGGCACACAGTCTGGACTTTATCTCCTCTTTGATTATGTTCACCTGCTCAAAAACATAAGGAACAATTGGCTCACTGAGACTACTGGAGAGCTGGAGTTTCATGACAATGGCATCAAGAGGACAGCTAAATGGAGTCATCTTAAAGAACTGCACAAGTTGGAGGATGGCAGCCTGGCCAAGATGTCAGACTTGACAGATATTGCCTTGTCACCAAAGCCGATCGAACGACAGAAGGTAAATAACATGTTTTTATGAAATATATAAACCAATAAGAAACAAAAGCAGAATAATAATTTCATATAGGAACATTTTATTTATCATTCAAATTTAATTTGTGTCAGTCAAATCACAAAGTTTAATTATATATCATGTACAGGGCCAAATCAAATACTTAAGAGGGGAGGGGCACATATTACATTCTAATAGGGGGTTTTGCCTCTTATTCATTAAAATTGCAGTGATACAAACATATATATATATATATATATAAATAGTTGTATAATTTTACTTTTAGTATTTTATGATTTCAGACAGAAATCACCATAAATGAAAAAGTTTTGGGTTGAATTAGAATACTACTTTGTGATTTATTATCCATAAAAACAATTAAAAGACAAATTGACCACATCATTTATTTATTTTTATTTTACTTAATTTTTAGGTATCAACATGCCTCAGAGTGTTCAGCGAGAAGACACACCAACCACTGCTGAACCACTCGGGAATGGAGAAATTCCAGGGAGTAGAAGACACTGCTCTCTTCATCAACAAGGGGATCACTTGGTGGAAAATCCTGAATGTCCGGTCAGCTTTCAAGGATGCTCGTCTGAGGGATGAACTTCAAGCTGTGATTAGGGACCCTGCTGATGGAAGACTGGACACTATTCTGGAATTTGGGGACATGGCTCTTCAGATGGCTGACAGACAGGGGAAGAGGCAGAAACAGCTCACTAAGGACACATCACAAGCCATCAATCACACCTGCAATGGTGTTGTGGCCTTATGCAGAGAGCTGCTTCAGACGTGCTATCATGCGTATGTGATGCTTGGGCTGTTCTCCACAGACCCCTTGGAGAAACAGTTCAGTAAGCTTCGTCAGGGTTCTGGGGGGACCTATGTTATCAATGTATATTTCTGACCAAAAAAACTGCTGTTTTACATCTGGGCTATACCACTGAAAAATATCCTTAACTTTTTGTGCTCAGTGTATGTAACAATGAACTGCTAACATGTATATCAAACAAATACCGGCACGGTTGGCCTAGTGGTAAGGCGTCCGCCCCGTGATCGGGAGGTCGTGGGTTCGAACCCCGGCCGGGTCATTCCTAAGACTTTAAAATTGGCAATCTAGTGGCTGCTCCGCCTGGCCTCTGGCATTATGTGGGGTTAGTGCTAGGACTGGTTGGTCCGGTGTCAGAATAATGTGACTGGGTGAGACATGAAGCCTGTGCTGCGACTTCTGTCTTGTGTGTGGCGCACGTTATATGTCAAAGCAGCACCGCCCTGATATGGCCCTTCGTGGTCGGCTGGGCGTTAAGCAAACAAACAAACAAAAAAATGTATATCAAACTCTAGGTTTCCTTGAGTGGTAAATGTTGATTCGTTGGGCAACGGAGTAAGACCCTCAAGGGTGCCTCATGTCCCCTGTTGAATTTAAACCTATAAATACCTGAACTAAAACTCACGAAAACCTGAACCAAAACTTTAGAACACCTGAACCATAACTTAGGAATACCTGAACCAAGGCTTAGGAACACTTGAACCAAAACTTAAACAAGAAGGGCAAAGCCCATACGACTCACATGCTTGACCTTGACCTTTACATGACCTTGACCTTCAGGGTCAAGGTCAAATAACTAAACCTAGCAATGACATCATACACTAAGAACTGCTTTACACATTTTTCCTACCAAAATACATGTGACCTTGACCCAAGGTCAAGGTCATCCAAGGTCATGCAACACAAAGCTGTTAATTCAAGACATAGAAAGTACAATGGTGCTTATTGGCCCTTTCTACCATGAGATATGGTCACTTTTAGTGGTTCACTACCTTATTTTGGTCACATTTCATAAGGGTCAAAGTGACCTTGACCTAGATCATATGTGACCAAATGTGTCTCATGATGAAAGCATAACATGTGCCCCACATAATTTTTAAGTTTGAAACAGTTATCTTCCATAGTTCAGGGTCAAGGTCACTTCAAAATATGTATACAATCCAACTTTGAAGAGCTCCTGTGACCTTGAAGCAAGGTAAACCAAACTGGTATCAAAAGATGGGGCTTACTTTGCCCTATATATCATATATAGGTGAGGTATTCAATCTCATAAACTTCAGAGAAAATGGGAAAAATGTGAAAAATACCTGTTTTTAGACAACATTTATGGCCCCTGCGACCTTGACCTTGAAGCAAGGTCAAGATGCTATGTATGTTTTTTGGGGCCTTGTCATCATACACCATCTTGCCAAATTTGGTACTGATAGACTGAATAGTGTCCAAGAAATATCCAACGTTAAAGTTTTCCGGACGGCCGGCCGGCCGGCCGGACGGACGGACGGACGGACGGACGGACGGACGGACGGACGGACGGACGGACGGACGGACGACTCGGGTGAGTACATAGACTCACTTTTGCTTCGCATGTGAGTCTAAAAGCTTGAACCGAAACTTAGGAATGCCCTTCTATTAACGGACATAATTGGAAGAAGCATATATCTGGTGAGCAGTTAGTTAAAAACCGTGTGTGTGACGGTCAGCTACAATGGGACAAACACACGGGAGTTCTGCGGTTCACGGATACTCATTTGATATTATGTTGTTGTAAGACTAAACCAATATTTTCTCCCTGGAAACTGCAAATCACGTTGTACCCAACCTGAAACTATCCGGTCGTCAATTATCAGAGTTCAATCAATCAATCAATATGAGGCTTATATCGCGCGTATTCCGTGGGTACAGTTCTAAGCGCAGGGATTTATTTTTTTTTAATATTTTAATATTTTTTTAATTTTTTTATATTTTTTTTATGCAATTTATATCGCGCACATATTCAAGGCGCAGGGATTTATTTATGCCGTGTGAGATGGAATTTTTTTACACAATACATCACGCATTCACATCGGCCAGCAGATCGCAGCCATTTCGGCGCATATCCTACTTTTCACGGCCTAATATTCCAAGTCACACGGGTATTTTGGTGGACATTTTTATCTATGCCTATACAATTTTGCCAGGAAAGACTCTTTTGTCAATCGTGGGATCTTTAACGTGCACACCCCAATGTAGTGTACACGAAGGGACCTCGGCTTTTCGTCTCATCCGAAAGACTAGCACTTGAACCCACCACCTCCGAGCGCAAGTGCGTTACCACTCGGCCACCCAGTCCACCCAGTTGTCATTGAACTTTTTTCGTAGTTGTGTTCACGTGCTAAACCTAAGACGACTTTGTTATTTTTCGCCAGTGCAGTCTGTATTCTCTCTCCAGAACGACATCACCGTTCGTCAGGAGCCATAGCAGGGCTTGTATCCTGCATATCGTCGCTTTTTGCACTTTGAAGATCCTCCACCTGTGTCGCGCCATCTTCGGACGTTGCGCTGTCCGCTAAGCTCGTGTCCGACAAGCGCGACAGGACCTCCTGGCTTCCGAGTAACGCACCAATGACCCCGAGGGTGCCGGACAGACGTTTGCCCTCCTGCGTGCTGGTAGTGCGGGAAAGTAATGATTGAAATATTAAAACATAGAAACAATTACAAAAGTCTGGGGTTTTTTCTTTCTCTCGTGAATAGGTCAAAGAGAGGTATAAAAACATTGTAGGTAAAAGGGAGGTGGCCACGGGTTGCGTAAGTGAGTTATTTCGACGATTCTGACGTCACAACGTTACCGAATACAAACGCCAAATATAGTCATGTTGTGTGTCATTTTGGAGTTTTTGTGTGAGATATTCATATGAACTCAACAAATGTTCAATGCTGATCGATGTGTTCACAGTATCTTCTAACGCAAGTTTTTTTTTTAGGAAAGAGGAGGTTAGGTCTATAGATATGATTGCTGTAGAAGAAGTCAGCAAGAAAAAGATACATATATATCACACCGAATAACTTTTAGATTATAATCAACTGCCGTTCTGTAAATAACCACGAATAATTCTTCTCTGAACAGGTTGTGACTGTGTCAGCCAACCATACATGTCGAGTCTAATGTCTCCAGCAACGATGTAACTAGGCATAGAAGGAATGGAATGACCTGCAAATATCCTGCTACCATATACTACACTACCCATCATAAAAAAAGTACACAGATACATTTAGCTGTAGATCTTTTTGATGCGGCCAGTTATATTAAAATAAAGTGTATTGCCAGAAAGGTAATTCATTCCCCTGCCGTATGAAATAAAGAGTTTTATTTTTCATAAATTTGTCTTTATGCAGTGTACCGGAGACCTAGGAAACCCCCCAAAAATCAAATTCGCAACAGACAATAACAAGAAGAGCAAACGCTCGATCGAGTCACTTTCGCAGTTCTGAATATTATATGAGGCATCAGATGGACAGGAAGAAATTGCTATTCACAACACAATGAGTCACGTTCACATAAAATTTGAGCCCGGTCACTTTTATAGTTTCCGAGAAAAGCCCAACGTTAAGTTGTGCGTTGCCGAACAGAAAAGGCTAGTTATCTCCCTTGTTTTTCTGATAACGTTCGTAAAAGGCTACAGATGTAAATACTTTGATGTAAAGAATAATCCTACAAAGTTTCAATCACATCCGATGAACTTTGTCAAAGATATAAAATGTCTAATTTTTCCTTTGACGCTGACCTGTGACCTTGAAAAAGGTCAAAGGTCAACGAAACCATCGTTAAAGTGTAGAGGTCATTGGAGGTCACGACTAAACAAAATATGAGCCCGATCGCTTTGATAGTTTCCGAGAAAAGATATAAAATGTCTAATTTTTCCTTTGACGCTGACCTGTGACCTTGAAAAAGGTCAAAGGTCAACGAAACCATCGTTAAAGTGTAGAGGTCATTGGAGGTCACGACTAAACAAAATATGAGCCCGATCGCTTTGATAGTTTCCGAGAAAAGTCCAACGTTAAGGTGGTGTCTACGGACGGCCGGACGGCCGGCCGGCCGGACAGACTAACACTGACCGATTACATAGAGTCACTTTTTCTCAAGTGACTCAAAAATACACACAAAAATCCAAATGAGCAAGAGTGACCCCGTTCTTGATCTCAAATGGAACAACAACTCATTTTCTACCCATACAAACTTATTTTGTTCAGCTATTGTGCCTAGCAGTGTTGTTTTTTTCATTTTGAAGAAGACAGAAACTGCGCAGGTATATTCCGCTCTATTATAATCTGCAGTGCGTCGTCGGTCCTGCTGAAGTTACATAGGTGAGCGGAGTAGAATATACCTGCGCAGTTTCAGCGGCACAGACGACGCACTGCATATTATGTATGCCGCGATAGGGATTATGACGAGTACTTGGCCTGTTTTCCTTTCATGCAACGTGTAGCGGGCTGGGATAATCTGCAGTGCGTCGTCGGTCCTGCTGAAGTTACATAGGTGAGCGGAGCCCCTTACCAACACTGTGAGTGACGTGCCATTTCAGTCTGCTGCGCTGGACTGGGTTTTGATTTTGGAAGACCTGTTTTTCGTAATTGTTCTTTTGCGTTCACATTTCTCTACCATCCAAGCGCGCTGTTGCTTGTGTACCAAAAGTAGTCCCCATTTGTAATATTCATTTGTGTTGAAGTGTGCAAAATGCTGAATTTGTGCAACTATACTGTAAAAAAGTATTACAGTTCAATCAAACGTTTCTGAAAAGTTCCTGTACGTCCAACAAACTCATCAGAACACCATGATAGTTTACACACTCTTTTGCAATTGTGTTATCAATACTCATGTCAATTTTAAAAGCAACAAAATCAGCCATTACAACACTACAGGGTTTTTACCAACATAGCCCTAAAAAAATGACACCAAAACAGCTTCTGAAGAGGCTGACACCAGTCTTCTTCAAAATGGCAATACAACACTGCAAGGCACAACAGCTGAACCAAATAAATTTGTAGGGGTAGAAAATAAGTTGTTCTTCCATTTAAGATCAAAAACAGGGTCACTCTTGCTTTTTTTGATTTTTGTGTGTATTTTAGTGTCTGTAAGTTTGCTTTTGCGAATTTGATTTTGGTAGGTGTCCTAGGTCTCCGGTACACTGCATAAACACTAATTTATGGAAAATGAAACTCTTTATTTCATACGGTAGGGGAATAAATTACCTTTCTGGCAATATACTTTGTTTTAATATAACTGGCTGCGTCACAAAGATCTACAGCTAAATATATCTGTGTACTTTTTTTATAACGGATAGTGTAGAAAGAACAAAAGTTGGTGGCATGTTAATGTAAGCCCTAAAAACACTGCACTACAGGATTTGTAGACACCTAGAGCCACACCGCATGTTGTGCGGCACTGGTTGCCGCCATTCTCTGTTGATAAGATGTCCACAAAGACTGACGTCATGGTCTACACAGGCTCGGTTCTATTTCAGTAAAGCAAGCTGGTTATGTCAAAAATGACCCAATTCTCATTAAAAATAAGCTTTAAATTAATTATTTTCTCTTTCACGTACTTTCCTTTTTTCTCCCTTGTAAATATTGTGTCGATGCACTTAATCCCTACATTTTGCACTTGGTTTTGTGACTTTTCCTTTTTTTTCATGTTAAAACAGTGCATTCTTACTCAGTGGTCTTCGTGCTGGCGTTGGAGTCATTCCGCGGTCTGCAGAAGTTGAACTTGCCCGACTCCGCCTGTTCCTCCTTCAACTTACTTTCGTCCGCGCCGTACACGTTGCCGTCGTCTTCGCCCAGGTAGATGCCGCAATCGGCCAGCTGCGTGGGGGTGACGGTCGGTACGTTGACCACGCTAGACCTGAAGCCGCCCTGGTAACCTTGACGCGTATCGTCAATGTGCGCTGACCTCCCTGTAAGAACGACCTTAAAGAACAAGATTTAAGAGAAACATTATGATCTCGTTGTTGACAATGATTGGGTTTAGTGATCTCCACCACCACCACCCCACCCTCTCCCCATGTAAAACGGGATGACAAAATCATGTATAAGAACACTTTAATATAGTCAAGGTCCAACTGACCTATTATCCTCTCAGTCTTGCAACAACACTCTGCAACATAATCACCATGCAAGCACACACACACACACACAACACACACACACACACACACACACACACACACACACACACACACATTGGATTGATCTCCATGTACCTTGCGGGGCTCAGGGGACCAGGAGATGGCGGTGTCTCTGCCGCCAAAATAGGTCTTGCTGTACTTGAAGCGTGACAGTGTGCCCTTGGCGCTGGACGCACCAGTGGTCTGGGAGATCTCGTGGGAGGAGGGTGTAGAAAAGTACTTGAAGAGGCAGAGCCTGCAGCCGTCAGGCAGCCAGCGTGCCCTCCGCAGCACTCTCCGGTACTCCTTCTTCACCTAAACACAACAGTCACAATCTCCTTCTTCACCTTAACACAACAGTCACAGTCTCCTTCTTCACCTTAACACAACAGTCACAGTCTCCTTCTTGACCTTAACACGACAGTCACAGTCTCCTTCTTGACCTTGACACGACAGTCACAGTCACCTTCTTCACATTAACACAACAGTCACAGTCTACTTCTTCACCTTAACACAACAGTCACAGTCTCCTTCTTGACCTTAACACGACAGTCACAGTCACCTTCTTCACGTTAACACAACAGTCACAGTCTCCTTCTTCACATTAACACAACAGTCATAGTCTCCTTCTTCACCTTAACACAACAGTCACAGTCTCCTTCTTCACATTAACACAACAGTCACAGTCACCTTAACACAACAGTCACAGTCTCCTTCTTCACCTTAACACAACAGTCACAGTCTCCTTCTTCACATTAACACGACCGTCACAGTCTCCTTCTTCACCTTCTTCTTCTTCTTCTTCTTCTTCTTCTTAGTGATAGGTCACAGTCACAGTCTCCTTCTTCACCTTAACCTTCGTCGGTCGTCGTGAGTCCGTGTGGACCCAGAAGGGTGTTTAATTGCAAATATCTCTTAAACCAGTTAGAATGTTTTAATGAGCTTTTAAGAATGCCTCAGACACCTAAAAGGCTCTTATGTCCTAAAAGATCATTACATTTTAGCGAGAAGTAATTAAAAAACAAGGGCCAAATTTAGACTACACACGGAAGACATCGTGGGGCAG
The DNA here is from genome assembly GCF_037325665.1 of Littorina saxatilis. Taxonomy (NCBI): domain Eukaryota; kingdom Metazoa; phylum Mollusca; class Gastropoda; order Littorinimorpha; family Littorinidae; genus Littorina; species Littorina saxatilis. Next base: position 4,181,185 of record NC_090254.1, on the reverse strand, counting down.
TGCGGACCCATGTTTCTCAAACTGAAGGAACTTACATAAAAACTAGGGAGAGAAGTCGCAAACCTTCAGGTATTGGCTCTAAACATCATTTTCTATGATCTGCTTAATTTTGGAGTTAATAAGCAAGTCGCGTGGAGCGAAATTAATACATAACAATGTGGGTCCACACGGTCCCACGACGTCTACAGAAGGGCATTCACGTTTTTCTTTTTTTGAGAAGCGTTAGTCTGCACGGTAATAAATAATAATTTAATTTAATTACTTCTCGCGGAAATGTAACCACGGCGTCTACGGAAGGGGATGCACGTTTTTCCTTCTTTAGAAAGCATGGGTCTACGGAAGGGTATGCATATTTTTCCTTCTTTGAGAAGCATGGGTCCGCACGGCCCCACGATGTCTTCCGTGTGTAGTCGATAACCCGGTCGGGCGAAGGTTACCGCAACTTAACGCAACTGTCACAGTCTCCTTCTTCACCTCAACACAACAATCACAGTCATGTCAGTGTATCAGAGTTGTTCTTTGCTATTGGTGACAAGTGGGGGTCAGCTCACACGGACGCATGTTTCAATACAGTCTAGAGGAGAAACTGGCCACAAAGCACCCAGTACATGACAGAGTGACAGCAAAGAAAATCATTGTGATCAGTCCAAAGTCGATCCCAATGCGACACAAATTTGCCACCACTGTGATCTTGACACTTGTCGAGGGTCAACCAGAATTGAGTCATACACGGACTGATGTCATTAAACAGACGGACAAAGCAAAGACACAACCCGACCGCCGCAGTATTTACCTTGTCGTTGCCAATGCAGTGGAAAGCAAAGATGAAGACTCCCTGCGAGCCATTGAGCAGGACGAAAATGTAGGCAAAGGCCTCTGTCTCCGACCCGCCAAGGTTGAAGATACCAAAGATCCAGGTGAGTCCCAAGACAAACACCAGAGTCACTGCCCCTTTCAGACAGGTTTTCATTCTGCCTAGCTTGCCCATATCTTGTTTTGTCCTGCACGGAATAATTATTAAACGTGGGAAATTTCTGTGCGGACATTTCCTGCAAGATTTATTCTTATGAAAAGAATACAACATCGTTGTAGTGACAAAGTGATATCTAGACTCTATCTATCTTAATGTCTGTCTTTGTGTCTGTCCGTCTGCTCTCCCCCTTCCCACCCCCTTCTCTCTCTCTCTCTCTATATATATATCTCTCTCTCTCTCTCTCTCTCTCTCTCTCTGCTACAAAAGCCTTGAAATTAAAGGGTAGCACCCGTACCCATCGGTAAATGGCAAATAAGTCACCCTTTTCTTAAGACGACGCCATACCACTCCCCCCCCATAACGGCAAATAAGTCACCCTTTTCTTAAGACGACGCCATACCACTCCCCCCCCCATCTCGCCCTAATCCTGACCACATTATTTTGTTTATTTTCGACGAACGTCTTTTCTTTTTTTTAAATGAATGCATGTTTTATGAGCCCTCAACAAACACATGCACAAACATTTGAGCGGACACTACGTGAAGACAGGAACACACACACACACACACACACATACACACATGCGCGCGAACACGAGCACGCATGCTGTTACCATCGAAGGAAATTTGTGTTCTTGCCCTAAAGTTTCACCACATTACATTTTTCGTGGGTTCGTAATGTGGAAAAAACGCATTAATCGTTATTGTCCTAAATCGTTGGTAAGTGAAGAACACATCTTATTTTAGAGAACATCTGTTTAAATTCTGAGATGCAACCACAATATAGCGCGTACGCTATTCAGAACGCGGAGGAGATTTTCGACAATGGAACTACCCAGTCTCTTTTTTAGGGTGACATGAACTACGTTTTAAGTGTCCCAAATCCTCGTAACAAAGCTTCGACATTGGGCTACAATGGATGCAGCATTGGACATTACAACGAGGAAGTGAGTCTCACGGGGAGCGCATGTGACGTCTCATGACGTTGAGACCAATGCTCAGCATGATGACGTTCAAGAGGATAACGACGAGAACCGGGCCGATGAAGCTCCACTGGAACCCGTTCTCCTTCTTCAACCAGCACGCCCCCTCGTGTCCGTAGCCCTGAAACAATCAGATCTCTGTAAGTCCCGTAACCCTCAAACAATCGGATCTCCGTTTGTCCCGTAACCCTACATAATCACTTCACTGTCAGTCCAATACGCTCAAACAATTATTTATTTCGCATTCATGTAACCCTGAAACACTCAGATCTCTGTCAGTCCAGTAACCCTGAAATAAAAAGATCACTCTCACTCTCAGTCCCGAAACCCCAAAACAATACCCTGACACTATAAGATGTTTGATGGGTTGTTGACAGACCAGCATCTGGAGCATATCGTCTTTTCTTTCCCCGAGGACCGACAAAAAAGCTGGTCTGACAACAAACCTCCAAACATCGTTGTTGTCATCATTTTGGTTGTGAGAAAACAAGTGCACAATCAACACAGGGAGCCATGCTTTGAAACCCGAGTATCGTTTTGATAACCACACGAGTTCTGTTTTGATAATCACTGGCAATCAAAGCTGGCGTGTGAAAGCAACTTTCTGTGTTTTTGAGTTCATAAAATGTTGGGATGAATATGTCAGGTTTGAGGATGCACAGTTCTGTAGGTTCATCTCGGTATTCCTCCCCCTCGGCTTTCAGTTGTAAATATTAAACTTAGTGATCGAATGTGGAAGCTACGTTGGGTCAAAGGTCACAGAAGATTTGCGTCGTGCAGCCTCTTTGGTGCAGCGAAGGAAAAAATCGCGATCTTGTTTCCGACTCAGTGCCTCTTTGTTTTTCATTAGACCTGTCATTCTGCTTGCTCGGCTTTGTTAGATGTTTACATGTCTTGTTGCTATTTTCTTTGCTTTTATTATTATTTCTTATTTGCGCTTCGTTTATCGATACAACGTCTTGTGCACGGGTCAAAATGTGTGTGTCAGGGGTCAATTGGTTTGACTTGAACTTGACGTTCGTGTTTCTCCGAACGTCTGTGTATCGAAACACAGATACACGCACTCCATAATTTTGTAAGAAGACAAAACATATCGGTAGGTTTCATTTGTTTAGGGTGAGTTTAGAGGGAGCGGTCAGCGACCATAAACTCTATTTAAACGAGACAGATATGCAGCAAAAAAGGGGGGGGAGGAGGTGTCAGTAGAGGTAATGCAGGAGGAAGTGATAGCAGAGTCCCGTGGGAACGAATGCGGGGAATGGAAGAGGGTTGGAGGGCAGGGGGAGGTGATGAGTGAAGGAGAGCATCTGGAATGAAACAATGGTAACAGATAAGGGAGTCCGAGAGAGAGAGCGAGGACCGAAGTCATTAGTAGCAGCGCAGCGGCCAGCAAGCAAGTTCAGCGATTTTTTTCAGTTCTACAAAAATGGAGTTCTATTTTACTTCATGGGCAAACAATCTGCCCCAACCTGTGGTTGAGGTTCTGGAAAAAGAGGAGTTCACAACCCTCAGTGCTTTACAATATGAAGGAGAAAAGGACCTGGAAAGCCTCAAGTTAAAAAGAGGCCACATAGTGGAATTAAAAGCGGCAGTGGCAGACCTGCAAAAGAAGTACGGAGGAGGGCCGTTGCGTGCTGCCGACCAAGTGGCACCGCTCCAGGGCCTTCTTGGCAACATGGCCATACAGTCTACCGCTTCACTAGGTGAGACATTTTTAAGAATTGTTGACTTCGTACCGGCTTCTATGGCGGTGGAGGAAGAGGTGACACTCGGGGGAGGTGTCACGCTCAAGCTGGCCAACAAACCAAAATTGGACAAAGTATCCCCCTGCCACTGGATCGTCGCAAATGCAAGAATAATGGCAAAACTAATGAATGCACCGGACTTCGACCGGTTATACGGAGATGGTGGGCGAGCTCGGCGCAAGATTCTCCTGGCAGTCAGTGCTCCTGTACGACGACGAGTACAGGAAGCGCCAGGCTACCAGCGGGTTTGCTTGGGGGACCCCCAACCCCCACCTGTCCACAGTGATTCTCCGTGATCGTACCCAACAAGTTCTAGGCAACAAAAGCGGCAAGGCCACGATGGGAAGCGGCGGTATTCGACGACCTGTGGGACCCAGTGGGAAGGAGGTGTGCCTGCAGTACACAAACAAAGGCACATGCCTCTACGGGTCCCGCTGCAGGTTCCAATACGTGTGTGGAAAAGAGCACCCCGGCAAAGACCACCAGGCGACAGCAAACACCAGTGCCTAGGATACAGCGCAGCGAACTGACAACACAACGGTAGGCCCCACCTATTCCAGCCCGTTCCCTCAATTAGATCCTCATGACTGTGAGTTTTTAGGAAATCATGCATCTATTAGTGCAAAATCTCAAAGGTGGCACTCAGTGCTAGAGGGCGATTGTGACAGAGATTTTTTGTTAGACGGTATACAGCACGGTTTTCGGGTAACAGAAAAACATAAAACATGTGTGTTAGCAGCAGAACAAAGCAATCATAAATCAGCGTACGATCATCGCGACATGGTAGAACAAGAACTGTTAGATCAAATAGCAAAAGGATTATATAGTGACAAGTAAGAAGCCAACGGTCGTAAGCGCACTAGCCGCGATCCCCAAAGAAGATGGTAGCGTTAGGCTAATTCATGATGCCAGCAAACCAACAGGTAGGGCAATGAACGATTACTCCATCCCTGAGTCGTCCTGATATGGCTCTGCGTAGTCGGCTGGACGTTAAGCAACAAATAAACAAACAAACAAACAAATCCATCCCTGAAGTCATTAGTAGCAGCGCAGCGGCCAGCAAGCAAGTTCAGCGATTTTTCAGTTCTGCAAAATATATCGGTAGGTTTAATTTGTTTATGATGAATTTATGACCTTTCATGAAGTAGTTTTGTTTTGTGTTTACTTTTGTGGAACTTTGCAAAGCAGTGTCGTGTCGTCTGTTTAGGTCTGGGGAAACGCCAATGAAAAGAGCCGAAGAATCCCCGAGCGTTTCTATTGGGTTTGCTTTTAATTATCCATGTATAACCTGCTTCCTGCAACTATGGTAACCGGGGATTTATTGCCTGGGGAACATGAGATTTATTTCCCAGGTGCTTGTGAATGAAAACTCGTGAAAATGATGACAAAATCGTATATCTCTCAGTCCCGTAACCCTACAACAATCACATCACTGTTAGTCCCGTAACACTGAAACAACAAGAAGGGCAAAGCCCATACGACTCACATGCTTTACACATTTTTCCTACCAAAATACATGTGACCTTGACCCAAGGTCAAGGTCATCCAAGGTCATGCAACACAAAGCTGTTAATTCAAGACATAGGAAGTACAATGGTGCTTATTGGCTCTTTCTACCATGAGATATGGTCACTTTTAGTGGTTCACTACCTTATTTTGGTCACATTTCATAAGGGTCAAAGTGACCTTGACCTTGATCATATGTGACCGAATGTGTCTCATGATGAAAGCATAACATGTGCCCCACATAATTTTTAAGTTTGAAACAGTTATCTTCCATAGTTCAGGGTCAAGGTCACTTCAAAATATGTATACAATCCAACTTTGAAGAGCTCCTGTGACCTTGACCTTGAAGCAAGGTAAACCAAACTGGTATCAAAAGATGGGGCTTACTTTGCCCTATATATCATATATAGGTGAGGTATTGAATCTCAAAAACTTCAGAGAAAATGGGAAAAATATGAAAAATAGCTGTTTTTTAGGCAACATTTATGGCCCCTGCGACCTTGACCTTGAAGCAAGGTCAAGATGCTATGTATGTTTTTTGGGGCCTTGTCATCATACACCATCTTGCCAAATTTGGTACTGATAGACTGAATAGTGTCCAAGAAATATCCAACGTTAAAGTTTTCCGGACGGACGGACGGACGGACGACTCGGGTGAGTACATAGACTCACTTTTGCTTCGCATGTGAGTCAATAAAATCACTGTCAGTTCCGTAACCCAACAACAATCACATCATTGTCAGTCCCGTAACCCTTAAACAATAAAATCACTGTCAGTCCTGTAACCCTACAACAATCACATCATTGTCAGTCCCGTGACCCTGAAACAATAAAATCACTGTCAGTCCCGTAACCCTACAACAATCACATCACTGTCAGTCCCGTAACCCAACAACAATCACATCACTGTCAGTCCCGTAACCCTACAACAATCACATCACTGTCAGTCCCGTAACCCTTAAACAATAAAATCACTGTCAGTTCCGTAACCCAACAACAATCACATCATTGTCAGTCCCGTGACCCTGAAACAATAAAATCACTGTCAGTCCTGTAACCCTACAACAATCACATCATTGTCAGTCCCGTGACCCTGAAACAATAAAATCACTGTCAGTTCCGTAACCCTACAACAATCACATCATTGTCAGTCCCGTGACCCTGAAACAATAAAATCACTGTCAGTTCCGTAACCCTACAACAATCACATCATTGTCAGTCCCGTAACCCTTAAACAATAAAATCACTGTCAGTCCTGTAGCGTTTCTATTGGGTTTGCTTTTAATTATCCATGTATAACCTGCTTCCTGCAACTATGGTAACCGGGGATTTATTGCCTGGGGAACATGAGATTTATTTCCCAGGTGCTTGTGAATGAAAACTCGTGAAAATGATGACAAAATCGTATATCTCTCAGTCCCGTAACCCTACAACAATCACATCACTGTTAGTCCCGTAACACTGAAACAATAAAATCACTGTCAGTTCCGTAACCCTACAACAATCACATCATTGTCATTCCCGTAACCCTTAAACAATAAAATCACTGTCAGTTCCGTAACCCAACAACAATCACATCATTGTCAGTCCCGTAACCCTTAAACAATAAAATCACTGTCAGTTCCGTAACCCTACAACAATCACATCATTGTCAGTCCCGTAACCCTTAAACAATAAAATCACTGTCAGTCCTGTAACCCTACAACAATCACATCATTGTCAGTCCCGTGACCCTGAAACAATAAAATCACTGTCAGTCCTGTAACCCTACAACAATCACATCATTGTCAGTCCCGTGACCCTTAAACAATAAAAATCACTGTCAGTCCCGTAACCCTGAAACAATCAGATCTCTGTTAGTTCTGTAACCCTACAACAATCCGATATGTGTAGGTCCCTTAACCCCGAAACAAATAAGATCTATGTCAGTCCCGTAACCCTGAAACAATAAGATCACGCTCAGTCCACTAACCCTCAAACAATCAGATACATATCTCAATCCTGTAACCTTGAAACAATAAGATCACTCTCAGTCCCTTAACTCTTAAAACAATCATATTTGTCATCATTTTCACGAGTTTTCATTCACAAGCACCTGGGAAATAAATCTCATGTTCCCCGGGGAATAAATCCCCGGTTACCATAGTTGCAGGAAGCCCTATTACATGGATAATCAAAAGCAAACCCAATAGAAACGCTCGAGGATTCTTCGGCTCTTTTCATTGGCGTTTCCCCAGACCTAAACAGACGACACTGCTTCGCCAAGTTCCAAATACGAACTGGCAAACTGGCAAATGTAAACAAAAAACAAAACTACCTCATCAAAGGTCATACATTTATGCTTTATCGCAAACAAATGAAACCTATCGATATGTTTTATCTTCTCACAAAGTCATGGAGTGCGTGTATCTCTGTTTGGAGAGAACGTCAAGTTTAAGTCAAACCAATTGACCCCTGACACACACATTTTGACCCGTGCACAAGACGTTGTATCGATAAACTAAGCGCAAATAAAAAAATAATAATAAAAAAAGCAAAGAACATAGCAACAAGAAATGAAGACATCTGACAAAGCCGAGCAAGCAGAATGACAAGTCTAATGAAAAACAGAGAGGCAATGAGAAACAAGATCGCGATTATCTTTCCTTCGCGGCACGACGCAAATCGTTTGTGTCCTTTGACCCAATTCGTGCAGTGCTGCACGATGCAAATCTTCTGTGACCTTTGACTCAACGTAGCTTCAATATTCGATTACTAATATTTACCACTGAAAACCGAGTCGTGGAATACCGAGAGGGGCAGGGTGGTAGGGCGATGGTGAAATGTAATGAAGAGACACGTGTAGCAATAAGAGATAACCGATTCTGCAATAACACAAACAAGAACAAAAAACCCAACACTGACCTATATGAATATTTAATCAATAATATGATCGTCTGCGTTGCAGGTGTGCAAGTGAAGGGTTGGGGGGGGGGGGGTAACTTGATCATTAATTTGTGTGTGTCAGTGTTTGTGTTCATGGACTGATTGTGAGGGAGGGGGGGGGGTGGGGTGGGGTGTGTTTCAGGTTTTGGTGTGGGTATGAAACGAGCAAAACAATACCCACACCACAAAATCTTGGAGGCAAAAAACACTCGCCGTCGCATCATTTTGTCCGCACAATATTATATGCACCAACAACCGGAAAGAAAGGTGACAATGGAAAAAGACTCATCTTTGCTTCCTGCGATTCCTTGCCCCCGACTCGAACGTCGCACGATAATCCACATAACAGATCTGTTGTGAGATGGTCAACGCTGACTGTGCAAGCAAATCACCTCGTTTGAAATACGACAATCCCATCGCTCGAATGCAACATGTGGGCACTATCGTTTCAAAGGCGCTTACTGTTGGTTTCACACACCACTCTGTAGTCGGAACCTACAGAACTTCGCATCCTCAAACCTGACATACTTGTCTCAACATTATAAACTCAAATCACACACAGTAAGTTGCTTTCGCACGCCAGCTTTGAACAACGTGCTGGGGCCCCGAACATGCATTATAATAACAGAACTCGCGTTTCAAACCATGGCTCCCTGTGTTGATTTTTCACTTAATGTTGAACCACCAAAATGATGACAAAAACGATGTTTGATGGATTGTTGCCAGACCAGCTTTTTTGTCGGTCCTCGGGGGGCATATCGACTTTTGTTTCATATTTATTGACCGCGGCCTTCGGCCTTGGTCAATAAATATGAAACAAAAGACGATATGCTCCCCCTCGGACCGACAAAAAAGCTGGTCTGTCAACAACCCATCAAACATCTTATAATATCTCAGTCCCATAATCTTGAAACAATCATATATATCTCAGTCCTGTAACCTTGAAACAATCAGATATGTATCTCAGTCTTTTAACCCCGACACAATCAGATATATCTCAGTCCTGTAACCCTGAAACAATCAGATATGTATCTCAGTCTTTTAACCCCGACACAATCAGATATATCTCAGTCCTGTAACCCTGAAACAATCAGATATGTATCTCAGTCTTTTAACCCCGACACAATCAGATATATATCTCAGTCCCCTAGCCCTGAAACAATCAGATATATCTCAGTCCCCTAACCCTGAAACAATTAAATATATCTCAGTCTCTTAACCCTGAAACAATCAGATATATCTCAGTATCGTAACCCTGAAACAATCAGCTCGTTAAAGGTATCGTCCCTACTGCATGTATATATGTCGTGCCGAATTCACGTAATTGCCGATCACGCGTAATGGGCAACATTTTTGCCCATTTCGCGTAATCGGCAAAACGCTGCCCAATACGTGAAATCGGCAGCGTTTTGCAGAAATCGCGTCAGTAAAGGCCTCTAAAACTTGCCTGTTTCGCGAATTCAGCAGCCGATTACGCGGAATCGGCAGCCGATTACGCGTAATAGGCAAGTTGCCCATTACGCGAAATCGGCAATAGTGAGTTTAGTGTGTATGTTTGTTTGTGTGTGTGTGTGTGTGTGTGTGTGTGTGTGTGTGTGTGTGTGTGTGTGTGTGTGTGTGTGTTGTCGTCGATACTGACCATGAATGTGATAATATACTTTTTAACACGCACGCACGCGCACACACACACACACACACACACACACACACACACACACACACACACACACACACAGTATACTAGTGATGCAAACGAGGCAAACATTTATTTTGGAAACAGACACTGGAAGTAGGACACAGTCCCCGACGTTTAGGGAGGGTTGTTTGGCATTGCTTGAAAACACCATTTGAGCGCTACTTTTTTCTTGGCCAAGTGAAGCCTCCGCTCGGCACGCCCTTATCTTCTTCATGTGTTCAGCAACTGTGGGGTCATCAGATGTATTGTCATTCTCCTCTTCTTGAGATCTGGGATCTGCCTGGGAACAATCGGATTGTGCTGATTCCTCATCTCCAGTCTCTAAATCTGCACTGGCAGCCACATCTTCTTTGTCTACTGCCATAACGTCTTGAGCAACGGGTTCTGCCGCCCCTGTCAACTCTGATATGGCCATGGCTTCGTCTGTAACTCCCTCTGGCCCTGTCATCTCTGGTACGGCCATGGCCTCGTCATCAACTTCCTCGATCACGTCCACTGTCACTGATGTATCCCGGATTTCACAGGAGATTAGAGCATCCTTTCCACTTGGACACACACCAAAAAATAAAACCCAGCCTGCTTTCTGCGCAGATTGAGACTTTGATTTAATTTAGTCTGAGAAGTTTGACTTTCTAAATGAATTCCACAACAATCCCCCACACAGCACAGGAAGCAGCCAGGCTGTTGGTGTTTGGATTGTGTTTGACTTTAAAAGATGCTCGTATCCTCTCAAAATGCCGGAACGGACTTGTGTTGGTGAACATGATCGCTTACACGATAAGAAAGGCACCTTTAATGTAACTATGGAGTAAAAGGTTCCAGAAAGCTTTCAGGTTGTATTTAAAAAAAAAATAACCAACAACAACACACACACACACACACACACACACACACACACACACACACACACACACACACACACACACACACACACACACACACACACACACACACACACACACACACACACACACAAACAGAAAAGAAACTTTTCCAAAAGATCATGCATTGGTTGTTAACTATAATGACACAACAGTGACTTCGCTCAAAATCAAACGTGGTTCCTTGGGCAAGGTCTTAATTTGCGATCACTTCCTTCGAAGTCGTGCACCGGATGTTCTTCTGTCACCGCCAGCCGAAAATAGATATTTTTCGAGAGTTTCGAACTACTAGCACCCGCTTTCTGCTCGTAGTCAAATCTGCTTAATGCAGGTTTTTTTTCTCGAAATGATTTAACATTCTGCGACTGCGTCACACAACTGCAAGGTCCGACCACAGAGCCGTCTATAGACCCAACGATCCTTTGTTGTGCTCGTCTTGATAATAACATTAATTTTTTGCATTGTACATTACGGACCGAGAGCGCAAAGATGAGGAGCTTGTCGCGCGTCAGTGGTGCGACGGATTTTATGGTTGTGACTCGCAAACCTGAAAGGAATAAGCACACGCCGAATCGGAGAAGAAACAAGTCGCGTGAAGCGATATAAAACATGTTGTTAGTCGTTGTCAAACTATACAAATCAATACCAACAACAACAAGAAAAGCAACTGCTTACACGCGACTCGCCTCCGTTACCCCTGCCCCTCCCTGAACCACCTTACCCCATAGAAGACTCCCCTCCCTTTTAAGACCCCCCAACCCCCTGATATGACATTTTCAAGACCATGTTTTCTAAGATATTCTGTTCATAACCTCTGTAAGTTTACCTCCATTTTAAGACCTGATTGTCGCAAGATTGTGTAGGTCTTAAAAGGAGGATTCCACTACCTATGACCCCGCCCTCACCCTCCAAACCCCCCCTCCCCCCTCCACCAAAACAAAGAAGCTGTTCCAGCTTCATAAAATAATGTTCAAGACAACTCCTTATGTGACCTTTATCAATCCATTTAGTTATTCAATCCTAAGCATATTTTACATGTTCAAACTTGCACAACCCCACACATGCTTCCCACCACCATCACTAACTAGCCTGATGTACTTAAAGAACCATTAAATTTTGAAAAAAGAGATTTTTTTTTAAACAAGAATCATAATAATTACTTATTTTCTTGACCAAATTGAGTTTTGGCTTGCCCAGACAAAATAGGCATACTCAGACACTTGTGTGACCTCGTTCCTGATACTATGACATCATAACATGATGTCATCACCAATAGTCTAGCCAAGAATGTGACCAAATCAAACAATGACATCATTAAGCTTGATGACCTCAAGACTTATTTTCTTGATAGCTCAGTGGATATTTCAGGGGTGAAAATCTTCTCAAGCAGACATCTTCATGGTGTGACTCTGAAATTTGATAAAAACAAGCCACATTTTGGTCATGTCTGATGATTATCAACACCTACAATTGTCTGAAATTTGGAGTCTTTGGCACCCAAAATAACTGAGAAAATATCAACGTTAAGTTTTTACAAACATGACCCCGCTGTGACCCAAACATGTGACGGGGGTCAACCAAACTAGGGTCACAACGGTAGATTATCAAACCCTTGAAGTGTTTAAAGTTTCAAAGCTCTAGCTTAATCAAAAACGCATGAGATAACGTCAATGTTAGGTTATTAAGAATCGAACATGACCCCCTGTGACCCCAAAACATGACGAGGGTCAATCAAACTTAGGTCAAGTCGGGAGGTTATCAAACCCTAGAAATGTGCAAGAATTCACAGCTCCAGCTTCAAAAACATCCGAGATAACCTCAACGTTAAGTTTTTATGAAACGAACATGACCCTGCTGTGACCCCGAAATTTGACGAGGGTCAATCAAACTGGGGTCTTCTTCTTCTTCTTGGCGTTCGCAGAGGTTACACAATCAGTCCAGCACTGGTGATAAATGTTGTCGTTTTCTCCAATTCCTGTCGACTGCCGTATAGTTTGGTCTGCAAGGGAGTTGGTGACGGCCACACTTCTTTTCGTTCCTCATCTAGTAAGGGACATCGCTGTAAGATGTGTTCCGCTGTTTGGTCCTCTTGACCGCAGGCACAGGTTGGTGATGGCGCCAGCTTGAACTTTCGGTTCATGTGAGCATTGAGCCTGTTGTGGCCAGTACGCAGCCTGATGAGGTTGACTTGCTGCTCTCTGGACATTGTGTGGTAGTCATCTCTGTTTGTCCTTGGCCTCATCAATGCCTTGATGATTGTCTTCTGCTCACTAAAGCTGACACTGTTTTCAGGTTGGTCTTCCACGGCTCCTTCTTTTGCCAGCTCATCTGCCCTTTCATTTCCTGGTATCCCACAGTGTGCTGGTATCCACTGGAGGACAACTCTTCTGGTTTGTCTGACCATCTGTAATGCTTTGGCCAGCTGTGGGAGTTTGTCGTTCTCTAGGGCCTGAAGGACTGAAAGGGCGTCCGAGAGGAAGACAACTTGGTAGCAAGGGTCTGCGGAATCCTGAACGAAGGAGGCGGCCTGCATGAGAGCTTCTGCTTCTGCTTTATAGTTTGTAAACTGGGGTCACTTCGTGAAATCATCAAACCCTAAAAGTGTGCAAAGTTTCAGAGGTCTAGCTTGAAAAACATCCGAGATAACCCTTCGTGGTCGGCTGGGCGTTAAGCAAACAAACAAACAAACAAAAAATCCGAGATAAACTCAACGTTAATTTTTTTTGTCCCCGGAAAGAGGGACGGCCGTCCGTCCATACAACCGGACACAATATGAATCCTAATACTCACCAATTACTCAGGTGAGTCAAAAACAGTCATCGCCGAGACTACCTTCAGATAGTCTCGGCCGGCTAACCCGAAGACCGAGGCGGGTCACGCTCGTCTCCGCGAAGCATGCGACCGTATACATATATTATAATAATAATTCTCTTTATTTATATAGCGCCTTATCCGAAGTTCAAAGCGCTTTTATGCCGTGTGAGATGGCATTTTTTACACAATATATCACGCATTCACATCGATCAGCAATATATTACCCAATATTGTCGGACTGTGTGATGATATCTTCTGCTATGGTCTGTTGAGACAGTGATATCAAAATCGAGACAGGAGGTCGAGATTTTGATATCACTGTCGAAACAGACCAATAGCAGAAGATATCATCACACAGTCAGTCAATCTATACATATAAATAAAAGAGAGTGTCTGTCTGTGTGTGTGTGTGTCTGTCTGTGGTCGCCATACCTCTGAGATGGCAAGAGGCAGGAACAAGATAGTGTGCACGTACACTCCCTAGGTGCCGCAGATGTGCACCTGGGTTTTAGTTTCTTGATTCATTGTTTCCTTTCTCAGATTATGGACCTCCCATTTATTGAATACAGCCTATATGGTGCAAGACCAGTTCAGTGCCTACTGTTCACCTGTAGCAAGCACATAATGCCAGTGATATTAGAGACTCGCTATTGCTCCTATGAGGGGAAGAAATGAAGAATGAACAAGAAGGGCAAAGCCCATACGACTCACATGCTTGACCTAAACCTAGCAATGACATCATACACTAAGAACTGCTTTACACATTTTTCCTACCAAAATACATGTGACCTTGACCCAAGGTCAAGGTCATCCAAGGTCATGCAACACAAAGCTGTTAATTCAAGACATAGGAAGTACAATGGTGCTTATTGGCTCTTTCTACCATGAGATATGGTCACTTTTAGTGGTTCACTACCTTATTTTGGTCACATTTCATAAGGGTCAAAGAGACCTTGACCTTGATCATATGTGACCAAATGTGTCTCATGATGAAAGCATAACATGTGCCCCACATAATTTTTAAGTTTGAAACAGTTATCTTCCATAGTTCAGGGTCAAGGTCACTTCAAAATATGTATACAATCCAACTTTGAAGAGCTCCTGTGACCTTGACCTTGAAGCAAGGTAAACCAAACTGGTATCAAAAGATGGGGCTTACTTTGCCCTATATATCATATATAGGTGAGGTATTCAATCTCAAAAACTTCAGAGAAAATGTGAAAAATGTGAAAAATAGCTGTTTTTTAGACAACATTTATGGCCCCTGCGACCTTGACCTTGAAGCAAGGTCAAGATGCTATGTATGTTTTTTGGGGCCTTGTCATCATACACCATCTTGCCAAATTTGGTACTAATAGACTGAATAGTGTCCAAGAAATATCCAACGTTAAAGTTTTCCGGACGGCCGGACGGACGTCCGGACGGACGGACGGACGTCCGGACGGACGGACGGACGGACGGACGGACGACTCGGGTGAGTACATAGACTCACTTTTGCTTCGCATGTGAGTCAAAAATTAACTGGACAGTTCCGGAAATTTCTAGAAGGTAAGGGAGATAACTCTTTTTTTGTATCCAAACAAAGGAGGTAAAGCTAATGATAATGGGATAGCGAGCGTCTTAAATTGCTACAGGGCTCCGCTTACTCCCGGGCGAAGCCGGGCTTAACTGCTATCTATCTATCTATACATCTATACATACATACATATAAATAAAAGAGAGTGTCTGTCTGTCTGTGTGTGTGTGTGTGTGTGTCTGTCTGTCTGTGGTCGCCATACCTCTGAGATGGCAAGAGGCAGGAACAAGATAGTGTGCACGCACACTCCCTAGGTGCCGCAGATGTGCACCTGGGTTTTAGTTTCTTGATTCATTGTTTCCTTTCTCAGATTATGGACCTCCCATTTATTGAATACAGCCTATATGGTGCAAGACCAGTTCAGTGCCTACTGTTCACCTGTAGCAAGCACATCATGCCAGTGATATTAGAGACTCGCTATTGCTCCTATGAGGGGAAGAAATGAAGAATGAAAAATTAACTGGACAGTTCCGGAAATTTCTAGAAGGTAAGGGAGATAACTCTTTTTTTGTATCCAAACAAAGGAGGTAAAGCTAATGATAATGGGATAGCGAGCGTCTTAAATTGCTACAGGGCTCCGCTTACTCCCGGGCGAAGCCGGGCTTAAAGAAAGAAAAATTAACTGGACAGTTCCGGAAATTTCTAGAAGGTAAGGAAGATAACTCTTTTTTTGTATCCAAACAAAGGAGGTAAAGCTAATGATAATGAGATAGCGAGCGTCTTAAATTGCTACAGGGCTCCGCTTACTCCCGGGCGAAGCCGGGCTTAACTGCTAGTGTTAGATATATTGCTAATTCTCTGGCCATTTTGTATTTACTGTAAAGAAATTACAAAAGTATTTGTCTCAGTTTTGGCTCTTCCATATCCCTCCCTCTGATTATTATTTCTTTTTGTTCACTCTTTTCTTGTACTTTTCAGTATTTAAAAATGTCTTTTCTTTCAAAAAGTCTTCAGTCACTTGCTCAACTAAATTCTGGGATCATTACATTTTCATATATATTTGTTTGTTTTTAAATTTAGGTGTTTTTGTTTTTGAAGTGGGGAAGCAATAAAGAGGTCGTCGATATCAAAACTGATATCGACGGAAATGTCGTCGATATCACTTTTACAATGAGCTCAGTTTTGCCCAATTGACCAATGGAAATCCACGTAACATATGAAATAGCAATATATATATATATATATATATATATACTACTTACTGAACCTATTTTCTTCCATTCTGAGCACAATTTTAGAGTGACATATCTATATATTTTTGAAATCAGGAGAAGATGAAGAACACAAGGCGATCATATTTTAATCTGTGACGGAAAATTCGATTTTAATGACAACTTTAATAAGCAAACTCATTAACTATTTTTCAAGCTTCCAAGCTGAAATGCAATCCCATAGTCCGGACTTCGTCGAAGATTGCTTGACCAATATTGTCTGGGGATATCATCCACAGAAACTCTCATGTGAAGTTTCATGAAGATCGGTCCTATAGTTTTCTCGGAATCGTTCTACACGCACACACATACTCCACCACCCTCGTCTCGATTCCCAGACTATGTTATTAACATAGTGTCGTTTTTACATTTAGTCACATTTTGACTAAACTTTTTAACTTAATAAGTTTAGTCAAAATGTGACTAAATGTAAAAGCGACACTTTCGGCCACTCTGTGTTTACTGTTCGGGTAAGGCAGCAGTTCATTTATCCTTCAGTATTTACAATGCCATGAATCTGAAAATGATTTTCCCCGCGAATAACTTACCTGTGAGAACAAGCCAGCAGAAATGGCGACGATGATTGCGGGACAGCCATAACCGATGCCGAAGTAGACAGGCATCATGGACCAGGACGTCTCAAAGACCAGCACGAGCTTCATGTAGATCTGCAGACCCTCCGTCGCCATCCAGAAGAAGCTGGCCAGGAAGAGAAAGTGCAGGAACCCGGCGATTACCGCACACCCCGTCTGTGACAACAGTGTAAAGAGGAGGTGAGGTGAGGTGATGCGAGGCAAGGCAAGGCAAGGCAAGGCAAGCTAAGCTAAGCTAAGCTAAGCTAAGCTAAGCGAAATTAGGATAACGTATGCGAGTGAGAGAGAGAGAGAGAGAGAGAGAGAGAGAGAGAGAGAGAGAAACATTGAAACATTGAAACATTGAACTTTATTACAGGAAAGATAGCATTAGGTCCGTAGGACCTTTCTTACAGCTAGTCCTGATCTAAGCAAAATGGTTATAATCGAAATGGGAATACATAGGAACAAACTTTTTATGATGAAACGCAGACACACGCAATAATAGTAATATAAGAATAAGATCATTTTTTATCGACATGTGATATACAGATATACAACCATACATTATCAGAACACACACACACACATATATATACACGCACACGCACACGCACACACACACAGAAGATCAACTAACTTATAAGGCAAGCCAACATAACACGACACACTAACCAAACAAAGGATCAGGTAGCAAAGTTAAAAAAATAAAAAATAAAAAAATAAAAATAAAAAAAAAACCCGTTCATGACCTAATATATACCATCTTAGATTATGAAGGAATCACCATGCCAATATAAAATGCAGTAATACTATCTTAGATACTAGAAGGAGTAATACACGAGAATGTATTCTTATCACACCAAGTTGACGCAAGACACATACATGCACATTTTCAGAAGGATAAAAGGCACACATACGTTTGAGCAACCAGGCACATTACATTAAAGTGATGTTTGAATGTATTTTTGCAGATGTGTTTTGAATGTTTTAAGGTTACTGGTCGATTTTAAGCATGTAGGTAGGGAGTTCCAGACATAAGCTCCCGAGTATGAAAGACTAGTTTTAAATATGTCAATGCGTGGCTTCGGGCAGGCCAGATTATGCTTGAAAGTGGAATACCGAGAAGGTGTTGATTGAAACAAGTGAGTTAGATATTCGGGTGCTTGGTCATGTAGGATCTTGTGCATGAAAACTGATTTATTAAATAAAAGCTGTTGTTTAAGTTGAGGTATATTGAGGGCTGTCAGTTTTGCGTCAGTAGTTAGTGATGGGTCAGGCAGAATGAGTTTAGCTGACCTACGATGACGAGAATTTATAGTTTTGAATAATGCATCACTACAGCCATCCCAGATGACAGAGGCATAATCAATGTGAGGTTTGATGTGGGCGTTGTAGAACATTTTTCGGGCGTCTAAAGTTATGACTGACTGAAGTTTTGAAAGTAGGTATAAATTTCTTGAAACGCGTTTACACAGATGTTCAATGTGGGAATGCCACCTAAGCTTATCATCGATAATCACGCCTAGCAGTTTGTGTTCGCTAACCTTTTCTATTGAGTTTCCGTTGATGGTGAGATCTAGTGAGAGGGGGGACAACTGATGCTTCTGGCGCGTTGTAATTACCATTGATTTAGATTTCAGAGGGTTTAGGACCATGTTGTTTTCAGAGCACCATTGTGAGATGTCTCTAAGGGTGTGCTGAAGAGATTGTTGAATATTTTCAAGACGTCTATTTTGTGTCCGTAGTGTTGTGTCATCAGCGAGCATGTGGCATTCTACTGAGTTGTCAGAGAAGTGAAGTGGAAGGTCATTAACGTAAATACAGAAAAGAATAGGACCTAAGACAGAGCCCTGGGGTACTCCATATAACACGGACTCCTCTCTTGAGTACGCACCATGTACATAGACTTGTTGCGATCGGTTTTCAAGGAAAGACTGAAAGAAAGACAGAGAGTCAGATCCATTGAGATATAGTGATAATTTGTTGAGGAGAATTTTATGATCAACGAGGTCAAAGGCCTTAGAAAAATCTAAGTATACGACCCCAGAGAGCTGGGAGGAATTTATGGCTGACAGACATTTGTCTGTCAAAAGCGAGAGCGCAGTAGAACATGAGTGGTTACTGCGGAAACCAGACTGCAAGGGGTGGAAAAGGGCCAAACGGTCCATGTATTTTGTGAGATTAATGTGAATATGTCTTTCAAGAAGCTTTGATAGTACTGAGAGTAAGGAAATAGGGCGGTAGTTGCTAATATCAGAAGTGTTTTTGGATTTGGGGAGAGGAATAACTTTAGCTTTCTTTAGTGCTTGCGGAAAGGTGTTGCGCTGTATGCAGAGATTAAAGATATATGTGAGAGAGTCAACTGTGTAAGGAAGGGAGAGTTTTAATAAGTGGTTGCTGATTTCATCAGGTCCTGAAGATTTTTTGTTCTGAAGTTGTGAAATCAGTCGTCCTAATTCGTGCACTGCAATGGGTGGGATTTGAAAGGGTGCTTTATTCGCCGTCTTTTGTTTGCAGTAGAGGGATAGATTGTCAGAGTTGTTGGGAGAGGCATTGTCAGGGTTGCTAAGAGAGGTAGCTACAGACGAAAAGTGAGAGTTAAAGATGAGAGAGAGAGAGAGAGAGAGAGAGAGATTAGCATTCACAATATAATAATAATAATAACAAGAAGGGCAAATCCCATACGACTCACATGCTTGACCTTGACCTTTACATGACCTTGACCTTCAGGGTCAAGGTCAAATAACTAAACCTAGCAATGACATCATACACTAAGAACTGCTTTACACATTTTTCCTACCAAAATACATGTGACCTTGACCCAAGGTCAAGGTCATCCAAGGTCATGCAACACAAAGCTGTTAATTCAAGACATAGGAAGTACAATGGTGCTTATTGGCTCTTTCTACCATGAGATATGGTCACTTTTAGTGGTTCACTACCTTATTTTGGTCACATTTCATAAGGGTCAAAGTGACCTTGACCTTGATCATATGTGACCAAATGTGTCTCATGATGAAAGCATAACATGTGCCCCACATAATTTTTAAGTTTGAAACAGTTATCTTCCATAGTTCAGGGTCAAGGTCACTTCAAAATATGTATACAATCCAACTTTGAAGAGCTCCTGTGACCTTGACCTTGAAGCAAGGTAAACCAAACTGGTATCAAAAGATGGGGCTTACTTTGCCCTATATATCATATATAGGTGAGGTATTGAATCTCAAAAACTTTAGAGAAAATGGGAAAAGTGTGAAAAATAGCTGTTTTTTAGACAACATTTATGGCCCCTGCGACCTTGACCTTGAAGCAAGGTCAAGATGCTATGTATGTTTTTTGGGGCCTTGTCATCATACACCATCTTGCCAAATTTGGTACTGATAGACTGAATAGTGTCCAAGAAATATCCAACGTTAAAGTTTTCCGGACGGGGGGGGGGGGGGGGGGGGGGGGGGGGGGGGGGACGGACGGACGGACGACTCGGGTGAGTACATAGACTCACTTTTGCTTCGCATGTGAGTCACTAAAATTGGAGATTTATAGAGCGCTTGACGTTCTCTAAGCGCTTTACAATGAAAAAACATACATACATACTCATACAAAGGCAAAGCGAAAAAGCATGTGCAGCAGCATTCAGCACACAAGTGAACAACGAAACACTGCATCGAATACAAGCTGCAAGCATACTAACACAGGCACAACATTCAAACACCTGATCAAAAATGCACCATGTTGAAACAAAAATTAATCAAAATACTGTGTGAAGAAGTGTGTTTTAAAGTTTGATTTGAAGGAACAAAAAGTTTGGCAGTGTCGGATTGAGTAAGGACAGGCGATATGGTTGAGCAACGGCTGCAGAGTGGGAGAAGGCTCTCTGACCGTGCTGTTTGCGACTAAAGGAAGATAGACGGAATATTCTAGTGTCTACAGAGGAGCGGAGGGATCGTGAGGGTGTGTAGAGTGTGAACAGGTCAGACAGGTAGGATTGGGCTGAGCCAGATATGATTTTGTAGCAGATACAGCAGCACTTATATTGGATTCTCAGCTCTACAGGGAGCCAATGAAGTTTCTTAAGCAAGGGGGAACAGGACTGGGACCGAGGGGTTTTGCAGACAAGCCGGGCTGCAGAATTTTGAACGCGCTGCAAAGGATGGATGACAGACTGAGGACAGCCAATGAGAACAGAATTTCCGTAATTTTGAATTTCCGTAGTCTGAATAGTGTCCAAGAAATATCCAACGTTAAAGTTTTCCGGACGGACGTCCGGACGGACGGACGGACGGACGTCCGGACGGACGGACGGACGGACGACTCGGGTGAGTACATAGACTCACTTTTGCTTCGCATGTGAGTCAAAAATCGACAACGAGGCTTGGTGCAAAGTAAAGTGCGGAGACGACGAGGCAAACTGTTGTGTTTACAACTGCAAGTGCAACAGTGGAATGAAGAAAGAGAAATATGGTGGACAGAATTTGTCATTGTATGGCTTTCCGATGGGTGCAAGTGCGAAGGCGCAACAGCGAAGGACGCGCTGGGTGCAAGCAATCCGACGACAGGGGTTTGTCGTGCCATTGAAAAGTCAGTCTGCTCGCGTCACTTCGTGTCTGGCAATGGCCCGGCTATCAACGATGCCAACTCCGTTGACTTCGTACCCACCCTTAATCTTGGATTTGAGAGAACATCAAGAACAAGTGACTCTAGCAAAAGGACAAGGTACTGGTCGGAGACGTGACTTTGTCCGCTGAAGACCGACGACAAGCAAGCGGTTTTGCTCCCACTACACCCCCCTGTGTCAACGCTGAAAATATCATCGGATCTGGAAGAGACTCAGAGCCAAGTAAGCTTTGTTTGTTTTTATCAATTTATGATCTGCTGACTTCAAATTGTCTTCCTACATCAGTGTATAAGAAATTTAAAATGAATCGGCAGCCCAAAACGGATGCATAGGAAGGGTCACGAAACAGATTCAAGAGTTTAGAAAGCAAACAAACAAGATGTAGACATATTTATTTATTTATTTTATTTACGAGGATTTATATCGCGCACGTATCTCACCACACAAGGCGACTCAAGGCGCATGCTACCTATTAATGCCGTGTGAGACATATGTCGACAAGCCGCGTGCAGTCAATCAACCGACTCTTGAATCGAGAAGATTAAGGAGGTTACTTGATACAGATAGTGATGCAGTTTTTAAGACATCGATAAAGCTCATGCTGAATCATTTTTTTTATTCCCAGAAATGTACCATTGAATTGATGCAACAACAAAAATAGCACTAGATTTCTACAATTCTAATCTTGCATAGAACACTCCGAAATAATTTCCGGGGAGCATCTCCCGCACCCCTAATTTTTTTTCCATTTCAGGAGTTATTTCCCTCATGTATTTTCATGCTTAAATGCTGTGAGTGTGATGCATGTGTAATCTGATAACAAGATCATTGATGCTAATTCTATTGCTAATGTATACATTTGATTTTGTATTTACAGAAGCAGCCATTCTTTTGCCCTCCGCATCTAGTGAGAGCTTAGGACCAGGGCCAGATCATGCTTTTGCAAAGAGGGACACGACTACATGTGAGGGTATTGTTATTGAAACACAGACTACATCAAGTTGGCAGAGCTGCAGATGACAATTAATTACATAGCAGGCCTCTGTGATTAATCGTCTGACTGAAGATGTTTCTGGCTTGAAGAAAGACAACATGAAGCTGAAGGAGAACATACGCTCTTTTTCTGTTGATTCTCTACTGAAAAATGACACTGCAGTATGGTTTTAGACATATTGATGATCTTTCGGTATGCATGTACCTACTTCGTAAAAAAGGCAGGTCTACATTACTGGGTTGATGAGCTGTCTGTGTGTGTGTGTATGTGTGTGTCTGTCTCGACTTAACAGCTTATTGCTGGGAAACTACTGGGCGCAGTTCATTCAAAAGTTGATACACTAACTTAATAATAGGTCCGATTGATCGTATTAAAACTTCATAATGTTACCTGGGACCTAAATGCGAAATAAACCACAAAAACGACTTGACGGTGGGAGGAATTCACACGGAGCAACAGCCAGCCAGGCAGCCTGATAGAACAGCCAGCCAGCGGATACTGTCGTCACAAAAAGACGTCATGACAAAGTTACACGCAAAGCGAAAGAGACTTTGACGTCATTTACTTTTGTTCGGAATTTTCCGTCTGTTCCTAGCTTGTCAGTGAAGACTTGACGTGAGTAAGCTTACCCAAAACGTCTTTGTTCTCTATTCACATTGCAGCTGTGAAATAATCAGTCTTGTGTCTCGGTCGTGTAGGTACAGAGTTTGCTTCTGCAATCATTGTGTTCGTGTTGATGACGGCTTCATAAGACAAATCAGCGAATCTATCGTGAGGAAGACGTTTATGTACAAATCACCGAACCCAACCCATTTTTTGTGTGCATTTTTCTGAAGAATAAACTGCATGTGGTTAATTTCATCCGTTTAATGCTTGTCGAAACGAGCCATAAGGCTTTAGAATAAAAGATTTCACGCATTGCTTGGCCATCTGATCACAGATGAGGTCGCAGTTTCTAGGTTGAATCTATGAATCAGCCAGAGATAGATCTGCATTTCTGGTCAGAAACCAACATTCACACCACAGACATTCCAAACATTTATATTGTTAAATTATGAAGAGGGTCGGCAGTATATTTTTCACTGTGATCAAATAAAAGAGAAAGGCCAGTCACCACGCACATCCTCGGCTCGCATGCAATGTATTTATAGCAAAGGGAATGCCTGTAATTCACACAGAGCAATCACTTGGTCTTAAACGTGCACAAGACAAAAACTTTCATACTGGGAGAGCGAGCCAGTCTGAAGAGTACTCGGGTCCAGCGCGAGCGTTTTTTATTCCGTAACACATGTTTTCAAAATAACGGCACATTTTAAAGGCAATTTTGACGTTTTTGCAACGCATGAATGGTAATTCCAACGTAGCATAAAATACATTTGTCAATTTTTTCCCTTTTTCAAAAGTGGTGGAGTAGCCCAGCGGCCCCGTATTCTCGAGGTCCTGGGTTCGAGGGTGGTGACAAGCGGAGAGGGGAAAGGAGGAGGTGGGGGGGGGGGGGTGGGGGTAAGGGTAGTTGGTGGAGCAGACTGAGGTTTCAGGGCGGTGAGTTATGGAAATGTATTAAGGAGGTGTGTGTGTGTGTGTGTGTGTGTGTGTGCGCGTGCGTGCGACTGTGTGTGTGTGTACGTACGTGCGTGCGTGCGTGTGTGTTTGTGTGTGCGTTCATTACTTGCGTGTTTGCGCTTGCGTGCGTGCGTGTGGGCGTGCGTTTGTGTGGGCGTGCGTTTGTGTGTGTGTTCGTGTGTGTGTGTATGTCTGTGTGTGTGTGTGTGTGTGTGTGTTCGTGTGTGTTTGTGTGTGTGTGTGTGTGTGTGTGTGTGTGCGCGCGTGTTTATTTGTGTGTGTGTTTGTGTGTTGATACGTGAACGTGTGCTTAATTAGGACAGCACCTGGAAACCGCACGACTTTAGACAATTCTGCAACATTTCAACAAAAGCAACAAGGGGAAAGGGGGGGGGGGGGGTCGGGAGGAGGGGTATACAGATTGACTGATTGTTCCAGTGATTCTAGTATTGTGCTTACGAATAAATAAAATACACATTTGCACACACAACTATGTCTGCAACCACAACAACTTAAAAAAAATAATGAAAAGCGTTTTGATCGGGTAGCCACAGTCGTTTATTGCAAGATTTGTACCTGGAAAGATAATTAATCTAACACAAGGAAACCGAGAGGGAAATGACACAGAAAAACAGACCAGACAAGACGGGAATCGAACCCAAGACCTCCAAACTCCGAAACCAACACCATAACAACTGCGCCAACTAGGAAGCGATGAGAGCCCACGATTTATCTAACGCGGCCGAGTGCGGACAACCAGGACACCTATACCTAGGTATGTGTAACAGGAAAAGATGTCCCCCAGGACTCAAAGTCCGACCCCTAAATATAGGCTAGGACTTTCTGTCCTGGGAAAATGTGTCCGCTGAAAGTCTAGGAAAATGTGTCCGGGTGGGGACTATCGTTCCTAGGAACGGGAGCCCTACGGAACGAAAGTCCGTAGGACTCTTTTTCCCAGCGGACAACTTTTCCTTTTACACCGGTTTAAAACACCACCGGAACCCCCCCCCCCCCCCCCCCCCCCCCCCCCTGGAAAAAGCATGTACCTTGCTTTGAGTGTTTGGTTTTTTATATTTAGTCAAGTTTTGACTAAATATTTTAACATCGAGGGGGAATCGAAACGAGGGTCGTGGTGTATGTGCGTGTGTGTGTGTGTGCGTGTGTGCGTGTGTGTGTGTGTGTGTAGAGCGATTCAGACTAAACTACTGGACCGATCTTTATGAAATTTGACATGAGAGTTCCTGGGTATGAAATCCCCATACGTTTTTTTCATTTTTTTGATAAATGTCTTTGATGACGTCATATCCGGCTTTTCGTGAAAGTTGAGGCGGCACTGTCACGCCCTCATTTTTCAACCAAATTGGTTGAAATTTTGGTCAAGTAATCTTCGACGAAAATTAATTAATGACTTTGGTCATTAAAAATCGGAAAATTGTAAAAAAAAATAAAAATTTATAAAACGATCCAAATTTACGTTTATCTTATTTTCCATCATTTGCTGATTCCAAAAACATATAAATATGTTATATTTGGATTAAAAACAAGCTCTGAAAATTAAATATATAAAAATTATTATCAAAATTAAATTGTCCAAATCAATTTAAAAACACTTTCATCTTATTCCTTGTCGGTTCCTGATTCCAAAAACATATACATATGATATGTTTGGATTAAAAACACGCTCAGAAAGTTAAAACAAAGAGAGGTACAGAAAAGCGTGCTATCCTTCTTAGCGCAACTACTACCCCGCTCTTCTTGTCAATTTCACTGCCTTTGCCATGAGCGGTGGACTGACGATGCTACGAGCATACGGTCTTGCTGAAAAATGGCAGCTACTTGACTAAATATTGTATTTTCGCCTTACGCGACTTGTTTTTACTAGTTTTAGCACCAAAACAATGCTGCTCTTAACCCTCAAAACAAGGCCCAGAATGCACCAGATTGCACAGATTTTAACCGTTTTTCAAAAATTTTCCGGGGGAGCATGCCCCCGGACCCTCCTAGTTCGCGTGCCTGCTTTGCAGGCGCGCGCTTGTGGCTTCGCCACTTCGCTGATTTGCCCCCCCAAAAAAGGAGGAACCCCCCCCTTACAACTCATTTGGTCCGGCCCTGGGCAGGTACAATGTTACTCATTTTGATCAGCTCGTTTACGTATATTTTTTGCATTCAGATCATTTAGAATAACTTCGGCATGAAAATGCATTTATTTGGCGAAATCAGTACAGCAGTAAGCTAGATTCTTTCCCTTCAGTTTGTTTGCGTGACTGAATTTTGTCTTCAAGAATGTACCACTTGCTTGATTTTGATTGTTTGTTCTGCTCATTGGCACGAAATGCATCTTGCAAAATATCAATTTGTTGAATGAAAACGGAATAAGTGAAGTTCAAACATTTATCTGCTTGCAAAAACAATCGCAAGGATAGATCTATCTGCTTCATTGACAGACAGATTGTCATTGAATTTCAAAAGCATGACTCGGTTTGCTCTCCGATTAGATACTAAGTGTTTGTGTTCTTAGATTTATTGGCCATGTGGGCTGTTTACGATCATAACACTGTACGTGTTGGTTTGTGATGGTGCAATCTGCAGATCAAAGGGGATTGACCACATGGTGATGCAGTGATCAATGCAACTTATGTTCATCACCACTCAACATTGCCTTCTACCAATCTCAATGGCAAAACGAAAGGTACAGTAACATGCTTGTGATTTCACATTATGTAATGTCTGTGGCGATCAACCTAGTTTTTAACTCTAGTCTAACTGATCATGCTTATTAGTATTCAATTACATACGATATATTCTCCGCCCCAGCTCCACCCTCACCCCATAGCGCTGCCAATCAGCCTCTACACTACAGTCCAACAACTAGGTCTATACCTCTAAAAGCCCCCCCCCCCCCCCCCCCCCCTCCGTGCAACATATGTTGCCGTATGCACATGTGTGTGGTCATAAGGAGTGCTCTAATAGTTCCAGAACATACCCGACCACACTCATACACAGGGTACTGACAAAGGAACTTTTTTTTCAGTCTCCATCAGGGCTGTCATATATATGCAGACAGGTGTAACGGACGTTTTAGCAGCCACTGTACCACACATGTCATAAGGTAAATATAGGTATATTGGTATATTTACAAACTGTTCACTCTGTTGGTTTTTCTTGCAGCATTTATTCAGAAACTCTGTAAATTGTGGCAATTACATATGAAGACGTAACCGGCACGGTTGGCCTAGTGGTAAGGCGTCCGCCCCGTGATCGGGAGGTCGTGGGTTCGAACCCCGGCCGGGTCATACCTAAGACTTTAAAATTGGCAATCTAGTGGCTGCTCCGCCTGGCGTCTGGCATTATGGGGTTAGTGCTAGGACTGGTTGGTCCGGTGTCAGAATAATGTGACTGGGTGAGACATGAAGCCTGTGCTGCGACTTCTGTCTTGTGTGTGGCGCACGTTATATGTCAAAGCAGCACCGCAATGATATGGCCCTTCGTGGTCGGCTGGGCGTTAAAGGCACAGTAAGCCTCCCGTAAACCATCACAGATACGGTCAGGCTTTTACACACAGTACAAACACCCTTTCATTTAAACACTCACCGATTGAGAACATCCTAGGTGCCCTCCGTAAAGAGCGAACAATTTTCAAAGAATTTATTTTTGCGTGGTTTATCTTACCCCTGAGCCATCGTGAACCCGTGTGATCCAGTTTCCCTTTTTCACAATGTAGTCGTCAGTTAGCCTTATTTGAATGCGACTCGATGTGAGCTTATTTACAATAGCACGTTTTTATGCACGAAACAAACGGCTGTGGTTCACAAGAACTCTAGCGATGGCTTTTGACTGTTGAGAGGAACGGCGATATGCACTGACTGATAAACCGTCGTCTGCTAAGACCATTGCGTGACCCTGCTTCCGGGCTTTTCGTTTTTCAAACTTTCACAACTTCGAATTGCACTGATCTTGTCTTGATGAAAAAAGAATTCTTTTATGATTAAAGAATGTTTGTGTAACAAGCTAGATTTTAAAAGTTAGGTCTAGCGCAAAAACGCACCACGGTCCAAAAACATTCTGATAATCATCGATCCACGGCTGTCGCCAGTTTAAGGGAAGTAACTCAGTTTTGACCTGAGTTCAGGATAGGTCCAAAAAGTGTTCGAGACAATCTGCAAAATTAATTCTTTAAAAATTGCTCGCTCTTTACGTAGGGCACCTAGGATGTTCCCGTTTGGTGAGCGTTCAAATGGAAGGGTGTTTGTACTGTGTGTAAAAGCCTGACAGTATCTGTGATGGTTTACGGGAGGCTTACTGTCCGGGCGTGATTTCCGGGATATTCATAACAGCCGTCCAGCACCAAAACGAGGCGCCATTGTTCTTCAGGGCCAAGTCCACGAAAATAAATTCTTTGAAAATTTCTCACGCTCGACAGAAAGCAGCCAGGATGTTCCCGTTCGGTGAGCGTTTAAATGGAAGTATGCTTGTACTGTTTGTAGACGCTCGGGGAGCTCTGTGATGGTTTACGGGAGGCTTACTGTGCCTTTAAGCAACAAAAAAAATAAAAAATATGAAGACGTTCAACTTATTATTGAAGAAATAGAATCAAAATTGGTTTATTCTGTATTTGAATTTTGATCAAGTGATTAGAGAAACAGTTTCTTGAACAGCTAAGCTACAAGTACAAGGTCAACAACATAAACAGGTGACTGGAGACTCAGGCATTGATTTTGTTTTAAAATATGCACAGCAATGTTTACTGTACGGGGGTGGGTGGGGGGGGGGGGGGGGATTTAAAGTGTTCTTTTGGCTTCCAGAGAGGTGCTACGCCTGTTAAGATGGAAATGAAATAGAATAGTTGATGGTAAGGGTTATCACAAAACAGCAAGGATAATGTTGCATGCCTGTATTTTCAGTTTGAGTGGTTTTTTTTAATTCCACTTCACGCAGTTTCCCGAAAACTGCGTCATATACGAGATACGCGCATGCGTGGACGGTCATATCACGCGCGTTCAATGGCAGTCGAACGTGTGTCGATTTTTCCTCTGACAAAATCGACGTAAATCCGAACTTTGTTTAGTTCATCCCAAGCTATTGTGTCTATCTTTGGAGCTGAGAGTTGATTGTGTGTTCTTTCAAGTAAGTCTGGAGTATTTGTTATAGTTTTCCTATTCTTTTGAGGCCAATATGTCTGACTCTGATCGGCTTCGTGACCGGGGGAAAAAACGGCCACATGGCGAAGATGAACTTCATGATGCATCTAGTGATGTGGATCAAGAAACAGAAATAGCATTACTGGACGACACGTCAGTGACAAAAACAGTGACAATGCCTGTGTCTGATTTTGATGCTATGAAACGTCAAAACGGGCGTATTTTAGCCGAAATAACCAGGTTTTTTGAAACCGCAAAGAAATCTGACGACACGTCAGAAGTGAAGAGGGCAAAACCATCAAGTTCAAAACGTGCTTCCGACACGGACATGTCACGAAAGGCAAGATATAAATCCGACTCTGAAGAGGGTGAAGTAACGGACTATGATGATGAAGGAGAGCAGGTGCTTACTCAGAGAAGATTCAAGAACAGCGAAGACTTGGATTTGGATGAAAGGGTAATTCGCCTAGTAAACCTGAACCAAAACACACTCGACACGAGTAAGAACGATGATCTCGATTTGAAAGACATTGCACAAGAGTATGAAAATGAAGAAGATGTGGGCCCAAAAATTAACACAGACCTCGGTGAGGTTATTCTCACAATGTTCAAAGGGAAAATGAGTGACGAAAAGCTAAAAGAAAAAAAAAATTGCAAAACACTGGCCCCCGGAAAATTGCAAAATCATGGTCCCACGTGTTAACTCTGAAATCTGGGACATTATGGACCACTCTGCGAAGTCTAAGGATCTACGGGCACAGTCAATCAAAAAAAAAAACCCGCTTCTGAGAGTGTGACGGATACGTGTCTGGCTGATAAAGATACTGTGGCCAAGACTCGGGTTAAAGACCTGATGGACGCTATTGGGTTGGTGCTGAAGGCCAGTAGCGATATCAGTGTGGACAGGCGAGCCCAGATTGTCACGGCTCCTCAAGTTAACAGGAAATACAGAAAACAGTTGTCAACAGAAATTCCTGTCACTGACAAGCTTTTCGGGGATGACTTGAAAAATGTGTGTGCTACAATTGACTCAACGTCAAAACTTGGACAGAATTTCACCCAGTCTGTGAAAGGAAGAAAGTTTTTTCCACATGCAAAAAACTGGGACAGCCAGTACTACCCTCGGGGGAGGGGCAGAGCCAGGAGTGCTATGTACTACCCGCAGAGAGGCAGGACACGAGGCTACCAGCGAGGCAGGGGCCGCAACTTTGTGAGAAGATCTCAAGATTAAAGCCACAAAGTAAGGTAAGTAAGTGATGATTGTACATCGAGTGAAGGAATACACAGACCATTACATTTCAAAGCAGGTAGATTGACAGAATATCTTGAAGAATGGCAAAAAATTACATCAGATGAATTCATACTTGGTATGGTTCAGGGTGCTGAAATACCCATTACTGACTATGATCAGTTGTCAAACATTTCTGCAAGTTCAAATCAGGTCCAAGGAAATCAGCAGAAAGTAATGGATGCAGAAATTCTAAAGCTACTAAAAAGAGTGTCAATAAAAAACACCAAGTTATTTCTCCTATCTTTTTTGTCAGGAAACCAGATGGTTCGTTCAGACTGATACTGAATCTAAAGAGATTTAATGAATCGGTTGCATATGAGCATTTCAAAATGAAAAGTTTGACTTCTGCAACAGATATGATAACACCTGGTTGTTTCATGGCGTCTGTAGATCTGCGTCACGCTTATTATTCTGTATCCATTAGATCAGAATTTAGAAAGTACCTCAAATTCAGATGGAGAGGTCAACTTTTTCAGTATACCTGCTTTGCCAATGGCCTGTGTAATTGTCCTCGCTATTTCACAAAACTGTTGAAGCCAGTGTATGCAAGCCTTAGATCACATTTTGTTGTCGTTGTTGTTTGTTTGTCTGCGTCATTAATAATAATAATAATAATAATAATGGTGATTTCTATAGCGCTTTCGAACACACAAAGCGCTTTACAAAAGCAATAACAACATCATTACCAGAATGACGCCATTGACGGAATAGAACACAATCATAAACACTTTACAACAAAACCAAAAACAAAACATAAATGTTACAAAAATCCAGAGGCTCTTACAGGAACGAACTCTCAGTATACACAACAATTATAATGCACACACTCTCACACACATACCCACACATGCCCACACACACACACACACACACACACACACACACACACACACACACACACACACACACACACACACACACAGAGTAAACATTGTTCATCCGAAAGTGCACATTCACAGGGTCGCGACAACTACATCATCAACATTAACCTTCTAGAATGCTTCTCTGAAGAGGTGAGTCTTGAGATTTGCTTTGAAAGAAGGCAGAGATGGACTGAGACGTAGAGACAAAGGGAGTTTGTTCCAGATATGATCAGCTGACGACTGTTTTTTGCAAGGTGATACGTTTGAAGAATGTGAACTAAATGTTCAGAAAACAGTATCTCTGTTTGAGTCTATCATGGGTTTTGTCATCCATGAAACAAACTCTGTTTTGATCCCTTGCAGAAAATTGAAGTATCTGGGTTTCTTGGTAGAATCAGAAAATATGTCAGTTACTCTGTCATCTGAAAAAGCATTGAAAATAAAGAATGCGTGTGCAGATCTGATAACCAAAAAGAAAACAACTATCAGACAGTTAGCTCAAGTTATTGGTCAAATTGTGGCAGCTTTTCCAGCAGTAATATGGGGTCCCCTGTTTTACAGACAGCTCGAGGAAAATAAATCCTCAGCACTGAAGAGAAATAAAGGAAATTTTGAAGCCTTTACATGCATCTCGACAGAAGCAGAAAAAGAACTGCATTGGTGGATTGATAATGTGGAAAACAGCTTTTTTCCTTTACAGAAAACAGATCCTAAATTAGAGATAAAAACTGATGCGTCATCATCAGTTGGCTGGGGAGCTGTATGTCAGTCATTGAAGACTGGCGGAAGGTGGTCAAAACTGGAACAAAAATTCCATATCAATGTGCTTGAGCTACTAGCAGTAGAATACGCTTTGAAGAGTTTTCAGAGTCTGCTGATTGGGAAACATGTTAAAGTACTATCTGATAATTCTTGTGCTGTCGCTTACCCGAAAAAGATGGGTGGTTCTCATTCTGCAGAGTGCAACACTGTCGCCAAGAACATTTGGCTCTGGGCTAAGCAAAGAAGCATATGGCTGACTGTCAGTCACATTCCTGGGAGAAATAATGAAGAGGCTGATGCAGAATCTCGAAATGTTAACGACAGGACAGAATGGAAACTGGACAGTGGTGTTTTTGAATTGATCACTCGCAAACTATTTTTTCCAGAAATTGACCTGTTTGCGTCACGCCTTAATTACCAGATTAAACCATTCATTTCATGGGGACCTGACCCAGAGTCATGGGCTGTAGATGCCTTCACTGTTAACTGGGGAAAGTGGCTACATATATGCTTTTCCTCCTTTCAGCCTGTTGCACAAAGTCCTGTGCAAATGGCAGAGGGATCAGGCAGATGGGCTGTTGATCGCACCGCTGTGGCCAACCGCACCTTGGTATCCACTCATGATGAGGATGCTGACCAGAGAACCAGTTCTTCTTCCGAAGCGGATCCGACTACTTCAACTGCCCCACAGCAACACACTCCACCCACTCCACAGGCAACTTCAGCTGATGGCATGCAGCTTATCCGGACAGCCTTGGAAAAACAGGGTGTTCAAGGAGAGACTCTTGAAATCATGTTCGCCTCATGGAGACAGTCAACAAAACAACAGTATGCATCTTACCTCGGCAAGTGGATCACTTTCTGTTCTAGACGGGGTTATAATCCCGTTCATGCGCCTGTGACTGAAGTGTTGGAATTTTTGACAGAACTGTACAAGCTAGGCCTAAGCTATAGTGCTATTAACACTGCCAGAAGTGCATTGTCATCGGTTGTGCAGACTAGGAATGAAAAAAAACACCAATTGGTTCACATCTTGCTGTTGGTGTGTTTGAGTATAGAACTCCAATGCCACGTTATCAGCTGACTTGGGATGTCTCTATTTTGTTATCTTACTTCAGAGATCAAGAAGAAAACTCTGCGCTAACATTGAAAAATGTGACAATTAAGTTGTGTGCTTTGCTGTTACTTTCTTCAGCACAGAGACTGCAAACCATTCATGCGTTAAAATTGAGCTGTGTACAGATACATGATAAAGGTTGTACCTTATATATTGTTGACAAGTTAAAGAGTACGAGACCTGGTTATCATCAGTCAGCGTTACAGCTTTTAAAGTATTCTGATGAAAAACTATGTGTTGTGAAATGCCTGGAGGAGTATATCTCTGGGACTGTTGAATTGAGGACTTCTGATCAGCTCATACTGTGTTTTCAACGGCCTCATGGACCAGCATCTAAAGACTCAATTTCCAGATGGATGAAAACAGTGTTAAGTTGTGCTGGAATTCAGAACTTTGGTTCCCATAGTTTTTGGGGAGCTGCTTCATCTGCCATGCTTGTATCTGGAGTTTCTTTGGAAGACATTTTGAAGTTGGTCTAAAGCATCCACTTTCCATAAGTTTTACAATAAACCTTAGGAAAGCAAATGTAAATCATCAGTAACTAATTCTATATTGAATTACTATGCACCAAAGAAATAACTGGAATGTGGAATGGATACATGCTGTTTTTTCGGTGATGCCTTAAGCAAGTTTAAGGATGTCGAGTCAGGATATCAAGATATCTTGTGCTGTTTTTGTGACATCATTGAAAGAAGGAATCTTTCTGTGTTGTATGAGTGACATTATTGAAAGAAGGAATCTTTTTTGAAAGTTGAATTATGTTAAACTGGTTTTACCATGAAGACCAGATGCAGGGCCTGTGGACTCTGCAGGACTGAACACTTTTTAATGGACGAATGCGATGACAAGTTTTTCATGAATTTTGTTTGCATACTGCTTTATTAAGTTCAAATCTTTTCAAATGAAGCACTAAGTCAGTGAAGGATCACAGCGAAAATGCAAAGATTGACGAAATATTGAGTTCCGAAGGTGAATAAATGTTCCATGATTACTTCTCGTATTACCGATGTTTTTGCTTTGTGATGAATCGGTGTGATTGGAATTTGTTCAACCGACTTTAAAGTCTCGTATATGACGCAGTTTTCAGGAAACTGCGTGAAGTGGAATTAGAAACATAAACGAGTACTTACGTAGGAAGTCGAAGTTTGTGTAGAATT
Source organism: Littorina saxatilis (assembly GCF_037325665.1). NCBI lineage: Eukaryota > Metazoa > Mollusca > Gastropoda > Littorinimorpha > Littorinidae > Littorina > Littorina saxatilis. Next base: position 4,146,801 of record NC_090254.1, on the reverse strand, counting down.
CCACGATGCAGTTTACCAATGCAATACCAAACCCCGGCCTTCGTCGAAGATTGCTTGGCCAAAATTTCAATCAATTTAATGGGAAAAAAATGAGGGTGTGACAGTGCCGTCTCAACTTTTACAAAAAGCCGGATATGACGTCATCAAAGGTATTTATCGAAAAAATGAAAAAAACATCCGGGGATATCATACCCAGGAACTCTCATGTCAAATTTCATAAAGATCGGCCCAGTAGTTTAGTCTGAATCGCTCTACACACACACACACACACACACACACACACACACACACACACACACACACACACATACACCACAACCCTCGTCTCGATTCCCCCCTCTATGTTAAAACATTTAGTCAAAACTTGACTAAATGTAAAAACCAGACACGCGAACAAACAAACAAGTCGCGTAAGGCGAAAATACAACATTTAGTCAAGTAGCTGTCGAACTCACAGAATGAAACTGAACGCAATGCAACGCAGCAAGACCGTGTACTCGTAGCATCGTCAGTCCATCGCTCATGGCAAAAGGCAGTGAAATTGACAAGAAGAGCGGGGTAGTAGTTGCGCTGAGAAGGATAGCACGCTTTTCTGTACCTCTCTTCGTTTTAACTTTCTGAGCGTGTTTTCAATCCAAACATATCATATCTATATGTTTTTGGAATCAGGAACCGACAAGGAATAAGATGAAAGTGTTTTTAAATTGATTTCGAAAATTTAATTTTGATCATAATTTTTATATTTTTGAGTCACTTGAGAAAAAGTGACTCTATGTAATCGGTCAGTGTTAGTCTGTCCGGCCGGCCGTCCGGCCGGCCGTCCGTAGACACCACCTTAACGTTGGACTTTTCTCGGAAACTATCAAAGCGATCGGGCTCATATTTTGTTTAGTCGTGACCTCCAATGACCTCTACACTTTAACGATGGTTTCGTTGACCTTTGACCTTTTTCAAGGTCACAGGTCAGCGTCAAAGGAAAAATTAGACATTTTATATCTTTGACAGGAAACTATCAAAGCGATCGGGCTCATATTTTGTTTAGTCGTGACCTCCAATGACCTCTACACTTTAACGATGGTTTCGTTGACCTTTGACCTTTTTCAAGGTCACAGGTCAGCGTCAAAGGAAAAATTAGACATTTTATATCTTTGACAAAGTTCATCGGATGTGATTGAAACTTTGTAGGATTATTCTTTACATCAAAGTATTTACATCTGTAGCCTTTTACGAACGTTATCAGAAAAACAAGGGAGATAACTAGCCTTTTCTGTTCGGCAACACACAACTTAACGTTGGGCTTTTCTCGGAAACTATAAAAGTGACCGGGCTCAAATTTTATGTGAACGTGACTCATTGTGTTGTGAATAGCAATTTCTTCCTGTCCATCTGATGCCTCATATAATATTCAGAACTGCGAAAGTGACTCGATCGAGCGTTTGCTCTTCTTGTTAATTTTCAGAGCTTGTTTTTAATCCAAATATAACATATTTATATGTTTTTGGAATCAGAAAATGATGGAGAATAAGATGAACGTAAATTTGGATCGTTTTATAAAAGAATTTTTTTTTTTACAATTTTCAGATTTTTAATGACCAAAGTCATTAATTAATTTTTAAGCCACCAAGCTGAAATGCAATACCGAAGTCCGGGATTCGTCGGAGATTACTTGACCAAAATTTCAACCAATTTGGTTGAAAAATGAGAGCGTGACAGTGCCGCCTCAACTTTCACGAAAAGCCGGATATGACGTCATCAAAGACATTTATCAAAAAAATGAAAAAATGGCTGAGGATATCATACCAGGAACTCTCATGTCAAATGTCACAAAGATCGGTCCAGTAGTTTAGTCTGAATCGCTCTACACACACACAGACAGGCAGACAGACATACACCACGACCCTCGTCTCGATTCCTCCCTCTATGTTAAAACATTTAGTCAAAACTTGACGAAATGTAAAAACGAATACTTTGATTTTCAACAAACTTAATAACAGATTTAGGTAATATGCCATGCAAGGAACATTTCTATTGAATTCGGTCGATGCTTAGATCTAGAAAAACACCAGCTCACTTTATGGGGATTTGAATAGTGCTGTTTCATGAGTTCCAGATCTAGACTGACAAGGTAGTAGAACATTTATTTTTAGCTTGCAAAACGAACTTGCCCTGCAGTCACCTTAAAGTCGAACCGCTTTCCCTGCCACCGGGGGTAGCAGTTTGGTGGGGGGGGGGGGGGGGGGGGCATAGAGTCGGCACACTGGGAGTGGAACTTGACGAAATGTCACCTAGGGCCTAGTACGATAGCTTCTCTCCGGATTGACGTACAAACAGCGTCAGGGCCGCTTCAAACTTTAAGGCCTAAAAAAAAAATAGGTGTGGTTACGGTAACCCGACCTACCCTATTTTTAGGGGCCGACCCTATAACTTTTTATTACATTTGTCAAAAAACAACACACAAAAACAAGAAAACGAGCGCAGAAAACGCAATGAAAGCAAAAGGGCCCGAGTCGCACACTTATTTCCCTGTCAAGTAGGTTTAATTTGTACACATTAGGCCTAAAAAAAGAAATAGGTGTGGTTACGGTAACCCGACCTACCCTATTTTTAGGGGCCGATCCTATAACTTTTTATTACATTTGTCAAAAAAAAAATAAAAAAATCAACGAGTGCAAAAAACGCAATGAAAGCGAAAGCGCCCGTGTCGCACACTTATTTCCCTGTCAAGTAGGTTTAATTTGTACACATTAGAAAAAAAAGTAAAAAAAAAAAGAAAGTGATTGCCTACCTACCTACCCTATTTTTTTGGGCTATGTTACCGTAACCACACCTATTTTTTTTGTGGCCAGGGCCGGACTACCGGGGGGGTTATGGGGGTTGCGCAACACCCCCCTAGCCTAAACATGTACCTTACTTATTTAATTTTTTTTATTATTGCTTATTTTATGCCGTTTCATGCAAGGAGCGACCATTTTCCTATCTCAGAATATGACCTACCCGTCAGCTTCAGGGGGCTTCGCCCCCTGACCCCCACAACGAGGGGGGAGGGGGGGGGTGGGTTCTAGGGTTTCCGGACCCCCCCCCCCCCCCCAGCCAAAAAATAAAAATATTGAATGAGGTATGCATTTCTTTATTTTACATTGAGTTTCAATTTTTGGGGTATTAATCAGTGACAAAATCTGCTGCCTGAAACTGGTAATGATCATCCTCAGAATGCACCAGATTGCACCATTTTGCATCCTTTTTTTCAACATTTTCCGGGGGGGCATGCCCCCGGACCCCCCTAGCAAGCTAGGCGCTTCGCGCCGTCGGCTCGGCGCTTCGCGCCTTCACACCCATATCTTCACAATATACTTTTGAAAAAAACCAGTCATAAAATGAACTGATCCGCCCCTGCCGCCAGGGCGGACATCCCCCTGGGCCACCACTGGCAACCCCCCCCCTCCTCTTCGCCTAGTCCGGCCCTGTTGGCCTTACATACGGATCACGATTCCTATCCCCAGTTTCTCATGTTGGTAACCACTGGCTATTTGTCAGATGTGTCGTTCTCCCACATTTGAACGATGCTGTAGTGCGAGCCGGTCAAAATGCCCTTTAGTTGTCAAACCACGTTCCGCGCACAATGTTTTGCGTTCCGGACCGGAACACACTTCGAAGATGATCATTGACTATTTCTGATTGGACAATGATGCCAACGCCCACATGACCCTAGCTACAATGTCAAGGTCGGAAAGTCGTGAATACTGTAATCGACTTGAGAAATTTTCATACCGATAATACATGATAAAGAAGGATTCGTTGTGCCCGATCAGGGGCTACAGTTGGAGATGGAAGTTCACCAAAAATTGGGACCATACTAACTAAAATACGGTGGGTGCAATAGGCGCCCCCATGTTTTGAGCAAACGCCACCCAAGGCCGCTTTGGACGGGTAGACATTCCGTAGTTTCCAAGTCTATGGATAAAGCTCGCATAAGAAGATTACGTCACGGTCGAAAGTCTTTGACGTCAATTAATGCATCATGACGTCATGCCTCCCTGCAGTCTTTCTCTCTTGTGTTCATTTTGTGCACATGTGTTAGTGTTACTGTTTGTGTGTATGTGTGTTTGTGTGTGTGTGCGCGCGTGCATGAGTCTTTACTCGTGTGTGTGTGTGTGTGTGTGTGCGTGTAAGAAAGAGAGAGAGAGAGAGTGTGTGTGTGTTTATGTGTGTGTGCATGGGTGTGTGTGTATGTTTGTGTATGAGTGTGTAGGCCTATGTGTGTTTGTAAAGGTGTGTGTGTCCGTCTGTCTATGTGCGTATGAGTGTGTGTTTTGTGTGTATGAGATTTGTGTGAGTCACTGTGTGTGTGTGTGTAGGTGTGTGTGTGCGTGCGTGCGTATGTAAATGTGTGTGTGTGTGTGTGTGTGTGTGTGTGCGTGTCTGTTTGAGAGAGAGAGAGAGAAAGAGAGAGAGTGTGTGTTTATGTGCGTAAGTGTATGTGTGTTTGCTTGTAAAGGTGTGTATGTCCGTCTGTCTATATGTGCGTATGGGTGTGTGTTTTGTGTGTATGAAGTTTGTGTGAGAGAGTGAGTGAGTGCGTGTGAGTGAGTGTGTGTGCGTGTGTGTGTGTGCGTGTGTGACTTGGGGTGTGTGTGTGTGTTTGTGTGTGTTTGAGAGAGAGATAGAGAGAGAGTGCATGCATTCGTGCGTGTGTGTGTTTGTTTGTGTGTGTTTCTGTGTCTGTGTAAGAGAGAGAGAGAGAGAGAGAGAGAGAGAGTGTGTATGTACGTGTGCGTGAATTTGTGTGTAGGGCCTATGTTTGTGTGTGAATGAGTGTGTGTGTGTGTGTGTGTGTGCGTGCGTGTGTGTGTGTGACTTGGGGTGTGTGTATGTGTGTGAATGTGTGTGTGAGAGAGAGAGAGAGAGAGAGAGAGAGAGAGAGAGAGAGAGAGAGAGAGAGAGAGAGAGAGAGAGAGAGAGAGAGAGAATTTGTTCTTCGCTGGGGGTTTGCAGTGCTTTGGCATTGCACTTCTACTTAATTTTTGTGTGGTTTATCTTACCCCTGAGCCATTGTGAACCCGTGTGATCCAGTTTCCATTTTTCACAATGTGGTCGTCAGTTTGTAATTTGAATGCGACTCGCTGTAAGCTTATCTGCAATAGCACGTTATAATGTACCTCTGAATTTAAACGAAACAAACGGCTGTGATTCACAAGAACTCTAGCGATGGCTTTTGACTGTTCAGAGGAACTGGCGATAAACCGTCGTCTGCTACGAGAACCACGACCTTGCGTGACCCTGCTTCCGGGCTTTTCTTTTTTCAAACTTTCAAAACTTCGAATTGTACTGATCTTGTGTTGATGAAGAAAGAATTCTTTTTATGATTTAAGAATGTTTGTATAACAAGCTGTCCATTTATTATTTAGATTTTAAAAGTTAGGTCTAGCGCCAAAACCTTTGTGATTTTGTTATCAGACAATCCGCAAAATTAATTCTTTGAAAATTGCTCGCTCTTTACGTAAGGCACCTAGAATGTTTCCGTTCGGTGAGCGTTCAAATGGAAGGGTGTTTGTACTGTGTGTAAAAGCCTGACAGTATCTGTGATGGTTTACGGGAGGCGTACTGTGTGTAAAAGCCTGACAGTATCTGTGATGGTTTACGGGAGGCGTACTGTGTGTAAAAGCCTGACAGTATCTGTGATGGTTTACGGGAGGCGTACTGTGTGTAAAAGCCTGACAGTATCTGTGATGGTTTACGGGAGGCGTACTGTGTGTAAAAGCCTGACAGTATCTGTGATGGTTTACGGGAGGCGTACTGTGTGTAAAAGCCTGACAGTATCTGTGATGGTTTACGGGAGGCGTACTGTGTGTAAAAGCCTGACAGTATCTGTGATGGTTTACGGGAGGCGTACTGTGTGTAAAAGCCTGACAGTATCTGTGATGGTTTACGGGAGGCGTACTGTGCCTTTACGGAAAGACACAGTAAGGTGAGGTCAGGCCAGGTAAGATAAGGTTAGGAAAGGTCAAATGAGCTTTGGTAATGTTATTGCATATATGATATACATGTGGCCTATTGTCCCGTGAGGATATACCTCGTGGAAATTCGGCTTGCTACTTGGGAATAACGCGGTGTTACACAGGACTGCGCTACCCATTTAAAAAACAACACATGTTTCTTCCTGCATGCATGTGTTCCTATTTTCCAAGTTCTAAGACCTTCGCTGCGAACTTGGGATCTGTAACGTGCGCATGGGTGCACACCGACACCGATGCGGACACCGAGGCGAGTCTGAACACAGTAGATCACTGCACATGGGCATTAGACCTAATATATGGTCGGGGAAGGTGAGAGCCTCCAAGTCAGCATGAACAACTGAGAAAGAAAAACGTTTTAAATCGGTCCTCAAAACACCAATAGGCCGAAGGGACATGGAAGTGAAACATAAACAACCAACCAACCAACCAATCAATCTCTCTCTCTCTCTCTCTCTCTCTCTCTCTCTCTCTCTCTCTCTCTCTCTCTCTCTCTCTCTCTCTCTCTCTCTCTCTCTCTTTCTCTCTCTCTCATAAACTAAAGTTTGTCGTTCGTTTTCTTTGTTCTCCGCCTTTCGCCTCCCGCCCCCCCCCCCCTCCCTCTCTCTGTGTCTCTAACTGTCCCTCTCTGTCTCTGTCTGTCTGTCTGTCTGTCTGTCTGTCTCTCTCTCTCTCTCTCTCTCTCTCTCTCTCTCTCTCTCTCTCTCTCTCTCTCTCTCTCTCTCTCTCACCTTGTTGCTGACTTGGTCAATGCCGATGAGGAAGACGAGCTGGCCCAGACCCAGGCAGATGACGAGGTTGGTGTGGATCGTGTTGCGATCCGACTCGAGGGCCTTGAACGAGACAAAGGTGAGGAAGGAGAGGAAGAGGAAGAGGATGGAGAGTGAGCAGCAGATGTAGGAGAGGATGTCCAGGGCTAGGCTGGACTTCTCCGCGGCCTCGGTCACGCTCATCAAAATGGCGAAGCTGGTCAAGTGGTTGCACGAGCAGGAGATGTGCGTTACGTTGATACGTCTGGTCGTGCAGCCTGCCGGGTCAAGGGCGTACGCGGCTTTCGGGGTCAGGGAGTAGCACGCGGGGACGGAGTCCCCCGTCGACTCATACAGCTCGAACATCATGGAGACGTTTTCCGAAAGCTGAGGTGTGGTCTCGGTGTTGAGCGTGATCATCAGCATCGGGCTGTTGACAAATTTGCCACCTCCTTCGTCTGCCACAAGCAATGTCAGCCACTCGACTATGATGTGCCTGCGCGCATTGGGGCCGTGGGACGGGTGCACTCTTTCAAACAGCACTGAAGAAAGCCCAAGCTGCTTGTTGTCGGTAGAGAAAGTCATGAGGCTCGCTCTGTTGAAAGTGAAAGACATTGATTGCATGTTGAAGGAGAGGCTTTCTTCCGATGAAGTAAGGTCAATGTTGGTTATAAGTGTTAGATATGTGTCCTTTTGGGTAAACTGCGCCTTGCCAATGTCGAGAGTTGATGCTACGAGAGGCCCGCTGACTTCAAAGGTCTCCACAATCTTTCCAACGATCTCTTTTATACGGAGAGAATCTACATTTTCGAGTGAGCTTAACATTACCTGTTCTGTCACACTCAATGTAGATTTTTGGATTTCCTCCGCAAACTTTCTTTTTTGGGTCAGATTTGTCATCGTGCTCAACTCATTTCGCAGATTGTTTGCCCTGTCTAATACCTCGTCAACCTTGTCAGCGAGCTTGTTGATATCTTCTTGAAATCCGGTGCTGGTAGTCGTTGTTGCTGACGATCCGGTTATCGGCGACGTAATCATTGTCGTCGGTTCTCCCGTTGTCGTCGGTTCTCTCGTTGTCGTCGGTTCTGCCATTCTTGTCGGATAACATGTAAGATGTACATTCGTTTTATTAACCAATCTGTTAGGAGATTTATAACAAGTCACTAATTTGTTATGCATGGGGCATGCAGCGTGTGCGAGTGGAGACGTCGTGATCACAATCATCAGCGCCACTAAAAACTGGAGGCCAGTTGTCTTAGGTAAAGCTGCCGGATCCATCATGGATTCCATGTGAACAATATGAAGCGATGGTCATAACTGAAGCACAGTATCTATTTGTCGGATATCAGACGAATTTACGCATGCGAGAGGCCAGGTAGCAGACACAGGCTTGGTGCGCTCTACGCGATATGTTTTACCAAAGTTTGCATGGTAGTATGAGAACTGCAAAACACGCCAATAATATCTTTCAGGCAAGAAACAACACACACACATAAAACAAAAAACCCACTTCAGTCAACGAAGAGCTCAACGAAGAGCTCAACGAAGCAGTCGATCCTTCTGAAGGCAACGCAAAGGCTCTTTCCAGTTATTGGTATTTGTGGAGCAGGTCCTTTTCTGTTATGGGTTACATTGATCATCAGCTGAATTTTGTCCATGTCGCCACAATGTTTCTCTTCGGGTCACAAACATTCCCGACGTTTGTCAACTATACACAGCATGACGTCAGTTTCTGAAAACGTCACAAACAATGTATGAGAACCTCAGTCTTGGTCGTCCAAGACCCGATTGGCGCGACTTGTTGCGCAAAGTGGACCTCGGATGACCGAGACAACTTGGTGAAAAACACGCGTGACCGACTCGCATATCCGGTTCAAGGCTTTAAAGATAGAGTCTCCACGCCGCCATCTTGGAGAGTTTTTTGCCGAATTGGGCCGATTTGAAGAGTTTGAGGAATCTAGTGTACCTTAATTAAGATGCACCTGGCTCGGTTTGCTCAATAAAACACCAGAAGTATGCTAAATAATTAAATCAAAATGAGTAAATTGGCATTTGGTCGCGACCGAGCTCTCCACCATTTGAAGATTAAAATTGGCCGTCAAGACTGGTTTTCGTCGCCTGTGCTCGCCGAGACGGCTGCTGTCATGACAACTGGCAAAAAATGGCGGACGAACCGGACGTATCGCAAAGAGCTTGTTCATTTCTCAACGAAATTGAGTCCAGAATGAAAAGGAAACCAATGACAGAACCTGAACGGAAGCGACGCAGACGACAAACTACAGCAGAACGCAACAAGCGAACCATATTCATAGGATATCAATGGGAACGATGGATACAGGAGGCTGTAAAAGTGTAAGTGTAACCGTTGGGGCAGAATCTGCCGATGAAGCGCTCGCAGAAATCCTGCTAGATTTGTAAGTACGACAATCCAAGTTCTTGTTGTGTAGATCTATACTTTTTCCTGGCCGAAGCCTCATTACATTTTTAATCAGTAATGCTTGCTGGTCCTGCCATTTCACGAAAATGGACCAGCCACTGTTTGTATCCATGTGCACTTTCGTAAATTCCGTCACTTGACGAACTCAGAACTGTCATTTTCTTCACCGCGATACACAGTTCATTGCGAAGATCTTCCTCAGTAAATCGTTCAGATTCCACGTACGATTTGTTGTCAAGAAACAACTCAAACGAAAGTTTCAAATCAAACTCATCATCCTCCATCTTGCTTGTCGAAGCACCAAAGTACTGTATCGATGTAATGAATGCTTGATCAAGCGAGCGCATGCATACGTATTTTTTTTGGCTGTGGCGGCTGATTCTAGTTGTTATGTTTTCGGAACACAAAGTGATGAATTCTCAGTGAACGCACTATACAGTGAGTAAGGCCCGCTTTGCTAGTGACACGCTAGGGTCCGCGCTATACTGTTAGGAGGGGGGGGGGGGTGGGGGGTGGGTAACGCCAAGAACCTATCGCCAGGCGAGTCTAACATCACTTACACATGGCTGTGCTTTGTGTACACGGGTGTCTGAGACTGTCTAGCGCCACCATTGTTTCTGTTGCTATTTATAAACTATGACATGGACATCATTTGTAAACATTGCCGAGCAGGATTTGTGCTCGGAACAGCTGATTCTGTGACGGTGTGCAGCCAAGAGGCATAAGTGAAACGGGAACAGTCATGAGGATGCAGACAGATTTTCAATACATTCATCATGTTCTCTTTTAGAAAATTAGATAAAAAAATAACAAGAGGAGAACTTTGAGAAGTAACAGGAGAATGTACGCAACAATAAGTTTTATTTTTAGGGGGATGGGTGTGTGTTGGTGTGATTGTTCCTTTGTATATTTATCATTCATTTGTGTTTATACAGTGGATCCCACTTTTATAAGACCCCCCACTTTCAGACTCCTTTGACCTTCCATTTTAAGACATTGTTTACTCAGAATTTGTTTTCATAACCTCGTTAATTTACTCCCATTTAAAGACTCCCTCCTGTTCATGAACTGATTTTCTCAGATTTCATAGATCACATTCCTGTACTTATTTTTCAATATTCTTCCAGTGAGGTAAGCTGTATATAAAAAGGAATATATTACTCCCTACTTCAATACTTGTATACATTTGTCAAATTATTCAGCCAGGAAGGTGTTACAATCTTTTGAGAAGTTGGCAGGAGGCGCTCCATGCTTTGACTGAAGGAGTTCTGTACCTCCCAACTATTATTAAATAAAATAGCAGGGGGCCTAAAATGTAGTCATAAGCTCTTCATGGTTTCTTTGTGTAAATCATGTGGAGAAAATTACATCTTTACATAGCGTATGGTATGTTATGTAATGTGTATGTGCACATGCATGTTTTCAAAAACTCACACATGTATACCTTTTTTTCATTTACCAGTTACTATGCGAAGACACAAGAACAGCAATCTTCTACATCTATCAAGGCAACTGGCGGACGACAACCAGTGATGCAGGAGTCAGATGTTTCTTAATTTCATCTGTAGAGGAGTCGGTGTAACTGTAAGTCAATAAATCTATAATTTGCACATTGCTGTCTCTGAACCAAATGAAATGGAAGAGTGAATGATGTTTTATTGTGTGTGTGTGTCAGAGTGTGTGTGTGTGTGTGTGTGTGCCTGTGTTTTCATTTGTTATTTAGACTATGTAATTAGTTTCAAAGAAATACATGCTGTAGAATGAGTGCAGGTGAGTGGTCATATTTTTAATTTGTTTAGTTTTCTATCAAGATCATGTGTATATAATATTTATTTGTATAAGCAAATCGGCCGGGATTGCATAAGCTGCCATTGGTTTGAAAATAACTTGTCTCTTTCTTTATTATTGCGTTTTTGCGGAGAAACAAATGGTTACAGTTAGAGGACAAGACAATTATTATTATTAATAAATGAAACAACAAATGCACACAAATATACTCAATTGACAAGAGCATTGTTCAATTTTATTTGATGTAAATCTCAAGACCACAGCCACACATTCTCTCTGAACAGTTCAAGGGGGAAAAACATGAAACTAGTGTCTGGATTCTAAATTTCACTGTTTGAGAGATCTCAATAACCCAGAGCCATTGTTGTATTACTTCCACAGCTGCACCATGTTGTCAATGAGCACTCTTGGCTGCTGTCGTATGACCAGGGACCTAGGGTATGCAGTCATGGAGCAAATACTTCCTGAGAAACATCCCCAACTACTGAAATTTCAGGTACATATAATAACAGTTTTTGATCAGCAAAAAGGACACATTGTAACTCTTTCAGACTTTTTAGACTCGAATAAATGATAGTTCAAATTAAAGTTAAAATAAACATCAGTTCAGTCAAATTGTGGAAACTGTTAAAAAAATGTGAGTTGCGGGATAGATTGAATAAAAACTCTAAATGTAGAAAGTCTAGATAAATACAAAGAAAAAACATTTTTTCTGTGCTTCTTCAAAAATTCAAAAGCAGGGACTGTTTGTTCAAATTTGCTATGCGCTCTACCATCATCCTGAACTCAGGTCAAAATGAGTTCAGCTCATTCTCTCCCTGACAGGATGCCTTGAGTTTCCTTGTCTGGCAAGGAAACCGATATTTTTACATATTTAGAGCTTTATGTAATGTATTATAATTTACTAGTAATACCCATGCTCCGCACGGGATTTTTTCTTCTTCATTAATTACAGAGTTAATTATGAATAAGCAACAACAAAAACGTGTTCAATGTGCAATGGCAAGCGCCTACAGAACAAAATGCCATACATCTATTGGGAGAGATAAAAAAGGGCACAGTGGTGGATTGGCCATGACTTGTGCAGTGACAACAGTAACATATTAAATTTAGAAGTAATTGCGACAAAGTTACCCCAAAAAAGCGCTAGCACACACAGAACAACAAAATGTGATAAAACATCAAACCTAAGAAAAGGAGCGTTCAATGTGCAATGAACTGCAAACCATTTACACAGCAGCAAACATGTGACGCTTTCTGAAATTTCGGTCAATGTAGTGATATTTTCTTTTTACCCGGCTCGGCGCTTGAATACACTTTCTTTGTTTTCTTGCATAGCTGCTCGCCATTAGTAATGCAAGAATCTACAGCTTGGTGAAGACAGACAGTTACGAAGGAAAGGCTAAATGCGGCCAAACAAAAAAAGTGGCTACATTGACCGAAATCTCAGAAAATATGACACATGGGAGTGAAACAAACACATAAACACAGCATTAAATGAGCAAATAGTGTGCACAGTACAAAAAAAAGTTTGACACATTAGCAAATAGGAATGAAAAAGTAACCCAGTGGTAAATATACAGTGGGTTCTGTGAACAATAACAAATAATATAATTGGGAAAGAATAAAACAGCGTTAAATTGTGCCCTTTTCTTAGATTTCAGTCAGTGTGGACAGTCTGAAAATTCAATCAATGTGACAAAATCATTTTGTCACGCTTCAAGTTCAACCAAGATGATGAATGCTAGTTAAAATGTGTAAAAGAATATATAACACCAATCATATAATTGGGAAAGATATCTCGTCGCAGTACCCCGACAGCTCGAGTCACCCACAATGAAACGTTTGTACGATTGACTGGACTTAAACAAATTAGCGGCTACATTGACATAAGTGAGGGACATAACTGTGCAAAAAAATGTGCCCAGAGAACAATAGTTGAACACATCACCATATATGTCTTGAGACGGGAAAAAAACAGCACTAAATGGAACAAAATTTGTACACTTCAGCAAACATGTGAGTGAAAAATAAAATGTTAACTCTTACACTGGTGCAATTCTGTAACACATGTTACATAGCCACTGGTAATTAACAGAGAGAAAAATAACAAAAAACGGTCATAATAATATAGGTTTTCGCATACATGGGAGGTAATCGGAACCGACCAAACAGACTCAGCCAGTAGCGCGACATGTGTCGTGACAACCAGGTGACAGTATACCTAAAGTAGCGCGACATATGTCGCAACAACCAGCCTCAGGGTTAAAATGTGAAATTGGTTCTGCGTTCTGCGAACAACAAAATGTTTACACATGCATTGTGCACAGAGAACAAAAGTTTACAGATCACCATGCATATATGGCATTATGATGGTTAGGCCTGAAGAAATACATTTGCTTTTGTTTAATATCTCTCTTGGGCTGCAAGCCAGCACAACATAATTAAAACATTTCATTTGCCGAATCAGCGCCACCAAAACTGATAAACGTTGCAGTTGTCACCATGTGTAGAGTTTAAGATGATGTGATTCCTATTCTTATAAAGACAAAGTCGTTACACCCCGCAAAAATGTACATGATTGCCCATATGGTCTTTGTTGATGTTCTTTGTCTCGTGACTTTATCGATATGTCGCAAAATGATTCCACAAAATTCAAAACAGGGATCAGATTTTACCCGCAACTACTGACTCGTGTAAATAGTGTGCACAGTACAAAAAAAAGTTTTACACATCAGCAAATAGGAATGAAAATGTAACCCAGTGGTAAATATACAGTGGGTTCTGTGAACAATAAGCAGATTCGAGATCGTCGATAATGATTTTTCATGGTTTTTTTTGGTAATTTATAAATTACAAAGGAATTGATATGCAAGACAGTTTCAAGCGAGCTATTTTTCGCGGCTGTATTTACTGTGCAAACAACTCTAAATATGACAAAAGTGTCACGTGATAATCAACCGTTTGGTTTCGCCGCTCACTGGAGCAGACGATTTTTTCTGTAACCAGTTGACAGTGATGAAACCATATATTACGGTCTCCTTCCGGCAGCAGTCCCAAAATACAAAACGTCTCTTTCCGTGGCTGTGTCAGTTTCCAATGCGACACTGTCATTGGCACTGTCATTCTTGTGACGCTCGTCGCGTTTTCACCTGTTTTTGACCGAAACGTAGCACAGGATGCCGTTGAAAAGCCAAAGGTCTTCAGCCTTTGTTGATCTTTGGCAGGCCTATTAGTTTTAATTCGGTGGCATAATTCAATGCGCTTCGTCAAAATTTCTTAAACTGAAACCAAAAGCAGACGCAAGACTTATAGTCAGTTGGAGTTGTCTCCCGTACTCCTAAACTTTAGTGTGCTGCAGACGGTTGTACCCAAACGGCTCATATCGCAAACGGTTTGGAATTCCCAAAAACGCAAGATCAGCACTACACGACTTCAGTGCACCTGTAGGCGAGAGTGCTCGGTCAATTTTGGACAATGTGTATCTTGAATGGAAAATATCGAATATCACGCTGTCCGAAGGAATGGTGTTCTTATCGGAGAATGACAGCGCTCAGTTCAAAACGATAGGACATCAGACCGCCATGCTGCTATGTGAATCGGACATTTGAGCCTTTCAATCGGTCTATGCCTGACGCCTAACGACATCCCTGCCTAGGTTAGGAAAGGGGGGAGAAAATTGCTAACGCCCTGACCCAGGGTCGAACTCGCAACCTCTCGCTTCCGAGCGCAAGTGCGTTACCACCCGGCCACCCAGACTGGTTTATGTGATTTTTCTTTGGGGTGATCTAAACCTACGCTCTAAATTCACCTTTTCAACATGCATGACTTTTGACACAACTCTGTACTTAGCACAGGCGACCAGCATATATAGCCTGTGTACTGGCCAGCTGGATCGGTACATTTTTTCCTTATGGCCTACACACATTAACTGTATCTGGCTATTTGGACTCGTTCTCCCAAATAACCATATTTGCACAAAATAAATTGTCTGTAAGCAGCATAGTGTTGTGTTTTATTGATGTCTCCCTCTTCTGCTTCTTCCAGGACGAGGGCGTCGCTTCTCTGGGCCCAAGCAAGTGAAAGGAAACTCTCATCCAGCATCAACCACCAGTGCATCGAAATCCTGGAGTGTAAACAGAAAATCGTCTTTCAGTGACAAAACTTGATTCAGATTTAAACATTAAAATTGTTAAAAAAAATATGCACCAAATTTAAGAAAATTGGAGAAAATAATGAGAAAGAAGAAATTGTAATTTATGTAATAGAGCATGTCTTGGTGTGTGTGTGTGGGGAGGGGGGGGGGGATATACACCTGTGACGGTACAGGCTTTCCAGTATGATAGAACAGAGTTGAGGCAGGTATATAAAACAGAAAGCAATTTAATATAGATTATATCGAACACAGAAGAAGAAATGTACATGAGTGATGACACTGGTTAGTAAAACAAGACTGTCCTGGGACATTGTGAATATTTGTGTAGAGGCACCTGTAACATATCTTTAGCTTCTTTGAATGAATTGCACATGATTGTCTCTTGAGACACATATATACTATATGTCACCCTCTCCTTGAAATAATCTTCTAATACTTGATTATTTAAACATGTTGTTTTGCATCATATCCATTTTGTCAGAGGCGAGTTTTGCCTCATTTGTACACATTTCTCCAAGACATTTGAATTCTGGTACACCTTTCCTTTTCATAGCTCGTGCCCAGTGTACCCATGTACTGTACAAAAACCCTCTTTTTTATGCCCCCTTATTTGTAAGGTTACTTTCTCTGATTTATGTTTATAACCTGTTATTTTAACCCTATTCTCAGACAGAATTATTTCAGAGTTTTTTAAAAAATATTTTAATAGTGGCAACTGTCTGCTTGCACTTGCAGAGGATTTAGAGCAAATCTCACACAAGGAATAGGTACTTACTGTCATAAGGCCAGCATTCAGCTTCACCATTTAGAGGCTAGGGCTTGGAGTTTCTCCTGGCCTGGTTCCTGGATAAGTTTCTGGAAGTGGAAAGATTGTTATTTCACTTTTAAATCAGTCAATACCCATTTTTACAACTATGCCTGCTTGAACCAGGCATAAACGAGTCATAACACACCACTAACCTGAACGATGAGCAAAACTTGCAAAGTATTTCTTATGAACAATGGTGTGTTTTTTAAATTTTAAAGTGACTATTTCAAAAGAAAAGAAAGTACAGTTTTGTAAAGCACATTCATTTTTTTATATTGACAACGTGTGATTTTTCACACTTGCTTTTTTTTTATTGTTTGTAAATTTTACCTCATCTAATGTTCTCATATTACATCTAGCACATTTTCCCTTGAAACCTTAAACAATTCAGAGGAGAGAGTTTTGTTACAACCTGTACTTGTGTATTTCCTCAATCAATCAATCAATCAATGAGTCTTATATCGCGCATATTCCGTGGGTACAGTTCTAGGCGCTCTGCAGTGATGCCGTGTGAGATGAAATTTTATACGGCCAGTAGATTGCAGCCATTTCGGCGCATATTTACCTTTCAAGGCCTATTATTCCAAGTCACACGGGTATATGTAGACAATTATTAACTGTGCCTAAGCAATTTTGCCAGGAAAGACCCTTTTGTCAATCGTGGGATCTTTAACGTGCACACCCAATGTAGTGTACACGGGGGGAGGTTCGGACACTGAAGAGAGTCTGCACACAAAGTTGACTCACAGGATACATTCCATGTAAATTATAGGAAAGTATTCTGATGAATGTATAATAACAATGAATGGATCATTTTAATGACAGCAAAATAAATAACAATGATGTCACAAGGGTGTTGTCTATTGCATTTCTGTGTGTCTCACTATGTTATCAGGAATTTTTTTACAAAAGGCATTCTTGCACGTAAAATTATATCACACAACTGTGGTATATTGCTCTTCAGAGGAAACAAAATGTTGGTGGGCCCTTTTGACAGACAGATGCACAGCACACTTCTATCCTTGCCATAATTATAACTGTGAAATCCCCATTATACTCTTCACCCAAGAAAATAATATCTTCTGTTATTGTCATCAAAGTTCACCCTATTATTTCTTATAACTATTTGTGCAAGTGCTATTGTCATTCATGATTCTGTGTATACATGTGTGTGTGTGTGTGTGAACCCGTGCATGGAAAGTACTAGAAAAAGGACTAAAACTAATCCTGATTTACCTTCAAATTGGTTCCTCAGCAGATCACTTTCTGTCCGCACCTCTTCCTCTCCTGCCGCCCTCTAGCACTAGTAAGGACAGCATGTTCTGCTGGAAGCGAAACTTCCATAGCCTAGACGGAACGAGAAGAGTTTACAGTTCTCATACTTCATCCTTACTCAATTTACAGTATCTGTATCAAACCTATTATCATCAAGAAAAGCTCACTTGACTTTGAAGAGCATGATTCATTCTCTATCGACTGCCCATTGAACAAATAAAATTCAGCTCTCATAAGCTTTACTAGTGCGAGTAGAATTTTTGCTTTTAAAATGGGTGTGATAATTAGTATTTTCTGTTCTACTCACTCTTGCAAGCAAAGCACACTTTTACTTTTAGTTTACTGTTGTGTTTATTCCAGTGGTATGAATTGTAGCTAAAAAAAAATGCATCTATATATATATTATCAAAAGAGTAACAGTGCAAATGCAGAGTCTTATAATTATTTCAGAAGGCAAGTCCTTGATTTTCCAATCCATGATCTACACACATTCACTGATTGAGCTATCGCCGTATCGGAAAGACGTCAGCCAAAATTAACTTCAGATTGGATGTTTCTCCACGAATTTCAAGCGTTACAATGGTCCAAAGTTCGATCAGCAGCACTTTGGAGGGGAGGGGAAAAGTCAGTATTAAGTTTGTGTGGGATAAACCATATGCAAAGCCGGCTGACGTCCTCGTTCTACTGCCTCTAGTAGCTGAAAACAAGTGATCTCATCGGCTACCAGTAAGTTCGTCACACGGTAGATTCGTCACGGGTGACGAAGTTACCGGCAGGGTGGGCGGGTGTTTATGCTTAGAGCTTATGCTTTCAGATGTTTGATTTGTGGGAGAGATTCAAGATTCACATTTTTAAGAGAGAGAGAGAGAGAGAATGAAAATGCCATTTTATATTGTGTACTTCACCTACTCAAAGAAAAAAGAGATACAAAATAAATACGCACAACATCACATATGCTCTGTGAAAGGAGAGAGAGAGAGCGGGAGGGAGGGGGAGAGAGAGAGAGCGGGAGGGAGGGGGAGAGAGAAAGAGAGAGGGGGGAGAGGGAGAGAGAGAGAGAAAGGGGGGGGGGGGGGAGGTGCAAGGTTGTATTACCATTACATAACAGCCGCGCTCGGACTACTGTGGCGAAGTTACTGTGGCGAAGTTACCGGGGACCGGTGACGAATCTACCGTTTGACGAACTTACTGGTATCCATCTCATCATACCATGGTTCGAAATGACTCGCCTTACAGATTTTTTTGCAGTCCTGCTGGGATCAACTTTTACACTAATACTGACTGTTGTATTGAAAGCCCTATTTGATTATAAACAACATTTCCTGTGGTCTACAAATCCGACACTTACCTGGTCAGTCTCCAATTCGTCAAAACGTTCCCTGATAGTCGCCATGTTGTCTCGAATCAAGGGACATCACCCACGGAACACATCACAAGAGTGCATTTTCCTTTGATATTACGACAATTGATTCAACTTCCCAAACTTTTAATTCTGCAAAGTTAAGTTTGTCCTTCTGTGTGGTAACATTATTCGTCACGCAGAATCTTATGGTAAAGCTTTTAGGGCGATCTGAAGGCCTTTTACTGGCGGAGACTATATCTTTAATTTATGTGAACCCCGTCGCTCGGCAGGCGTTTGTTGGACCGCGTCGCCGGGATGCGCACGGTGAGTGCCTCTTCTAAATCTTCTTTCGTGTCAACCCTAGACCCTATAACCCCTTTATTTCTTGTGTATCTATGCGATGCCGGAATGTATGTGTCGAGGATAGAGACTTTATCCCGGTGTAGGATCCGTTCCGGTCCCCCCTCTGAAGTAGTCCCCCGGGGGACCAATTCGTGGCAAAAACTGCTCTATAATGGTCCCCCCTTAGACATCCAGCCTCGTTTTCGACTGGTCCCCCTGGGCGATTTTGGTCCCCCCTCGCATCCAAAATAGGCCCCCTCTCGAACTGGTCCCCCTCTTTTCTAACCAATGTAGAGCTATGTCAGTATTTATTTTTAACTTTATTGTTACAAAACTTTATTGTCCCCAAAAGCACAGGGCCATAGGAACATTTTTTTCTTTCTTTTTTTTCGATTTATGTGCTTGTTGTTATTTTTGTGTGTGTGAGATATAATTATTTGTTTGGTTATGTTCTTGTTTCTTTCAGTGGTTTCTTTCAGTGTTTTTTTTTGCATTGGTTCTTTTTGTTTCTGTTTGTTTATGAGATGGTTGTACCGAATACTGAACATTAAATATTACTAGAATTTCAAACAATAAATAAATAAGTCAATCAATATTCTCCCTCTCTCTCTCTCCCCCTCACTCTCTATCTCTCTCTCTCTAGCAAAACCTGAAATAGACATTTACGTTCTTTGACAAGAAAAACTTTATTTCAAAAGCAAACTTGATCTTTCCATTTCCACATTGGACTCTCATGAGGATTATTTGGTAAGTCATGTACTTATAATTATAGGCATGTTTGACACGAGTCACGTGACGTGTCAAGAAGCGTGGCGACCGTTTTCTCATCCCACAAAAAAAAAGAAGAGAAAATAAAAAACAAAAGTATAGGCTACATAGAACGGCAAATCTACGAAGTTAAATCACTTTTAAAAGTTTAGATTTGACACTGTAACCTTGACCCAGTGAGTGTGCACGCGTGCGTGCGTGCGTGCGTGCATAATGTGTGTGTGTGTGTGTGTGTGTGTGTGTGTGTGTGTGTGTGTGTGTGTGTGTGTGTTTGAGAGATGGGGGGGAGGAGAGAAAGTGTGGGGGGCGAGAGAGAGAGAGAGAGAGAGAGAGAGAGAGAGAGAGAGAGAGAGAGAGAGAGAGAGAGAGAGAGAGAGAGAGAGAGAGAGAGTGAGAGAGATGCAGAGTCACGTTTTCTACTGAGTTGACACACACTATAACAATAAAGTTAAAATAAATACTGACATAGCTCTACATTGGTTAGAAAAGAGGGGGACCAGTTCGAGAGGGGGCCTATTTTGGATGCGAGGGGGGACCAAAATCGCCCAGGGGGACCAGTCGAAAACGAGGCTGGATGTCTAAGGGGGGACCATTATAGAGCAGTTTTTGCCACGAATTGGTCCCCCGGGGGACTACTTCAGAGGGGGGACCGGACCGGATCCTACACCGGTGTTACGAACTGAAAACTCTGCTGAACAATCCCTCTCAATGCGATCAATGCGCATGCGCCAATCGTGGACTTAAAAAATGCGACCCTTTGACGGAACGAACCATGAGTTAGGGTTAGGGTTAGGTTGTTCACGACCTGATTAATCTCCTCATGTTAGCGCATGCGCATTGACCGCATTGAGAGGGATTGTTCAGGCAGAGTTTTCAGTTCGTGACACCGGGATAAACTCTATCCTCGAGCTAATTCAGCCCACTGTAAAAATATTCCAATGTATGAGTCGAGGTTAGCTCTATCCTCGTGCTAAATTTCGGGTCAAACTATCTTCTCTTTTTGAAGCTGATAAGTCTTTTATCCCGGTGTAATATCCCGTTTTGTCCCACCCCTGAGAAGGGCCCCCAGGGGACCTTTTCAAAGCTAAAAAGGGCCCCCGGGGGACTTTTCAGAGCTATACAGGGCCTCCGGGGGACTTTTTCAGCTCTAGTGACCATGGCCGGAATGTATGTGTCGGGGATAGAGACTTTAGCCCGGGATAAACTCTATCCTCGAGCTAATTCAGCCCACTGTAAAAATATCCCAATGCTTGAGTCGAGGTTAGCTCTATCCTCGCGCTAAAAGCCGGTGTCACGAACTGAAAACTCTGCCTGAACAATCCTTCTCATTGCGGTCAATGCGCATGCGCTAACATGAGGAGATTAATCAGGTCGTGAACAACCTAAAGCCCGTCCTTAATTGAGCCCGTAGTCGACTACACGAAGCTTCGTGAAGTCTTTATACCAAAACCCCGCAGCTTCGGCGTGATACTTTGACCCCAACATCGCTTCTCAAGTTTTGACATGCGAAGCTTCGCCGTAGCTCGCAACGAAGTTGTTTTTTTGTAAGAAGAGTGCTTTTCGATTCAAGATGGACGACGAAATCAGACTCAATACCATAGTGAAGAATGCATTTATCGACTTTGGTTGACCCAAAGTACAAGAACTAACCTCCTACCTGTATTATTTCATACTACGATGCATTGACATGTCGAATGAAACTCGAAATCCCAGCGCGCACGCCAACTGGTCCCGGCCGTGCTCAGTCAACGAAATAGAATACATACAATTAACTTACGTCATCATCAAGTACGTAAAGTACAATTTGTGAGTAAAGTACTCAGAAAGAACACACCACGTGCTGGTCGAGACTACGCGCATTTGAGACGCCAAGACATGAAAAGATAACTCTCTTTTCCGCCATAGTGCCTTCCCTTGGACTGCGACGAAGTCTAGTTCCGGTAGCTTCGCGAAGTGAGCTACGCGTAGTCGACTTCGTCCAATTAAGGACCGGCTTAACGCTAACCCTAACCCTTACCCTAACCCTTATCCTAACCCTAACCCGAACCCTAACCCATGGTTCGTTCGGTCAAAGGGTCGCATTTTTTAAGTCCAAGATTGGCGCATGCGCATTGACCGCAATTAGAAGGATTGTTCAGCAGAGGTACAGTTCGTGACACCGGGTCAAACTCTCACCTCGTTTTGAAGCTGATAAGTTTCTTATCCCGGGGTTAGTTGAAAAACAACATGGCGGCGGTCGCACTTCAAGTGCGAACAAACCATGTTTTCACATACAGGAATAACCTGTTTAATGTGTTTGATGTATACGAAGTGTAAAAAAAAATGTCGGTTTTGCCGCGGAAATTAGTGTGATCACTGACGGTGTTTAAAACGAATTTGAACTTCAAGTCGAAATGGCGATGCACCCACCCCCTCCCTTTTTTTCCAACTTACTTCACTTGAATCCTAGAACAAAAATACTTGTTGCGCCGCATTTTGCCTTGCCTAATGTGAATTTGCACAAGAAAACAACAACGCGAAGAAAACAATGGCACGAGAACAAGACCGTAACCCAGTTGGAAGAAACATGTGTGAATTATTATTTGCCTGCATGTTCACTTAAAAGACCGTTGGGTCGAAATATCTGTGAATGTATTGTTTTGTCAATAACAAACGTTCCAACAACATACCTTTCTTGTTTTTTGATTTTGAAGAAACATTTCGTCACGCTTTTCATGACGTCAAGGTCTACATGGGTCATTTAGAACAGAGCGACGTCACCTTTCGAACGCGGATTCCTGAATTTAGAACGGCCTTGACATTCTATCATGCGCAGAGATGCGGAAATACCCGTGCCAAAAATAGATCGAGGGGAAAGCTCGGGTTAGTTATCTTTTCAGTAGTCTCGACCACAGGAACTTTTACCAAACGCCGTTCAATCATTATTTACTCCTTCATCCTTACTGTACCTTACTACTACTATTCGCTACAAGGAATGAAACGCCGGAAGCTCAAGTTCAAGTTTTATTAGTCCATAACCCATGGGGGCATTTTGAACAATAAATACAATCAATACAATCATGATATATGCTAATATAGTAAATAAAAATTTTTGTAAAAAAAAAATTAAAAACAATTATGAAAAACTGTTACAAATTCTATTAATAAAGTCCAAACTATTCTTTAGCAATTTCCTTTTCTTAGTAGCAAACAACTTTTTAAATTTAAGTGCATTAGGTTTTTTTCCAATAGTAAGGTGGTAACAACTCAGCTCTTTCTTCTTTGAAAAAATCACAGACAAATAAATAATGGAATTCATCACCTATGTCTTGTGATACACATTTGGTGCAAGTTCTTTCAGTGTCGACTCGTGTCCGTTTCAAGCTTCCTACATCACTTTCTGCACCCCCTTCCCGAACGCACGAAGCTCAGACACAAACAACAATGATTAAGCTTTCACTTTAAAGGCTGACATAGTCCTATTTAATTGGTTTAATTACTTCCAGGGCTTTTCCCATCGTTGCGGGGATGTATAAATTAAGCTTCCTGCAAAGTTTTAGGTTTGAAGTCCTTACCAATTACGAGAAATAATTAATTCTTTATTGCATTGTTTAGTATTAGTATTAGTAACAGTTCACCAGGACTTGGGCTATTTTTAGACCGTTGACGTCACTTCGTGACGTTTCGTAAACCAAAGATGGCGTTTAAGACTGTTCTGTTTACATTCGACACTATCAACACCACTTTGCAATACTGAAATAATTGTTTCTGTATTCGAAAGCTAGCCAATCGTTATTATATCCCCTTAGGTACAGTTTTATAACATTATTGGCACATGTAAACAATATGAATTAATTAATGAACGCTACGAATATGGCAGCTTTTAGGCAACAAACTCGAAATAACCGCTCACCATCTTCGAGAAGTTTGTCAAGAACCGGCGCGGTGTCCACACCACTCCAAGCGAGGAACCCGCGTAATCGAAGAAGCGAAAGTGCAACTCGCGTCGATGTTTTCGGCTATATCAATCAATCAATATGAGGCTTATATCGCGCGTATTCCGTGGGTAAGCGCAGGGATTTAAATTTTTTTTTTTTAATGCAATTTATATCGCGCACATATTCAATGCCGTGTGAGATAGAATTTTTTTTCCACAATACATCACGCATTCACATCGGCCAGCAGATCGCAGCCATTTCGGCGCATATCCTACTTTTCACGGCTTATTATTCCAAGTCACACGGGTATTTTGGTAGACATTTTTATCTATGCCTATACAATTTTGCCAGGAAAGACCCTTTTGTCAATCGTGGGATCTTTAACGTGCACACCCCAATGTAGTGTACACGAAGGGACCTCGATTTTTCGTCTCATCCGAAAGACTAGCTATACGTCAACTCTCAAGCGTGCAACACATTCTTGCGGCAAGCAATGTGTTCACTACAACTGACGAGGGACACAAGGGCCTCAACACACGTTAAATAGTGACACAAAACACTACGTTGGACTCAAAATGTGACTCAGACGTTTCCCTCCATAAACACCATTTTCGCCCGCGGCATCTGCAGTCGAAAAGCACGCGACGTTACGATTGGTTAAAATGAACAAAAGTAAGCTTTTTGTCTGATTGGTGTGAGTTGTAGATTTGGAGGCTTCTGCTCCCAACATTTCCGAGAAAACTTCGACTTAAACTTTTTATGACCATGACCCCGCTGTGACCCCCACATTTGACATGGGTCAACCAAACTGGGAAAAAGTCGGGAGATCATCAAACCCTAGCAGTTAGCACAGTTTTAAAGGTTTAGCTTCAAAAACATTTGAGATAACTTCAACGTCAACTTTTTATGAATGGAACATGATCCCGCTGTGACCCACAAAATGTGCCCACGGTCAACCAAACGGGGGTCATTCAGATCATCAAACCCTAGAAGTGTGCAAAGTTTCAAAGCTCTAGCTTCAAAAGCATCTGTCATAACCTCAACGTGTCCACGGACGGACAGACGGCCGGCCGTCCATACGGACGGACACTACTCACTACTAAGAGGGCTGTCATACAGGCGACTCAGTCGTTGCGATTCAGTCGTCGCGATTCAGTCTTTGGCCGATCGCACATCACATCGTAGGCCATGACCCGTCACACTATGAACGATAGACGAACGATTGACGAACGATAACTCCACGCGAGCGGGGCAGAAGTGCCGTGTCACGGCAAACGCGCTTTGCGAGAGCAGACGCTAAATGTTCGAACGTCGCTCTACCTTTCTGAAAAATTCCTTTCAGCATTACGCCTTTGCAAGAAATAAAGTTCCCAGACAGCTGCAATTAATGTTTTCCGACCGCTGTACACGCCTAAAACGTCTCCTTTATATCTGAGTAAAAAACTGTTCTTCCAAAAAGTTTTGAATCGACGAAGAGACGCTGTACGCCACTGTCCGCCATTATTTTACGTCACGGCGTCAAGGCCGCAGCAACGCGTTCTGATTGGCTCTGTTGGCTCTGCCCCTGCGATTGACCGACGACTGGATCGCAGGAATAGAACATGTTCTAAACCTCAAAGCTACGAGGGAATCGCATGAGACTGAGTCGCAGACTTGTCGTAGCTGTTTTCTACGACTGAGTCGGCTGTGTGACAGGGTAAATCACGCGACTCAGTCGCATGTGTGACAGCCCTCTAAGACTCACTGATATCCTTAGCGGATTATGACTTTATTCAGTTATTCTTCAGAAAAGACAAATGCTGGAGAAAAACCGTTCTTTTCTGCAGCATTTCTGCATAATGTCATCTTTCGCCGAAGCAGCGTTTTTTTTCTGCAGCAAAACATTTTACTGCAGTAAAATTGAAATCAAGAATGCTGCAGTAAAACGGTGCTGTTGTTTTACTGCAGAAAACCTGTTTACATTTTTTCTGCAGCATTTTGTACTGGCTCTTGGCGGATTATGACATTATTCAGTTATTCTGGAGAAAAACCGAATTGCTGGAGAAAAACTGTCTTTTCTGCAGCATTTCTGCATAATGTCATCTTTTGCCGAAGCAACGTTTTTTACTGCAGTAAAACAGTTTTTCTGAAGCATAATGTTTACTTGGTTTTCTGCAGCATTATTGCGATTAACTTTTTCTTCAGAATAGTCTGTGACAGTTTTTCTGGAGAAAAACGAACGACCTTGTAAAGTAGCGTTTGTATTCGTCGCACCCTGGGATAGTATAATAGTTTGTTCCGCAGTGTACCAATCAGAAGGCATGTAGCATAAGGGCATTATATTCAACTTCACAATGGCGGCCGAACGTGAACAATTTCTGAAGCAAATCGAACACGAAGTGGACTACTGCGTTCGTCTGGGAAAATGTGACAATGTTGCTGACAGGTGCCATTGTTTAATTTGAAACTTTGAACTTCCGGCGGAAAGGAAGTCAGACAGACAAAATACATTCGTGTCACGCACAACTATTGGTAATTCTGGATGAGTCCATCTCTCGACAGAGGGGGGCTCGCGTGCTCCAACATTATAATGAGCCGGTACAAAATGCTGCAGAAAAAGTGTAAACAGGTTTTCTGCAGTAAAACAACAGCATCGTTTTACTGCAGCATTCTTGATTTCAATTTTACTGCAGTAAAATGTTTTGCTCCAGAAAAACCCGTTGCTTCGGCGAAAGATGACATTATGCAGAAATGCTGCAGAAACAAACAGTTTTTCTCCAGCATTTCTGTTTTTCTGCAGAATAACTGAATAAAGTCATAATCCGCTAAGGATACACTGATTACTCAGGTGAGTCAAAAACCAATGATCACAAATCTTTCTAGATCGAATCTTCTAGATCTACGGTGCAGATAACAACAACGTCGTCAACAACACTGATAAACGCACACGTACCTAACCACAGACACTGACACAGACACTGACACAAACAGAGACACTGACACTGACACAGACACTGACACAGACACTGACACAGACACTGACACAGACAGAGACACTGACACAGACACTGACACAGACACTGACACAGACACTGACACAGACAGAGACACTGACACAGACAGAGACACTGACACAGACACTGACACAGACACTGACAGAGACAGAGACACTGACAGAGACACTGACACAGACACTGACACAGACACAGACACAGACACTAACACTGACACAGACACTGACACTGACACTGACACAGACACTGACACAGACACTGACACAGACAGAGACACTGACACAGACAGAGACACTGACATTGACACAGACAGAGACACTGACACAGACACTGACACAGACACTGACACTGACACAGACACTGACACTGACACAGACACTGACACTGACACAGACACTGACACAGACACTGACACTGACACTGACACAGACATTGACAGTGACACAGACACTGACACAGACACTGACACAGACACTGACACAGACACAGACACTGACACAGACACTGACACAGACACAGACACTGACACAGACACTGACACAGACACTGACACAGACACTGACACAGACACTGACACAGACACTGACACTGACACAGACATTGACAGTGACACAGACACTGACACAGACACAGACACTGACACAGACACTGACACAGACACTGACACAGACACAGACACAGACACAGACACAGACACAGACACTGACACAGACACTGACACAGACACTGACACAGACACAGACACTGACACTGACACAGACACTGACACTGACACTGACACAGACACAGACACTGACACTGACACAGACACTGACACTGACACTGACACTGACACTGACACAGACACAGACACTGACACTGACACAGACACTGACACAGACACAGACACAGACACTGACACAGACACAGACACAGACACAGACACAGACTCTGACACTGACACTGACACAGACACTGACACAGACACTGACACAGACACTGACACAGACACTGACACAGACACAGACACAGACACTGACACTGACACTGACACAGACACAGACACTGACACTGACACAGGCACTGACACTGACACAGACACTGACACAGACACTGACAGAGGGTCAGACACAGACATACACAACACACAGAAAATACACACACGTAGACAAGTATACAAATAAAGCAGATTCAAATAGAAAGCTCTCTCACAAGGCTGAAAGGTGAGTAATATCTTTTATTTTTGAACTAACAAGTGCACTACCACCGGCATTCCGAGGCGTTCCTTAAAAGCAGAATATATGTTTTTATCGGATCGCAAATTATGCATTTATTTCCGTAAAACAAACAAGCAACAGACAGATCAGAACTATCACACTTTTTAATTGAAAAATGAAACCGAACACACTTTGAAGGAAAGATGAGGTCAGATCTGTAGATAAGATAAGATAAGATAAGATAAGATAAAACAAAAACACACACACTCTAATGTACATTTTCATTTTACATAAACATGGACATTTTTC
Organism: Littorina saxatilis; assembly: GCF_037325665.1. Classification (NCBI taxonomy): domain Eukaryota; kingdom Metazoa; phylum Mollusca; class Gastropoda; order Littorinimorpha; family Littorinidae; genus Littorina; species Littorina saxatilis. Next base: position 4,118,710 of record NC_090254.1, on the reverse strand, counting down.
TTGTGGCACCACATCACCTTTCTAATAAGACAAACACACGATCATTAAGCATAATCGAACATAAATACACTACTAAGATCAACTTATTACATGAGCATTTAACCAATGTGCATCATATATTAATATCAAAGTCACTGACGCTCATAAACACAGCTCATGCTAACAGTTGCACACAACACACACACACACACACACACACACACACACACACACACACACACACACACACACACACACACACACACACACACACACAGAGTCTGAACAGCTCAAGTGTAGAATTTGAAGATTTACATCTGTTATCAGCATTTAAAATGGTTATTGCTATAGGAATAACAGAGTTTTTAAAGAGTTCTTGCGGGCCATAGGCACCCTGAGTCGCCGGCCTGACAGCAGCGCTTCAAACTTAGAATGAAGAGAATGTGATTGGTCGCTCAGAATATTTTCTTTTTCAGATGCTCTGGTGTTGCCTGACAGAGGTGCCTGTTTCCTTCTGATGATTTTGCCCGCCAGGCCAACGACTCGTGCTAGTCTGCTTTTGTTTTTAACGGTTAAATTGCCATAGTAAGAAACCAGGTTAAAGGTTAAAACACTTTCCACGAGAGATTTGTACACAGTTTATACAAATGTTTTGTTTACGTCAAAACTTCTGAGCTTGCGCAAAAGATAAAGTCGCTGATTTGCCTTCTTGCAAAAAAATCAACATTTTCAGTGAAAGTAAGACGCTGATCTGGGACTGTTCCAAGATATTTAAAATGTTCACCTCGTTCTACCTCCTGTCCATGTATTTGCAGCGGTGAAGAAAATCATGGATTTTGCTTTTGCCTATTTCCAATACATAATTCCTTCTTTTCCCGAACCAAGCGACTAACTGACTGATAAACAAATGGTATCTTGCAATAGACAATTCATCCTTCAAACGGGCAACCGAAGCCATATCATCAGCGACCTTGCCCAATACTAAGATGGAGCCTTCACACATGATCTCGTTTGTATATACGGAAAACAAAATTGGAGACAGGACGCATCCTTGTGGTGCCCCAGTGTTGACAACTATCTCATCAGAAAACTGGCCAGCAACGTTGACGCGCTGCGGCCGATCGCATAAGAAAGGATGTGTCCAGAGAATGATTGTTTCGTTGACCTGCACATCTTTTAAACGTTGGAGGAGAAGGTGTGGTTGAATGGTATTAAAGGCAGAAGAAAAGTCCAGGAATAGTATACGTACAAAGGTTCCAGAAGCATCTAAGTGGTGAGAAACCACGTCAAACATGGTTATAGAAGCATCTAAGTGCTGACAAACCATGTCAAACATGGTTATAGAAGCATCTAAGTGCTGAGAAACCATGTCAAACATGGTTATAGAAGCATCTAAGTGCTGAGAAACCATGTCAAACATGGTTATAGAAGCATCTAAGTGCTGAGAAACCATGTCAAACATGGTTATAGAAGCATCCTCCGCATCTCTTGTTGCTGTATATGCTAAAACTGTAAAGGGTCTATGCGATCAGCCACAGACTCGACCAGTTGGTTACACACAATTCTCTCCAAGCATTTACATAAAACAGAGGTAAGCGCAACGGGCCTGAATTAATTTAAAAGGGTTGCATTACTCTTTTTTGGGGTAAAGGAATGATACTGGAAACTTTCCAAATCCTGGGAATAAACTGCATGTTCAAAAACAACTGAAAAAGGCACGTAGACAATCCCCCTAATTGCAGAGAACATTCTGGTACGTTCCCTTTCACGCCATCTGGCCCAGCTGCTTTGTGAGGGTTGATACGAGCAAAACATTTAACAAAATCTTCTTCTTTCTTTCACAAATACAGCTGAAGGGGTAAATGTATCACAATGGTGGATCTAGGCATAGAATGAACGGAATGACCTACAAATATCCTACTACCATATAGGGGAAAGGCTCCTAATATGGACCGGCTCCTAATATGGACCACCTCCTGTTCTGACAAACTAACGGCGCTAGAGCGCTCAAAACAATTTCATTCGCTGTATTCACTCTCTTTGGATAACTTGCACACGTCAAAACAGTTGCAGAAACACAAACCTCAAAACCGTTAGGCTTTTTCTCTTTTTTCACTTTTGGCAGCGTTCACTCTAAATTTGCTGCCTGAAACGGACTCGTTTCTGTCCACAGCCAAAGTTTTTATCACACAAAAATTGCTATATATATGACAGCTAAGACCGTATTTGTTATATTTTAGCAGTGTTGACCCCGAGTTTCTACTGCAAACAAAAATTAAAGCAAAATCTCAAAGTATGTGTGAGTCCCCTAATATGGACCACCTTCAACAAATCGAAGAAAATAAAAGCTAAAGGTTATTTTCATTAATTCATTAAGAAGCTTGCTGAAAATAACCTATCTCCCTTTTGAATATTGTGGCGATGTACTTAATCCCTACATGTTGCACTTGGTTTTGTGACTTTTCCTTTTTTTTCAAGGTTGAAACAGTGCATTCTTACTCAGTGGTCTCCGTGCTGGACTTGGGTCTCCGGCGGTTTGCAGGGGTTATCCTCACCCGACGCCGCCTATTCCTCCAACTTACTTTCGTCCGCGCCGTACACGTTGTCGTCGTCTTCGGCCAGCTGCGCGGGGGTGACGGTCGGTACGTTGACCACGCTAGACCTGAAGCCGCCCAGGTGAACTTCACGCGGCTCTTCAATCTGCGCCGACCTCCCTGTGAGAACGACCTTAAAGAACAAGACATAAGAGAACATTATGATCTCGTTGTTGACAATGATTGGGTTTAGTGATCTCCACTACCACCACCACCACCCCATCACCCCTTCCTCTCGCCTTGTAAAACGGGATTACAAAATCATGTATAAGAACACTTTAATAATATTATAGTCAAGGTCCAACTGACCTATTATCCTCTCAGTCTTGCAACAACACTCTACAACATATTCACCATGCAAGCACACACACACACACACACACACACACACACACACACACACACACACACACACACACACTCACACACACACACACACACACACACACACACACACACGCACACACACACACACACACACACACACACACACACACATATTGAATTGATCTCCATGTACCTTGCGGGGCTCAGAGGTGAAGGCGATGGCGGTGTCTCTGTCGGCTACAGAGGTGGACTTGAAGCGTGTCAGTGTGCCCTTGGCGCTGTACGCACCAGTGGCCTGGGAGATCTCGTGGGAGGAGGGTGTAGAGAAGCACTTGAAGAGGCAGCGCCTGCAGCCTTCCGGCATCCAGCTTGCCTTCCGCAGCACTCTCCGGTACTCCTTCTTCACCTTAACACAACGGTCACAATCTCCTTCTTCACCTTAACACAACGGTCACAGTCTCCTTCTTCACCTTAACACAACGGTCACAGTCGTCACAGTCTCCTTCTTCACCTTAACACAACGGTCACAGTCTCTTTCTTCACCTTAACACAACGGTCACAGTCTCCTTCTTCACCTTAACACAACGGTCACAGTCTCTTTCTTCACCTTAACACAACGGTCACAGTCTCCTTCTTCACCTTAACACAACAGTTACAGTCTCCTTCTTGACCTTAACACAACGGTCACAGTCTCCTTCTTCACCTTAACATAACAGTCACAGTCTCCTTCTTCACCTTAACACAACAGTCACAGTCTCCTTCTTCACCTTAACACAACGGTCACAGTCTCCTTCTTCACCTTAACACAACAGTCACAGTCTCCTTCTTCACCTTAACACAACAGTCACAGTCTCCTTCTTCACCTTAACACAACAGTCACAGTCTCCTTCTTCACCTTAACACAACAGTCACAGTCTCCTTCTTCACCTTAACACAACAGTCACAGTCTCCTTCTTCACCTTAACACAACAGTCACAGTCTCCTTCTTCACCTTAACTCAAAATGGTGCAATCTGGAGCATTCTGAGGATGATCATTACCAGTTTCAGGCGGCCCTCTTTTTATATTTAGTCAAGTTTTGACTAAATATTTTAACATCGAGGGGGAATCGAAACGAGGGTCGTGGTGTATGTGCGTGTGTCTGTGTGTCTGTGTGTGTGTGTAGAGCGATTCAGACTAAACTACTGGACCGATCTTTATGAAATTTGACATGAGAGTTCCTGGGTATGAAATCCCCGAATGTTTTTTTCATTTTTTTGATAAATGTCTTTGATGACGTCATATCCGGCTTTTCGTGAAAGTTGAGGCGGCACTGTCACGCCCTCATTTTTCAACCAAATTGGTTGAAATTTTGGTCAAGTAATCTTCGACGAAGCCCGGGGTTCGGTATTGCATTTCAGCTTGGTGGCTTAAAAATTAATTAATGACTTTGGTCATTAAAAATCTGAAAATTGTAAAAAAAAATAAAAATTTATACAAGAAGAGCAAACGCTCGATCGAGTCACTTTCGCAGTTCTGAATATTATATGAGGCATCAGATGGACAGGAAGAAATTGCTATTCACAACACAATGAGTCACGTTCACATAAAATTTGAGCCCGGTCACTTTTATAGTTTCCGAGAAAAGCCCAACGTTAAGTTGTGTGTTGCCGAACAGAAAAGGCTAGTTATCTCCCTTGTTTTTCTGATAACGTTCGTAAAAGGCTACAGATGTAAATACTTTGATGTAAAGAATAATCCTACAAAGTTTCAATCACATCCGATGAACTTTGTCAAAGATATAAAATGTCTAATTTTTCCTTTGACGCTGACCTGTGACCTTGAAAAAGGTCAAAGGTCAACGAAACCATCGTTAAAGTGTAGAGGTCATTGGAGGTCACGACTAAACAAAATATGAGCCCGATCGCTTTGATAGTTTCCGAGAAAAGTCCAACGTTAAGGTGGTGTCTACGGACGGCCGGCCGGACAGACTAACACTGACCGATTACATAGAGTCACTTTTTCTCAAGTGACTCAAAAACGATCCAAATTTACGTTTATCTTATTCTCCATCATTTGCTGATTCCAAAAACATATAAATATGTTATATTCGGATTAAAAACAAGCTCTGAAAATTAAATATATAAAAATTATTATCAAAATTAAATTGTCCAAATGAATTTAAAAACACTTTCATCTTATTCCTTGTCGGTTCCTGATTCCAAAAACATATAGATATGATATGTTTCGATTAAAAACACGCTCAGAAAGTTAAAACAAAGAGAGGTACAGAAAAGTGTGCTATCCTTCTTAGCGCAACTACTACCCCGCTACGAGTATACGGTCTTGCTGAAAAATGGCGTTGCGTTCAGTTTCATTCTGTGAGTTCGACAGCTACTTGACTAAATATTGTATTTTCGCTTTACGCGACTTGTTATATTTAGTCAAGTTTTGACTAAATATTTTAACATCGAGGGGGAATCGAAACGAGGGTCGTGGTGTATGTGCGTGTGTGTGTGCGTCTGTGTCTGTGTCTGTGTGTGTGTGTAGAGCGATTCAGACTAAACTACTGGACCGATCTTTATGAAATTTGACATGAGAGTTCCTGGGTATGAAATCCCCGAATGTTTTTTTCATTTTTTTGATAAATGTCTTTTATGACGTCATATCCGGCTTTTCGTGAAAGTTGAGGCGGCACTGTCACGCCCTCATTTTTCAACCAAATTGGTTGAAATTTTGGTCAAGTAATCTTCGACCGAGCCCGGACTTCGGTATTGCATTTCAGCGTGGTGGCTTAAAAATTAATTAATGACTTTGGTCATTAAAAATCTGGAAATTGTAAAAAAAAAATAAAAATTTATAAAACGATCCAAATTTACGTTTATCTTATTTTCCATCATTTGCTGATTCCAAAAACATATAAATATGTTATATTCGGATTAAAAACAAGCTCTGAAAATTAAATATATAAAAATTATTATCAAAATTAAATTGTCCAGGCATGTTTCACGGTAATCAGACTCTTTGATGTGTGTAAACTTTGCCTTCAAATTACTTGCTTACTGTGTTGATTTTCATCATTTTTTCTGCTTGGCATGAGTAAGTATGATATTTGCAATACAAAAAAATAAATAAAAGCTAAAATGTTTGCGTTTGAGCAATTATTTGAGAGCGTTTTTCGAAGCGAACGTGTGAATCCTGACAGACACCATTTCCTTCTGTCACATGACCCCATCTCAAAGTGTGATTCAAGCAGACACGAAATATCACACAAAACATATGATAATGGGGTTATTAATTCAATTAATACACAAGGTTAGTCTCTGACTAGATAAAATAGGGAAAAAATATCAAATGGGAGCATAAAACCGTTTCTGGAAAAATTTTCAATCGCCACCGAAAGTGTCTGTCAGTAAAAAAAACACGTGCTTTGTTTGCAAAGCAAAGCCTAATTTTACACATCGCGTGCTTTTGTCTGTTATTCTTGCTTGTGAACATCATTTTATTGATGTTCTTCACTGGAAAGCAGGTGTATCATCAACAGTATCACAAAATCGCAAAGAATGAACATTTTTGTTGTGATCCGACCGGTGTCTGTAGACGGAATCACACGTTCGGCAAACTTCGTTTTTAACGGAAATAACCGAGCCTTTCATCGGAAACGACGTTTCAACCGCTTCATATCGTCTGCAGGAAGAAAAAGAGGAATGCGATACCCAGTAAGTAAAACATTTAATCGTTTTTAGTGCCTTTTGATCAAGTTTTGTTGCGTCTGTCAGCAACGTTCGGCAACCCAACGTTCGGCACAGCGACGCGCGCATACGGATTTGCAGCATTTGCATTCGGAAAGTGAGGGATTTGTGAGTTCGTTTGCATAATTTCAATCGCTAGTAGGTTTTCCCTTCGTCTCCCATTGTTGTGTTTGCATGTTATTGGCATTTCATTGTGTAAATTGAAAGTTTGTGAGTAACAGTAGTACAATCTGTCGAACGTTGGCGACGCTGACAGACGCAAATATCGAACGTTGCCTTCAATGACAGAAGGGCTTGGCGATCATACTTTCGATTCGTAGGAACACAATATGGAGACAGCAATGTGCGCTCGTTACCACAACGGTCATGAACCGGTGTAACACGAAATTTTTACTCCACGAAAAATTGACTCCGGAGTAAACTTCCAGTAAAAATCTTGTACGAAAAAAGAACTCCACAAGGAACTAAATTTTTACTCCCCAAATATTTACTCCCAGTAAACATCTCGTACGAGAAACTTAGGGTCTACTCCTTCGTTTATAATTCGCGCAATATCCCATTTACGTGCAATCCCGTTTTGCCGCCGTCCCATTTTGGCGACATTTCACAAGCCAAGCGTCATCTTACTATCGCATCCCATTTTGGCGCAATCCCGTTTCGCCGCTATCCCATTTTTTTAATTTTTAATTTTTTATTTTTACATTTAGTCAAGTTTTGACTAAAATAATGTTTTAACGTAGAGGGGGAATCGAGACGAGGGTCGTGGTGTATGTGTGTGTGTCTGTCTGTGCGTGTGTATGTGTGTGTGTGTAGAGCGATTCAGACCAAACTACTGGACCGATCTTTATGACATTTGACATGAGAGTTCCTGGGAATGATATCCCCGGATATTTTTTTTTATTTTTTTCGATAAATACCTTTGATGACGTCATATCCGGCTTTTTGTAAAAGTTGAGGCGGCAGTGTCACACCCTCATTTTTCAATCAAATTGATTGAAATTTTGGCCAAGCAATCTCTGACGAAGGTCGGACTTCGGTATTGCATTTCAATTTGGTGGCTTAAAAATTAATTGATAACTTTGGTCATTGAAAACCTGAAAATTGTAAAAAAAAAAAATTTGTTTTTAAAACGATACAAATTTACATTCATCTTATTCTTCATCATTTTCTGATTCCAAAAACATATAAATATGTTATATTCGGATTAAAAACAAGCTCTGAAAATTAAAAATATAAAAATTATTATTAAAACAAAATTTCCGAAATCGATTTAAAAACAATTTCATCTTATTCCTTGTGGGTTCCCGATTCCAAAAACATATAGATGTGATATGTTTGGATTAAAAACACGCTCAGAAAGTTAAAAAGAATAGAGATAGAAAAGCGTGCTATCGATCCTTCTCAGCGCAACTACTACCCCGCTCTTCTTGTCAATGTCACTGCCTTTGCATCGAGCGGTGAACTGACGATGCTACGAGTATACGCTGTTGCTGTAAAAATGCAGTGAGTTCAGTTTCGTTCTGTTAGTTCGACAGCTTGACTAAATGTTGTACATGAACAAAGTATGCAAACCAGATGATCCAGCGACGTCCTTCCCAATTTATGTCCAATGGACGTCTACCCACAACACGCCACTGGATGCCGCGTGGTCAGCCAACCATGTGGTGCCAGTCGTGAAAACCAGGTTCTTTGTCCCACAAAGAGACATTCAAGTTGGGGACTTTGTGACCGCTGACTTTGTCAGCATGGATGGAAAGGTGGAGAGATACAGGGCGGTGATCATCCCCAAGTCAACCCATTTCCCCGATGGGCCAGATCGAGAGGAGATCTGTGTGAAGTGTTTGCGCGCAAAAGACAATGAGAGATACTATGTCTTTCCTAATGTTGATGACATTTCATGCTTGCCAATGGCTCAGATAAAAAAAAATCCCACCAACCAACCATGAACAACAGGGGGGATTACTTTTTTTGACATGTGATCAAGTCTCATTTGAGCGTTCACAGTGTTACCTGAGAATAGCACACCCCCTTGAATTGGGAACAAAGAAAAAGCGTTGTATATATGCATTTTTGAATGCTTTTCTAAAGTCATAAGTTCATTATTTGTGAATTTTTTTTTATGGATTGCTTTGCTGAATACATGCAGTTAAGAAATTGACCCCGTTTTCAAATTTAGGGGGTAGGGTTGCCCTATAGCCCACGTATGTCTGTGTGACTGTGTCAAATATCAATCTACTCTGCGTACAAAATGTATATATGTTTGTTTTTCGATTTTAGAATGATTTCTTAAGCTGGCTATAACTTCTGAGGTCTACAGGAAACGATAAAGATAAAAAATGTACAAAATATAAGTAGCGTCCTTTATCTTACCATTGTTCTGATCAATGCTGTCCCTTTATTTGCAAGTTAACCATTTTTCTTAATGTGTTCAAGGAGTATGTTAAAAATTATTATCAATGGTTGCTTTAAACTGCACCTTTGGGCAGTTATTATGCACTAAAGTTGTAAAAGCATGTTTTGGGGGTTTTAGGATATAGCGTCTTGGAACGCCAATCATCTTGGAAATACGCATGTTCATATAATTTTTTTTACTGTTTTGGATAGATAAAAAGTTGAACTCTTGGTGCAAACTGTTTTTGGGCCCCTGTTTGACTATTTATTATTTTGGAATATTGTGTGTGAGGGGGAAACTGCAATCCTCAATATCATGAAACGTGCCTCCAAATCAATTTAAAAACACTTTCATCTTATTCCTTGTCGGTTCCTGATTCCAAAAACATATAGATATGATATGTTTGGATTAAAAACACGCTCAGAAAGTTAAAACAAAGAGAAGTACAGAAAAGCGTGCTATCCTTCTTAGCGCAACTACTACCCCGCTCTTCTTGTCAATTTCACTGCCTTTGCCATGAGCGGTGGACTGACGATGCTACGAGTATACGGTCTTGCTGAAAAATGGCATTGCGTTCAGTTTCATTCTGTGAGTTCGACAGCTACTTGACTAAATATTGTATTTTCGCCTTACGCGACTTGTTTTGTTTTGTTTTGTGTTTGGTCAGTTTGGGATCAGAAATCCCCATCAACAACAACCCTCCCCCCCCCCCCCAAAAAAAAAAAATATTTTGTGGCTGGGGGGGGGGAGGGGGTTCCGGAAACCCCAGAACCACCCCCCCCCTCGTCAAAGTCTCCTTCTTGACCTTAACACAACAGTCACAGTCTCCTTCTTCACCTTAACACAACAGTCACAGTCTCCTTCTTCACCTTAACACAACAGTCACAGTCTCCTTCACCTTAACACAACAGTCACAGTCTCCTTCTTCACCTTAACACAACAGTCACAGTCTCCTTCTTCACCTTAACTCAACAGTCACAGTCTCCTTCACCTTAACTCAACAGTCAAAGTCTTCTTCTTCACCTTAACACAACAGTCACAGTCTCCTTCTTCACCTTAACACAACAGTCACAGTCTCCTTCTTCACCTTAACACAACAGTCACAGTCTCCTTCTTCACCTTAAAACAACAGTCACAGTCTCCTTCTTCACCTTAACACAACAGTCACAGTCTCCTTCTTCACCTTAACACAACAGTCACAGTCTCCTTCTTCACCTTAACACAACAGTCACAGTCTCCTTCTTCACATTAACTCAACAGTCACAGTCTCCTTCTTCGCCTTAACACAACAGTCACAGTCTCCTTCTTCACCTTAACACAACAGTCACAGTCTCCTTCTTCACCTTAACACAACAGTCACAGTCTCCTTCTTCACCTTAACACAACAGTCACAGTCTCCTTCTTCACCTTAACACAACAGTCACAGTCTCCTTCTTCACCTTAACACAACCGTCACAGTCTCCTTCTTGACCTTAACACAACAGTCACAGTCTCCTTCTTCACCTTAACACAACAGTCACAGTCTCCTTCACCTTAACACAACAGTCACAGTCTCCTTCTTCACCTTAACACAACAGTCACAGTCTCCTTCTTCACCTTAACACAACCGTCACAGTCTCCTTCTTCACCTTAACACAACAGTCACAGTCTCCTTCTTCACATTAACTCAACAGTCACAGTCTCCTTCTTCACCTTAACACAACAGTCACAGTCTCCTTCTTCACCTTAACACAACAGTCACAGTCTCCTTCTTCACCTTAACACAACAGTCACAGTCTCCTTCTTCACCTTAACACAACAGTCACAGTCTCCTTCTTCACCTTAACACAACAGTCACAGTCTCCTTCACCTTAACACAACAGTCACAGTCTCCTTCTTCACCTTAACACAACAGTCACAGTCTCCTTCTTCACCTTAACACAACAGTCACAGTCTCCTTCTTCACATTAACTCAACAGTCACAGTCTCCTTCTTCACCTTAACACAACAGTCACAGTCTCCTTCTTCACCTTAACACAACAGTCACAGTCTCCTTCTTCACCTTAACACAACAGTCACAGTCTCCTTCTTCACCTTAACACAACAGTCACAGTCTCCTTCTTCACCTTAACACAACAGTCACAGTCTCCTTCACCTTAACACAACAGTCACAGTCTCCTTCTTCACCTTAACACAACAGTCACAGTCTCCTTCTTCACCTTAACACAACAGTCACAGTCTCCTTCTTCACATTAACTCAACAGTCACAGTCTCCTTCTTCACCTTAACACAACAGTCACAGTCTCCTTCTTCACCTTAACACAACAGTCACAGTCTCCTTCTTCACTTTAACACAACCGTCACAGTCTCCTTCTTGACCTTAACACAACAGTCACCGTCTCCTTCTTCACCTTAACACAACAGTCACAGTCTCCTTCACCTTAACACAACAGTCACAGTCTCCTTCTTCACCTTAACACAACAGTCACAGTCTCCTTCTTCACCTTAACACAACAGTCACAGTCTCCTTCTTCACATTAACTCAACAGTCACAGTCTCCTTCTTCACCTTAACACAACAGTCACAGTCTCCTTCTTCACCTTAACACAACAGTCACAGTCTCCTTCTTCACCTTAACACAACAGTCACAGTCTCCTTCTTCACCTTAACACAACAGTCACAGTCTCCTTCTTCACCTTAACACAACAGTCACAGTCTCCTTCTTCACCTTAACACAACCGTCACAGTCTCCTTCTTGACCTTAACACAACAGTCACAGTCTCCTTCTTCACCTTAACACAACAGTCACAGTCTCCTTCTTCACCTTAACACAACAGTCACAGTCACCTTCTTCACCTTAACACAACAGTCACAGTCTCCTTCTTCACCTTAACACAACAGTCACAGTCTCCTTCTTCACCTTAACACAACAGTCACAGTCTCCTTCTTCACCTTAACACAACAGTCACAGTCTCCTTCTTCACCTTAACTCAACAGTCACAGTCTCCTTCTTCACCTTAACACAACAGTCACAGTCTCCTTCACCTTAACACAACAGTCACAGTCTCCTTCTTCATCTTAACACAACAGTCACAGTCTCCTTCTTCACCTTAACTCAACAGTCACAATCTCCTTCTTCACCTTAACACAACAGTCACAGTCTCCTTCACCTTAACACAACAGTCACAGTCTCCTTCTTCACCTTAACACAACATTCACAGTCTCCTTCTTCACCTTAACACAACAGTCACAGTCTCCTTCTTCACCTTAACACAACAGTCACAGTCTCCTTCTTCACCTTAACACAACAGTCACAGTCTCCTTCTTCACCTTAACACAACAGTCACAGTCTCCTTCTTCACCTTAACACAACAGTCACAGTCTCCTTCTTGACCTTAACACAACCGTCACAGTCTCCTTCTTGACCTTAACACAACAGTCACAGTCTCCTTCTTCACCTTAACACAACAGTCACAGTCTCCTTCTTCACCTTAACACAACAGTCACAGTCACCTTCTTCACCTTAAAACAACAGTCACAGTCTCCTTCTTCACCTTAACACAACAGTCACAGTCTCCTTCTTCACCTTAACACAACAGTCACAGTCTCCTTCTTCACCTTAACACAACAGTCACAGTCTCCTTCTTCACCTTAACTCAACAGTCACAGTCTCCTTCTTCACCTTAACACAACAGTCACAGTCTCCTTCACCTTAACACAACAGTCACAGTCTCCTTCTTCACCTTAACTCAACAGTCACAGTCTCCTTCTTCACCTTAACTCAACAGTCACAATCTCCTTCTTCACCTTAACACAACAGTCACAGTCTCCTTCACCTTAACACAACAGTCACAGTCTCCTTCTTCACCTTAACACAACAGTCACAGTCTCTTTCTTCACCTTAACACAACAGTCACAGTCTCCTTCTTCACCTTAAAACAACAGTCACAGTCTCCTTCTTCACCTTAACTCAACAGTCACAATCTCCTTCTTCACCTTAACACAACAGTCACAGTCTCCTTCACCTTAACACAACAGTCACAGTCTCTATCTTCACCTTAACACAACAGTCACAGTCTCCTTCTTCACCTTAACACAACAGTCACAGTCTCCTTCTTCACCTTAACTCAACAGTCACAGTCTCCTTCTTCACCTTAACTCAACAGTCACAATCGCCTTCTTCACCTTAACACAACAGTCACAGTCTCCTTCACCTTAACACAACAGTCACAGTCTCCTTCTTCACCTTAACACAACAGTCACAGTCTCCTTCTTCACCTTAACACAACGGTCACAGTCTCCTTCTTCACCTTAACACAACAGTCACAGTCTCCTTCTTCACCTTAACACAACAGTCACAGTCTCCTTCTTCACCTTAACTCAACAGTCACAATCTCCTTCTTCACCTTAACACAACAGCCACAGTCTCCTTCACCTTAACACAACAGTCACAGTCTCCTTCTTCACCTTAACACAACAGTCACAGTCTCCTTCTTCACCTTAACACAACAGTCACAGTCTCCTTCTTCACCTTAACACAACAGTCACAGTCTCCTTCTTCATCTTAACACAACAGTCACAGTCTCCTTCTTCACCTTAACTCAACAGTCACAGTCTCCTTCTTCACCTTAACTCAACAGTGACAGTCTCCTTCTTCACCTTAACTTAACAGTCACAGTCTCTTTCTTCACCTTAACACAACAGTCACAGTCTCCTTCTTCACCCTAACTCAACAGTCACAGTCTCCTTCTTCACCTTAACTCAACAGTCACAATCTCCTTCTTCACCTTAACACAACAGTCACAGTCTCCTTCACCTTAACACAACAGTCACAGTCTCCTTCTTCATCTTAACACAACAGTCACAGTCTCCTTCTTCACCTTAACTCAACAGTCACAATCTCCTTCTTCACCTTAACACAACAGTCACAGTCTCCTTCACCTTAACACAACAGTCACAGTCTCCTTCTTCACCTTAACACAACAGTCACAGTCTCCTTCTTCACCTTAACACAACAGTCACAGTCTCCTTCTTCACCTTAACACAACAGTCACAGTCTCCTTCTTCACCTTAACACAACAGTCACAGTCTCCTTCTTCACCTTAACTCAACAGTCACAGTCTCCTTCTTCACCTTAACTCAACAGTCACAGTCTCCTTCTTCACCTTAACTCAACAGTCACAGTCTCCTTCTTCACCTTAACTCAACAGTCACAGTCTCCTTCTTCACCTTAACACAACAGTCACAGTCTCCTTCTTCACCCTAACTCAACAGTCACAGTCTCCTTCTTCACCTTAACTCAACAGTCACAATCTCCTTCTTCACCTTAACACAACAGTCACAGTCTCCTTTTTAACACAACAGTCACAGTCTCCTTCTTCTCCTTAACACAACAGTCACAGTCTCCTTCTTCACCTTAACACAACAGTCACAGTCTCCTTCTTCACCTTAACACAACAGTCACAGTCTCCTTCTTGACCTTAACACAACAGTCACAGTCTCCTTCTTCACCTTAACACAACAGTCACAGTCTCCTTCACCTTAACACAACAGTCACAGTCTCCTTCTTCACCTTAACACAACAGTCACAGTCTCCTTCTTCACCTTAACACAACAGTCACAGTCTCCTTCTTCACATTAACTCAACAGTCACAGTCTCCTTCTTCACCTTAACACAACAGTCACAGTCTCCTTCTTCACCTTAACACAACAGTCACAGTCTCCTTCTTCACCTTAACACAACAGTCACAGTCTCCTTCTTCACCTTAACACAACAGTCACAGTCTCCTTCTTCACCTTAACACAACAGTCACAGTCTCCTTCTTCACCTTAACACAACCGTCACAGTCTCCTTCTTGACCTTAACACAACAGTCACAGTCTCCTTCTTCACCTTAACACAACAGTCACAGTCTCCTTCTTCACCTTAACACAACAGTCACAGTCACCTTCTTCACCTTAACACAACAGTCACAGTCTCCTTCTTCACCTTAACACAACAGTCACAGTCTCCTTCTTCACCTTAACACAACAGTCACAGTCTCCTTCTTCACCTGAACACAACAGTCACAGTCTCCTTCTTCACCTTAACTCAACAGTCACAGTCTCCTTCTTCACCTTAACACAACAGTCACAGTCTCCTTCACCTTAACACAACAGTCACAGTCTCCTTCTTCATCTTAACACAACAGTCACAGTCTCCTTCTTCACCTTAACTCAACAGTCACAATCTCCTTCTTCACCTTAACACAACAGTCACAGTCTCCTTCACCTTAACACAACAGTCACAGTCTCCTTCTTCACCTTAACACAACATTCACAGTCTCCTTCTTCACCTTAACACAACAGTCACAGTCTCCTTCTTCACCTTAACACAACAGTCACAGTCTCCTTCTTCACCTTAACACAACAGTCACAGTCTCCTTCTTCACCTTAACACAACAGTCACAGTCTCCTTCTTCACCTTAACACAACAGTCACAGTCTCCTTCTTGACCTTAACACAACCGTCACAGTCTCCTTCTTGACCTTAACACAACAGTCACAGTCTCCTTCTTCACCTTAACACAACAGTCACAGTCTCCTTCTTCACCTTAACACAACAGTCACAGTCACCTTCTTCACCTTAACACAACAGTCACAGTCTCCTTCTTCACCTTAACACAACAGTCACAGTCTCCTTCTTCACCTTAACACAACAGTCACAGTCTCCTTCTTCACCTTAACACAACAGTCACAGTCTCCTTCTTCACCTTAACTCAACAGTCACAGTCTCCTTCTTCACCTTAACACAACAGTCACAGTCTCCTTCACCTTAACACAACAGTCACAGTCTCCTTCTTCACCTTAACACAACAGTCACAGTCTCCTTCTTCACCTTAACACAACAGTCACAGTCTCCTTCTTCACCTTAACACAACAGTCACAGTCTCCTTCTTCACCTTAACTCAACAGTCACAGTCTCCTTCTTCACCTTAACTCAACAGTCACAATCGCCTTCTTCACCTTAACACAACAGTCACAGTCTCCTTCACCTTAACACAACAGTCACAGTCTCCTTCTTCACCTTAACACAACAGTCACAGTCTCCTTCTTCACCTTAACACAACGGTCACAGTCTCCTTCTTCACCTTAACACAACAGTCACAGTCTCCTTCTTCACCTTAACACAACAGTCACAGTCTCCTTATTCACCTTAACTCAACAGTCACAATCTCCTTCTTCACCTTAACACAACAGCCACAGTCTCCTTCACCTTAACACAACAGTCACAGTCTCCTTATTCACCTTAACACAACAGTCACAGTCTCCTTCTTCACCTTAACACAACAGTCACAGTCTCCTTCTTCACCTTAACACAACAGTCACAGTCTCCTTCTTCATCTTAACACAACAGTCACAGTCTCCTTCTTCACCTTAACTCAACAGTCACAGTCTCCTTCTTCACCTTAACTCAACAGTCACAGTCTCCTTCTTCACCTTAACTTAACAGTCACAGTCTCTTTCTTCACCTTAACTCAACAGTCACAGTCTCCTTCTTCGCCTTAACACAACAGTCACAGTCTCCTTCTTCACCCTAACTCAACAGTCACAGTCTCCTTCTTCACCTTAACTCAACAGTCACAATCTCCTTCTTCACCTTAACACAACAGTCACAGTCTCCTTCTTCACCTTAACACAACAGTCACAGTCTCCTTCTTCACCTTAACACAACAGTCACAGTCTCCTTCTTCACCTTAACTCAACAGTCACAATCTCCTTCTTCACCTTAACATAACAGTCACAGTCTCCTTCACCTTAACACAACAGTCACAGTCTCCTTCTTCACCTTAACACAACAGTCACAGTCTCCTTCTTCACCTTAACACAACAGTCACAGTCTCCTTCTTCACCTTAACACAACAGTCACAGTCTCCTTCTTCATCTTAACACAACAGTCACAGTCTCCTTCTTCACCTTAACTCAACAGTCACAATCTCCTTCTTCACCTTAACTCAACAGTCACAGTCTCCTTCTTCACCTTAACACAACAGTCACAGTCTCCTTCTTCACCTTAACTCAACAGTCACAGTCTCCTTCTTCACCTTAACACAACAGTCACAGTCTCCTTATTCACCTTAACACAACAGTCACAGTCTCCTTCTTCACCTTAACACAACAGTCACAGTCTCCTTCTTCACCTTAACACAACAGTCACAGTCTCCTTTTTAACACAACAGTCACAGTCTCCTTCTTCTCCTTAACACAACAGTCACAGTCTCCTTCTTGACCTTAACACAACAGTCACAGTCTCCTTCTTGACCTTAACACAACAGTCACAGTCTCCTTCTTTACCTTAACACAACAGTCACAGTCTCCTTCTTCACCTTAACACAACAGTCACAGTCTCCTTCTTCACCTTAACACAACAGTCACAGTCTCCTTCTTTACCTTAACACAACAGTCACAGTCTCCTTCTTTACCTTAACACAACAGTCACAGTCTCCTTCTTCACCTTAACTCAACAGTCGTACAGTCTCCTTCTTCACCTTAACTCAACAGTCACAATCTCCTTCTTCACCTCAACACAACAGTCACAGTCTCCTTTTTAACACAACAGTCACAGTCTCCTTCTTCTCCTTAACACAACAGTCACAGTCTCCTTCTTCACCTTAACACAACAGTCACAGTCTCCTTCTTGACCTTAACACAACAGTCACAGTCTCCTTCTTTACCTTAACACAACAGTCACAGTCTCCTTCTTCACCGTAACACAACAGTCACAGTCTCCTTCTTCACCTTAACACAACAGTCACAGTCTCCTTCTTTACCTTAACTCAACAGTCAAAGTCTCCTTCTTCACCTTAACACAACAGTCACAGTCTCCTTCTTTACCTTAACTCAACAGTCAAAGTCTCCTTCTTCACCTTAACACAACAGTCACAGTCTCCTTCTTTACCTTAACTCAACAGTCAAAGTCTCCTTCTTCACCTTAAGGCCATGTGAGGGCCAAATCGCTATTTTCCATATCTGATGATCAGCACTGTTTGTGTCGCTTTTGTTATAATACTGATGGTCTCTGAATTAAAAAATGTTAATGTGTTTGTTTATTGTGTATGTCGTTGCTATAGAAACAGAAAAGTAAACAGCAGCCATATTGGATTTTAGGAACCGTTTTTTCCATATCCAAATGCTCGATTTCTGTCCAATATTTTGCATAAATATAGATTTAGATCATATCTACAGATTTACCATTTATTTTTTCTGTGAGTATTACAGTTATTTAAAAAAATTTTTTTTTATCATAATGTTGAAATTTTGCGTAAAATTTAATATTAAAAAAATCGTAAAGCCAACATTTCTTTTCCGATTCATTATTCAAATGGTAATTCTGTAGATAGTATGTAAAAGTACAAGTATGCAGAATTTCACAGAAATCTAACCAGTAGATTTGAAATCATTTCGTTCCCAAATGTCAAAACATGCAAACTGAGGAAAAGGCAAAAACGCACACAATTTGTTTTGAAACCATTGATAGTTGTAATTAAACTCAAAATACATACATGTATCACCAAATTCCACACTGAGGAATGTCTTTCACACCTTAGAGACACAGTTTAAAAGTTAGGGAAGACATAAAACATAAGTTATTTCAAACATGTGCAGTACACTAGGAAAATTGTTTGTCCCGAGTTACAAACAATGCATACACACACTCCCAATTACAGCATGCACACCAAAAAAAGCTCGCTCACTCGCTCACATTCACACACACACACACACACACACACACACACACACACACACACACACACACACACACACACAAGCTAGCTCCAAATTACGAAACGTACCCAAGTCATTAATTGCACATGCGTACAATAACCACAATATATGAGAATAATGTTAACCACAATAACAATGACAAGTCGCGTGAAGCAATATAAAAACATTTAGTCAATCAGTATGAAACTTAAATATCAACACCACAAACCAGTCATCGCCAAGACTACGAGATACATTTAGATAGTCTCGGCTAACAATACCGAGACGGATCACGCTCGTCTCCGCAAAGCATGAGACCGTATAGTACTTACTAAACCTATTTTCTGTAATTCTGAGCACATTGTTAGAGTGAACATGACATATCTATATATTTTTGAATTCAGGAAAAAATGAGGAATGCAATGCAGTCAAAGTTTATTTTGTTACTAAGAATTAGATTTTAATGACAAACTTAACAAGCAAACTCATTAATTTATTTTTAAAATTTTGAGCTGAAATGCAATACCATAGTCCGGACTTCGTCGAAGATTGCTTTACCAAAATTGCAATCAATTTGGTTGAAAAATTAGGGTGTTAGAGCGCTGCCTCAACTGCCTAAAAAAATCCGGATATGACGTCATCAAAGACATCTTTCCAAAAAATGGAAAAAAGACATCTGGGGATATCGCACTCAGGAACTCTCATGTTAAGTTTTATCAAGATTGGTCCAGTAGTTTCCTCGGAATCACTTTATACACAAACACACCATGAGTCATGACCCTCGTCTCGATTCCCCGTCTATGTTAAAACATTTACATAGTCAAAACTTAGAACATGCCTGCAGCATATGCAGGGCCACCTTCCAGCTGAACAAGTTCTTCCAGTCTCTTTGACTTGGCTGCCCGCACTTTGTCTCTCCTTTTACTTTGCTTGTCTCTCACAGCCTTCAGACTGTTCCGCACCCTCTTGTGCATCCTGGCTGCTCCAAGCCTCTTCATGTGATGTCCAGTCTGGAATCCGAAGAACTGGGCAGAGTCGGCAGCAGCAGCAGGTCCAAAGTTGAACTCTCTAATAGCAGTCAAGACTGCAAACTCAACACGACTGCGGGAAGCAAAGTGGTCCTTAGCACATCTTGACCAAATGAGGCTGTGGAGACACTCATTGGCATTTTGTGTCTTGCCAGAAACACATCTGCTGAGTAGGTGTTCTTCAGAAAGTCTCTCATAAATGGGCAACAGGTGTGCAGCTAACTTCTCCTCATTGAGGGGTGTGTGGATGAGGTGTTTGTGTGGACCTGGAACTTGGTGCTTCGCCAGCGCTTCCTGAAAGAAACACCACGAGCTCTCTCCAGCAGGACAAAGTTCATGTTGTGGATTTTCGTCAGTGGAAAAACAATGGTACAGTGATGCCATGATTGCTTTTTTCATGCTACACACATCCTTGTTGCTACGAATTGCCCGGTTGTAGTAAATCTGTAGCTTGCGTATGGCATTGCCTGTCAGCTGACCCCTTCCACGTCCACCAAGAGTCACCCCTCGCTTTCGGCAGTCTGTCACCATGTTGCGAAGAGCTGTACCAAGTCGTTTACTCACATGGTTCACACACTCTTCCTTGTCAATGTGAATATCCTCACCATAGGGCTTGATGTCGTTGAGCTCTGTAAAAGTCTTGGAGTCACCGTCCGACAGAAGTGTTGTGTAGCGAAGCTTGTTGGTGTTCACCGATCGACGCCATATGACACGGGCTGCTTCCACCTCCATCATCCCTGATGAGCCTGCAAACAAGAACAAAATAAGAAATGTAATTTGCAAACAGAGTATTTTTTAAGTGTGTGTGTGTGTGTGTGTGCACGCATGTGTTATTCACAGTCATTGTACAGCTAATACTTCAACTGTAATTAATACAGAAAAGAATTGAAATAAACATGGAATTACCAAATTACTGTATATTAAATTTCTAGCAGCAGGTATTTTTTTATTTATTTATTTATTTACTTTTATTTATTTACGAGGATTTATATCGCGCACGTATCTCACCCCACAAGGCGACTCAAGGCGCATGTTACCTATTAATAGTGGTGAGAACATGTTATATTGTGGCACTGAACATGTTAGATTGTAAACGTTAAGCATAATTCATCAATTGATACTATTTGAACATTTTTAAATACACTTGTATTGTGCCACACATACTTACACGTATGTATGTGGCCACCCCCTGACCACTACTAGCTCCCTCTGTTCTAAGCCCGTTGATTCTGAAGACTTGTGAATCTCACTTCATGCTGTAAATACAGCTCTCTCTCTCTCTCTCTCTCTCTCTCTCTCTCTCTCTCTCTCTCTCTCTCTCTCTCTCTCTCTCTCTATCTGTGTGTGTTTTCTTATTATTTTCATCACACACATCCACTCCCCCATGCCCTGAACTATTCTTAAAAATTGGATTTATATATGCATGTGTTACAACTTTCATTATTATTATCATAAATTGATGATCTGTCTTTATGACGCTTTTTTTTAATCCATCATCCATGCCTTTAGTTTTGGTTTTCAGTTTCACTGGAATGCATGGAAAATAATATCCACTCATCGCTATTACATTTACTTGTAATTTGCTATATTTGAGTAAGTTGCTTAAATTTGAAATAAACTCTATTCAAATATTTCTGGGCAAACAAATATAATTTACCTTTATAGTTCACCTCACACTTGTCCAAGTGGTCCACGAGCCAGGCCGCATACTCCTCTGGTTTTTCCTGAAACAGCTTCTGCCCCGTAGACTCGCACACCTGGCAGTAGGTACACATGACATGGGCATCAACACAGAGTCCAGTAAGTAAGTCCACAGCACACCCAACTCCAATGTGCGAAGAGTGTCCACGAGTAAGCCAGGTGCCATCATAGCTCACAATAATGTTCAGGGTGTCATCGACACCAAGAGTAGTGCCACAGTATCTTGCATGAACTTCTCGAACATATATATGCAACAGTCTCACTGAACACATGCTTCCGGAATCCCTCTAGTTGTGTGAATAGTTGGCTGGCATGAGTATGAAAGGTCTTGTGGTGAAGTCCAGCTAAATCCATGTTTTCACAGAAATTTCTGAATGTGGTGGCTCCCAGTCCACAAGCAAGCGAGGAATACACTGCCTGTCTGTTCATGTCGAACACTTTTGTCTTGGATTTAAATTTTGTCGCCAGATACTGTTCATACACAGGCTCTTCGCACGAAGAACAGTTCACCTGGGCAAATACTGCCAAGCCACTTGTTGGTCTGGAGTCTGTGCAAAGAGACAAGCACTTGTTTTTGCACTGTGGACAGCACAAACTTGCAACCATATACTGTCTACTTCGGCAAAGTCTACAACACCCCTCTGGGTTTTTACCAGGGTTTCAGTAGCAGCAGATGACTTAGTGTCAACTCCACCGGAAACAAACCTCTCATACGATTCTTTTTTGAACTCACTTCTTGTCTTCGTGCCGAGAATGTTTTCAGTGGAAGGAATCGACGCGGAAAATGTAGCACTAGCAGACGACCCCAAAACCGGCACACATTCTGTCACGTCAGTCAGCACAGAAGCTGATTGCGCTGATTTCTTCGCCTTCCATTGACTCTTCACTTGATCTGTCCTCTTTTTCGTAGATTTTGGGGCTCCTCTGGTTGTTGATGGCTTGGTGCGAACCATTTTTGCACAGGAGCGTGTACTTTCACTGCTTGTAAACAAGCGCCATTGTTGTACCACGTGACCCCGGTTGAACGAATCAAGATCGCATCGTACGTCATACTCTCCGTATAAGGAAGTTGGCGTAGATTGAACTACATTGACAATGTTCCGTTAGAGCCGAAGTAGTCCGGAAAATAACGAAACAACGGTCACATGCAAACAGGGGAGGCTATGTAGCATGCAACGTCATGCAGTGTTCGCCCTGTCGTCTGCTCAAATTTGCTGATCAAGGTGTTGAAAATCGGCAATAATAAGGCAAGTTCAGGACAAATGAACGCAATCAGGCGAGGGTTGGTTTATTGAATTTATTTTTATTACACAAAAAAACCATGTATATGCAACATCAACGGCAGAAATTGAAAGAAAAATGACCACAGTTTTCCAAACAGTCAAAATGTCTAAATGCCCAAATTTGCCCAAAAGCTCAGAAATCACCCCCGCACATCCCCTTAACACAACAGTCACAGTCTCCTTCTTCACCTTAACACAATTGTGACAGTCAGACGAAGGGGGGAATAACATAACGTCAATGCCAAGTTGTTCTGAAAGGAACACGACCCCCTGTGACCTGATAACTTGACGTATGTCAATCAAGATGAGGTCAAGTCGGGAGATTGTGCAAAGTTTCAAAGGTCTAGCTTTAAAAACATCCGAGATAACCTCAACGTTAAGATATCACGAAACGAACATGACCCCGCTGTGACCCTAAAATGTGACGAGGGTCAACCAAACTCAGGTCACTTTGTGAGATCATCAAACCCTAAAAGTGTGCAAAGTTTCAAAGCTCTAGCTTGAAAAACGGTCGAGATAACCTCAACGTTAAGATTTTTTACTCCGGCTACACGGCCGGACACGGATGAATACTAAGACTCATCCTTTACTCAGGTGAGTCAACAAAACGTGTCCCTACTAGGCCGCTGCTGCCACTGAGGGCGTTAAACTGCATGTTGGCAGCGACAGTCAGGGGCCGCTAACGGGCCCTTTACTGACTACAGAATATGCATTATCAAACAAGGTTGGCATACTATTACAGGGGCGGATCTGGGTTTTGAAAGGGGGGGGGGTGCAAAGTTCTTTTTTTTTTTTTTGGGTATCTTATCAGCGAAGACGCGAAGCGCCGAACCGATGGCGCGAAGCGCCGAGCATGCTAGGGGGGTCCGGGGGCTTGCCCCCCCGGAATTTTTTTTTAAAAAGGAAGCAAAATTGTGCAATCTGGTGCAATCTGAGCGTGTAAAGTGCTATTTTCAGGTGATACATTTTTCTTCTTTTTTGTTTTCTTCTTTTTTTTTTTTTGTCCCGCTGGGGGGGGGGGGGGGGGTGCAATTGCACCCATTGCACCCCCCCCCCAGATCCGCCCCTGCTATTATACTGATGATGCGGTGAATAAGAAAGGCACGTCCTCACACGACTCACCTTTGTCATAAGTACTCTGAACCAGACACAAATTGTCTGCTGCTCTAGCTCACAAACGAAAATGGAAATTCATTGTGATCAGTCCAAACTCGATCCCAATGAGACGTTGAAATTCGATCCGGGTTAACCAGACTTATGTTTAAAGGTCATCAAACCCTGGACACAAACTTGCCACTACTGTGATCTTTACACTTGTCGAGGGTCAACCAGAATTGAGTCATACCTTGACTGATGTCATTAAACAGACGGACAAAGCAAAGACACAACCCGACCGCCGCAGTAATTACCTTGTCGTTGCCAATGCAGTGGAAAGCAAAGACACAACCCGACCGCCGCAGTATTTACCTTGTCGTTGCCCATGCAGTGGAAAGCATATTTACCTTGTCGTTGCCCATGCAGTGGAAAGCAAAGATGAAGACTCCCTGCGAGCCATTGAGCAGGACGAAAATGTAGGCAAAGGCCTCTGTCTCCGACCCGCCAAGGTTGAAGATACCAAAGATCCAGGTGAGTCCCAAGACAAACATCAGAGTCACTGCCCCTTTCAGCCAGGTTTTCATTCTGCCTAGCTTGCCCATATCTTGTTTTGTCCTGCATGGAATAATTATAAAACGTGGGAATTTTATTCTTATGAAAAGAATACAACATTGCTGCAGTAACTGTGATATCTAGGCTCTCTATATCTTCATGTCTGTCTTCGTGCCCCCCCCCCCCCCCCCCCCCCAATTCCGCCTTAATCCTGACCAGGCAAAATTGCGCCAAATTAGTTCGTTTAAATTCGACGAACGTCTGTTATTACACCCCCGGTATAGGGGTGTGTATAGGATTCGGTCGATGTGTTTGTTTGTTTGTTTGTGTGTTTGTGTTCGCATATAGATCTCAAGAATGAACGGACCGATCGTCACCAAACTTGGTGAACAGGTTCTATACATTCCTGAGACGGTCATTACAAAAATTGGGACCAGTCAAACACACGGTTAGGGAGTTATTGGTGGATTAAGATTCTACAAGGACTTATAGAGGGACATATTATTGGTCAAAGGGAAATAACCTTCTCAGTTGGTGGCAGTGAGAATGGTAAGGATGGGGGTGTTTTTCCTACCTCGGAGGAATTTCTTGTTTTGTGTAAAGAGCTGCCACAACAAAGAAGGAACAAACTGAATGTATGTGTTATAAGCCCTCAACAAACACATGCACAAACAAATGAGCGCACACAACGTGAAGTCAATAACACACACACACACACACACGCAGTACACACACACACACACACACACACACACACACACACACACACACATGTCCGTGCACACGAGCACGCACGCTGTTACCATCGAAGGAAATTTGTGTTCGTGCCCTACAGTTTCACCACATTACATTTTCGTCGGCTCTTTATGTGGAAAAATCCCATGAATCATTGTCCTAAATCGTTGGCAAGTGAAGAACACATCTTCTTTCAGAGAAAATCCGTTTAAATTTTGCGATGCAACCACGATAGCGCGTATGGCAAACAGAAAAGGGAGGAGATTTCCGACAATGGGACTACCCAGTCTTTTTTAGGGGGTGACATGAACTACTTTTTAAGTGTTCAAAATCCTCGTAATAAAGCTTCGACATTGGGCTACAATGGATACAGCATTGGACATTAAAACGAGGAAGTGAGTCTCACGGGGAGTACAAGTGACGCCTCATGACGTTGAGAGCAACGGCCAGCATGATGACGTTCCAGACAAGAACGACGATGACCGGGCCGATGAAGCTCCACTGGAACCCATTCTCCTTCTTCAACCAGCACGCCTTCTCGTATCCATAGCCCTGAAACAATCAGATCTCTGTATTGGCCCTGTCACACGACCGTTTTAACGCCTGCGTATGCCGACGTATGGGACATTTGAATAAGTATTTAAATAAGTACGCTGGCGTACGTCGAATACGTTATGGGTACGTTTTGTATACGTTAAGAGGACGCTGAAGCACGCTGGCATACGTCGTAGTACGCTGAGCACGCAGCAAAGTTTTGTGCATGCACAAAACTTTGCTGCGTGCTCAGCGTACTGCGACGTATGCCAGCGTGCTTCAGCGTCCTCTTAACGTATACAAAACGTACCCATAACGTATTCGACGTACGCCAGCGTACTTATTCAAATACTTATTCAAATGTCCCATACGTCGGCATACGCAGGCGTTAAAACGGTCGTGTGACAGGGCCATAACCCTGAAATAATAAGATCATTCTCAGTCCCGAAACCCTACAACAATACCCGGACACAATCATATATCTCGCAGATTGAGGCTTTTTTCGCCGAATTAATTTAGTCTGAGAAGTTTGACTTTCTAAATGAATTCCACAACAATCCCCCACACAGCACAGGAAGCAGCCAGGCTGTTGATGTTTGGAATGTGTTTGACTTTAAAAGATGCTCGTATCCTCTCAAAATGCTCTCAAAATGCCGGAACGGACTTGTGTTGGTGAACATGCTCACACGATTAGGCCAAATACAAATATATGTTGGTTTAGAGTAATCCGACCGACCCTATATTTTCCCGCCGACCCAAAAACTTTTTATTCAAAAAAACCACTTACGTGCTCCTTGTTGTGACCTGGTTTTGGTCGGAGCGTTGCAAAACTGCGTCGTTTTAGTTTTAGAATACGCGTGAGATTCACGTGCTCTTTTCCGTGTCCTGGTTTTGGAGTGAGCCCTGCGAAACTGCGTTGTAAGCTTTGGAATACGTGTGACTCACGTGTTTTTTAGTTTTTAATGTCAGCTAGTTCCTTGATATTCTTTCTGTAAATTATACCGTTTTAAGTTTTGATTCTGTCTCAGGAATGTTGTTGGTTGGTCAATATGGTGACATTTAACTTTTGAATAACTATACCATGTTAGGTTTTTGTTTCCATAAATACCACTGTTTGACTTCCTCACTTCAGTCGATCTGAGGGTTTTATGGAAGCGTTTGGATGTTTTATGTAACGTATCAAAGTTAGCAAGTGAGCTGATGGAGTTCTTCTTGTAATGTCTTAAAGTCAACGTGAACAGTGTGGATGTTTTATGTAACGTATCAAAGTTAGCAAGTGAGCTGATGGAGCTCTTCTTGTAATGTCTTAAAGTCAACGTGAACAGTTTGGATGTTTTATGTAACGTATCAAAGTTAGCCAGTGAGCTGATGGAGCTCTTCTTGTAATGTCTTAAAGTCAACGTGAACAGTGTGGATGTTTTATGTAACGTATCAAAGTTAGCAAGTGAGCTGATGGAGTTCTTCTTGTAATGTCTTAAAGTCAACGTGAACAGTGTGGATGTTTTATGTAACGTATCAAAGTTAGCAAGTGAGCTGATGGAGTTCTTCTTGTAATGTCTTAAAGTCAACGTGAACAGTGTGGATGTTTTATGTAACGTATTAAAGTTAGCAAGTGAGCTGATGGAGTTCTTCTTGTAATGTCTTAAAGTCAACGTGAACAGTGTGGATGTTTTATGTAACGTATCAAAGTTAGCAAGTGAGCTGATGGAGCTCTTCTTGTAATGTCTTAAAGTCAACGTGAACAGTTTGGATATTTTATGTAACGTATCAAAGTTAGCCAGTGAGCTGATGGAGTTCTTCTTGTAATGTCTTAAAGTCAACGTGAACAGTGTGGATGTTTTATGTAACGTATCAAAGTTAGCCAGTGAGCTGATGGAGCTCTTCTTGTAATGTACTGCCCAGATAACATCTTGCTTACTGTCGGCGTTGTTTTCATGCATTGTACCACGTTCTATGATGTTTTGGATACATAAATAACAAGTCGCGTGAAGCGAAATTATAAAAAACGCTGGCGCTGGACCCGAGTACTCTTCAGACTGGCTCGCTCCCCCAGTTTGAAAGTTTTTGTCTTGTGCACGTGGATTAAAAAAAAAATATATATTTATTTATTTTACACAATTAAAAAAATTATTAGAGTAAAATAAAACACTAAAACGTTTATAATAAACAATAGCAAACAAGAATTAAAAAAAAAAAACCACAAAAAAAACATAGACCACACATGCCGGGAATCGAACCCGGGTCACTTTGGCCATAGGCGGACGTGCTACGACAACTTTACTAGAGTTGTGCGTTTGAATCACTGTGTCCCTGTCGCTCTCTCTCGTGCTCTCTGTCTCTCTTTCAGTCTCAACGAGACAAAACACTGCATTGTAGTTTCTTCAGTTTGCCGAGACCAAATCCCCACCCGCTGCTGCGCTGGCTGGCTTGCAAATCGTCTCGCATGCGATACGCACGCTTTTCTCGTGATCGGCGGTTCTTTTTGGCGAACTGCCTCGGGTTCAAGTTTAGGTCGCTCCAGGAGAAAAATTCCTGTGGATGTTGGCCTTTAAAAGGCCAACATCCGCGGGAATTTTTCTCCTGGAGCGACCTAAACTTGAACCCGTCGCTATTCTTGCATGTCTGTTTACTTCGTGTTGCACGCAAAAATTGAGCGACTTCCTTGCCGCGTGGATTGACGAAGCTGTTTTATACTCGTGACTGAAAACACTGCAGTGCGTGCAATTTTATTCTGTGGGTTCGACAGATTGACTAAATGTTGTAATTTCGCTTTCACGAATCAGGAACCGACAAGGAATAAGATGAAAGTGTTTTTAAATTGATTTCGACAATTTAATTTTGATAATAATTTTTATATTTTTAATTTTCAGAGCTTGTTTTTAATCCAAATATAACATATTTATATGTTTTTGGAATCAGAAAATGATGGAGAATAAGATGAACGTAAATTTGAATCGTTTTATACATTTTTTTTTTTTACAATTTTCAGATTTTTAATGACCAAAGTCATTAATTAATTTTTAAGCCACCAAGCTGAAATGCAATACCGAAGTCCGGGCTTCGTCGAAGATTACTTGACCAAAATTTCAACCAATTTGGTTGAAAAATGAGAGCGTGACAGTGCCGCCTCAACTTTCACGAAAAGCCGGATATGACGTCATCAAAGACATTTCTCCAAAAAAAGAAAAAAACGTTCGGGGATATCAATCCCAGGAACTCTCATGGAAAATTTCATAAAGATCGGTCCAGTAGTTTGGTCTCAATCGCTCTACACACCATATATCCGGCTTTTCGTGAAAGTTGAGGCGGCACTGTCACGCTCTCATTTTTCAATCAAATTGGTTGAAATTTTGGTCAAGTAAAAAAAAAATTTTTTTTAATAAAACGATTCAAATTTACGTTCATCTTATTCTCCATCATTTTCTGATTCCAAAAACATATAAATATGTTATATTTGGATTAAAAACAAGCTCTGAAAATTAAAAATATAAAAATTATTATCAAAATTAAATTGTCGAAATCAATTTAAAAACACTTTCATCTTATTCCTTGTCGGTTCCGGATTCCAAAAACATATAGATATATGTTTCGATTAAAAACACGCTCAGAAAGTTAAAACGAAGAGAGGTACAGAAAAGCGTGCTATCCTTCTCAGCTCAAGGACTACCCCGCTCTTCTTGTCAATTTCACTGCCTTTGCCATGAGCGGTGGACTGACGATGCTACGAGTATACCTCACGCCGGAACCTCGGCTGTACCCGCGGATAACCGCAGGCTCTGCAGACTGTTCACCGCAGACAGAAATTGTCAACACGAGTGGTGAGTGTCTGCAAAAAATCGTCTCTGCTTTCTCTAAAATGACATATCATTACAAAACTATTGTTTGTACTTCAACCTAAGGTATTATAGCACCCTACCATCGATTTAATTTTTTCCTTTCGTTCGTATGTGAAGGCTGAGCTTCGAGTATTTGTGCATTTCCTGTAAAAAGTGCCAAAATTCTGACTTTACACATTTATTACGGAAATCCAAGCTTATTAAACAAGTTGCAGAAGTCAGAATTTTGGATTCCAAAAACATATAGATATGATATGTTTGGATTAAAAACACGCTCAGAAAGTTAAAACAAAGAGAGGTACAGAAAAGCGTGCTATCCTTCTTAGCGCAACTACTACCCCGCTCTTCTTGTCAATTTCACTGCCTTTGCCATGAGCGGTGGACTGACGATGCTACGAGTATACGGTCTTGCTGAAAAAGGGCAGCTACTTGACTAAATATTGTATTTTCGCCTTACGCGACTTGTTTCTTTTGTACATTCTCAGCAGAATTCTTTTAGTTCAACCCAATGTACTGCCCAGATAACATCTTGTTTACTGTCGGCGTTGTTTTCATGCATTCGCAGCATTGTACCACGTTCTATGATGTTTTGGATACAATTATAAAAAACGCTGGCGCTGGACCCGAGTACTCTTCAGACTGGCTCGCTCCCCCAGTATGAAAGTTTTTGTCTTGTGCACGTGGATTAAAAAAAAATTTAAAAATTTTTTTTTATTTATTTTACACAATTAAAAAAATTATTAGAGTAAAATAAAACATTAAAACGTTCATAATAAACAATAGTAAACAAGAATTTAAAAAAAACACACAAAAAAACATAGACCACACATGCCAGGAATCGAACCCGGATCACTTTGGCCATAGGCTACGACAACTTTACTAGAGGTGTGCGTTTGAATCACTGTGTCCCTGTCGCTCTCTCTCGTGCTCTCTGTCTCTCTTTCAGTCTCACCGAGACAAAACACTGCATTGTAGTTTCTTTGCCGAGACCAAATCCCCACCCGCTGCTGCGCTGGCTTGCTTGCAAATCGTCTCGCATGCGATACGCATGCTTTTCTCGTGATCGGCGGTTCTTTTTGGCGAACTGCCTCGGGTTCAAGTTTAGGTCGCTCCAGGAGAAAAATTCCTGTGGATGTTGGCCTTTAAAGTCAACGTGAACAGTGTGGATGTTTTATGTAACGTATCAAAGTTAGCAAGTGAGCTGATGGAGCTCTTCTTGTAATGTCTTAAAGTCAACGTGAACAGTTTGGATATTGTCAACGTGAACGTGTTTTGGATACACTTTTATTGAAAGCTGTGAATTCTTTTGTGCCCTTCGTTGAGAGGCTACAGTTTTGGTACTCTGGTCAACCCACACAGCGCATAAGGTAATTTTGTTGTTACTTGTTTGTGTTGTATTTTGGTCGCCATTTTGTAATGACTTTGTGAGTTGTTTATGTGTAACGTGAGTTGGAAGTCTGACTTGTTGTAGTGTTTCTTTATTGTGTGTTCAACTATTCTAGTTTTGTGAAACGTACAGCAATGATTTGTAGACGCTAGAAAGTCGCTAATGTTTATAATGATAACTTGTGTTTTCTGTGGTTAACGAAGTTCGAAGTGAAATGTTTTCTCTGACTTATCCTAGCCTTACGTTAAAGGAATTTAGGTAAAAGAGCTTGCGGTCTGTGGTGATCGTTTGTAAACGAGCTTATTTCTAATAACGCTATTGGGGGAAATTGGATGAGGAAATATCTTGTTTGTGACTTTGATTAACGCAGGAACGTTGTCGTTTAGAGACTTTTTAGTATGACAGTTTGCTATTGTATTCCTGGCCTGATGAGTCAACGTTTTGTATTTTCCTTAAAGTAGCCATTTTGGATTTAAACGTATTCATGCTAAGTTTCTTGAGTATTCTTAGTGTTTATTGTATTGTTTAACGTAAGGAACGTAATCCTTTCGTACTGTTAAAGGATTAACCAACGAGTGTTTGGTATTGTAACTTTCTTGTCTGTTTGTCTTCGCCTGTTTTGTGATTGTTTATTTTTCCCTTTTTGTTTCTTGCGTTTTGTTTATGCATTTTTGATATCTTTGCCATGTCTAATACTTTGTTTTCTTTTCTCTTTTTCTTTCTGTTTAGTTTTTTTTACCGCAATACGCAATATGCAATACTGAATATGCAATACATAGTACTGTAATCAATATACAATACTGATCAGATGTAAAGTAATAAACCAGTATGTTTGCGCGTTATCGCTTGTAACCTGTGTTTGTCATTTCGTATGAACAATTTGTAGTACCAGCCTCGCACACGAAGGCGCGCACAGTTTGGCCTGTAGGTAAAATGTACAATGTATTTTCTGATTTGTGCACAAAAGCTTTTTTTCTTTTTTCTTTTTTTTTAACATAACAATGTTTAATGTCACTGTATGTTTGAAAGACCATGGTCACATTTGTAAAACAAATGTTAAATTAGAAAATAAATTACATTTTGGTTCATGATTTTTTCCTACACCTGTGCTGAAAATAAGAAATAAAAATGTCGGTATATAAGTCACTCAAATACAGCAAACTATGAATGGTTTGAGTTTGTTGCGGTTGACCCTGCACAGTTCGACCTTTGATGTTTTTGTTGAACAATTTTGCCGTCACCCCTCCCATAGGGTGACGTATTTCACAACTTCCTGTGTTACACAAACTCAGTGATTTCCAATTTTGCCTTCACCCCTCCCATAGGGTGACGGATTTCACAACTTTCTACTGATGAACAATGTTGCCTTCACCCCTCCCATAGGGTGACAGATGTCACAACTTCCTGTGTACACAAACTGATGACATATTTCACAACAAAATGGCGCTGCCCATGGTCAACCTCGAAACTATCCGTATGAATGGGGGCCCTCCTGGCCCCCATAATAAAGGGAAACTGGATCACACGGGTTCACGATGGCTCAGGGGTAAGATAAGCCATGCAAAAATAAATTCTTTGTAAATTGCTCGCTCTTTACGGAGGGCACCTAGGATGTTCTCAAGCGGTGAGTGTTTACATAAAAGGGTGTTTGTACTGTGTGTAACAGTATCTGTGATGGTTTACGGGAGGCTTACTGTGCCTTTAACTGCAAGGTCCGACCACAGAGCCGTCTACAGACCCAACGATCCTTTGTTGTGCTCGTCTTGATAATAACATTGATTTTTAGCATTGTAAATTACGGACCGAGAGCGCAAAGATGAGGAGCTTGTTGTGCGTCAGTGGTGCGACGGATTTTGTGGTTGTGACTGCAAACTTCAAAGGAATAAGCACACGCCGAATCGGAGAAGAAACAAGTCGCGTGAAGCGATATAAAAAACATTTTGTCAGTCGTTGTCAAACAATAAAGATCAATAATAACAAACAGATAGTCTCCGCTAACCCGAAAACCGAGGCGGGTTACGCTCGTCTCCGCGAAGCATTCGACCGTATATATATGTGACACTCCACAACGGAATGAGTCGGATGTCACCTCGCGCGGTTCTGCACAAGGCCTAATATACATCCGGGGGGTGCCAGGTATCAGTGTTAGGGTCACCTTAGTCACAGGCTTATAACTCAACAAGGTTTTGCGCTTTTCTAAAACGGGTTTCACCACTGGATAGAGCATACAAAACTCTTTCAGAAAATGTAAAAATATAAAAAGCATGCGAAGGTGACATGCGACTCATACCGTGTAGTGCTAGGACTAGCTGCAGAATAGGGGCTGAATTGTTCGGATTGGTATACCAACATGATACTTTATACAGTTAAAGACATCTCTTAGGATCCAAATGCCAGGGATGGACAACTTCTAAATGGTCTATGAACGAAAATATGACCTGTTTAGTAAGCATACCCTCAAAACGCACTTTTGCAGAAGGTGAACATTCAAAACACCAGTTCTTTGTAGCAAAAAACTTTGCTGCTGCTGCGCCGGTGTACAAAAGCTGACTGACTACACTGAATACAAAAGCTAACAATCACATATCTAGGCGTCTTCGTGGTCGGCTGGGCGTTAAGCAAACAAACAAATTAAATTAAAACATATCTAGGCGTAGGAATATTTTACTCAATAGACCAATCACACACAACTGCCACACGATACAGGATCCCTCTCACGTGCATTCCGACCCATCCGCCGAACACGTTACTCCAAGGCGTAACCCATCCCGCAGAAGGGACCGACTGCATGAGAGAGCGAACTGAGCGAACTCAAACAAATTTAAACTTTATTTATTCTAAATAACACCTAAGAGTTTAGTTTACCTTTGAATTAACATTTATGTTTGCCTGTACCATCTTTCTAACATCAGGACAATAAACACACTGCAGGGGCGGATCCAGGGGGGGGGGGGGGGTTCCGGGGTTAAAAAAAAAAGTATTAAAAAAATACATTTAAAAATAAAGAGAAACTGAAGGCTCAAATTGCACCAGATTCCTCCATTTTCCTTGATTTGTATCAACATTTTCCGGGGGGCATGCCCCCGGGCCCCCCTAGGAGCTGGCCTTTGTCTTCTAAATGACGGTTTCGGAAGGTAGTTGGGTAATTTGCTGGCTCAGGTTGCACCAGATCGGTCAATTTTCCTTTTATTGGTAATCTAATTTGTCTTCTTAAATTTAATTTTTGAAGGTGTATTAGGGGAAGTTTCTTGGCTCAGATTGCACCAGATTGCTCCATTTTCGCGCACACAACTAAACGCTTCGCGTCGTCGAATTGTCCCTTTAAGAAATTTGGAAACCCCCATGATGTGATCCGCCCCTGCACTGGCTATTGACGTTTTATAATTATATACAAATGAATCGGTTTTCTTTTCAAGAACGGTACCGTCTAGTAACAATCGCAAGCTTGCACATTGACTATTAAAATTATGCAAATGACAAATATATTCTTGCTAGTTGCTATCTTTTTGGAATGGGTTCATGATTCTGCTTTATTTCAAAGCAAAGACAGAAGACACTACGACACTACATACTGATGTAAAACATACTGTCCGGTCAATTGTCTACAGATAAATTCTCAACAAGGTTGTAGAGGCCCTCCTATTTACAAATACTGTACACGAAGCTGTATTTCTACTATTTGTTAACAAAGAAATGCATTTCATGCATAATGCCAGAGTTTGAAAAAGAAACCTGTAAACATGGCTTCTTCTATATCCATAGCGATTTACTCACATAACCGGTTCATGAATTCAGTCTTTCAGTCACGCTGGCATTTGCCATCACAGAAGCAAAGAGCAGTGCAGGGGACACCCGCTGTGGCACAGCTACACGGACCTCTACAACCTTTCTTGCAGCTGCATTTTATTAGTTCAGAGCAGATCTTAGATGCATCTGGAAGTGATGTCCAAACAGGCGAATAAGTTCCATCAACTTCTTCCCAGCCCCAGCTTGCAGGATCTGGAATCTGTGGCTGCGGAATGAGAGCTTCCTTCCAGATGAGTGCATGCAGGATCGCTCTTTTCGTGTGTTCAAGAAGAGCAGCTTGAGTGGGTGGGGTGTTTTCCAGCATGCGCCCTTTCTTTGTGAACAGGTGTTTTCTGGCATCGTTCACCTTGTCGGAAACACTGGTCTTGTCGAACATCAACGAGACAAAGTGCTCAATCTGGCTGAACTTGTCCGGTGATGCAAGCACCCAAAGGAACAGCTGTGAATTCTGGATCAGACATCCACACTTCCCAGCATCTCTTCTTACTGACACCAAAGAAAGATGACACAGTGTTGCAGCCAGTCAGAGAATGAAACATCAGAGGTGCTGCTGATTTCTCTGGGCGTAGCCGTGAATAGGCAGAAGACGATAGTGGGATCCAGCACAAATGCAACCCACAGGTTTTCCAGCTGGATGGAATGGTAGTGAGCTGTTGCAAGCACCACTACATCAGTGTCTAAATTCCTGATCATGACGTCAGTGTAATTCATTCTGGCCAGGTCAGAACAGTGTACAACCAGTCTGTCAGCCTCTACGTGTGAACAAGGGGACAGCCTGGCTCTTTGGTCCTCACTAATGTCACTAGAACTAACAAAGTCCACACCTTGTGTTGCAATGACCACTTTCCCGTCTTCCTTGACGAGCTTAAGATTTTCAGACAGGATGAAACAGCTCTTCTTTGTTTTGACTGTTTCGTAGGAATTCTGGCCAGTTGCGTGGCAGAGCAACGTCTCCTTTCACTCTTCTCCTCAAGCCAGAGCCTCGTTTCTTCCTCACTGATGACTTCAGACTGTTGTCACGGTAACAGTCCCAAACAATGTCAACGCGATCAGCGTTAGACAGGCACAACAGGACATATGCTAAAAAGACAGAATCACTGTACTCTTGGAATGTTTGTGCT
Source organism: Littorina saxatilis (assembly GCF_037325665.1). Lineage (NCBI taxonomy): Eukaryota > Metazoa > Mollusca > Gastropoda > Littorinimorpha > Littorinidae > Littorina > Littorina saxatilis. The sequence goes on along the minus strand of NC_090254.1, from coordinate 4,082,888 downwards.
TGGCGTGGCTTCAGAATGTGCACCAGCGCAGCACCATCAATGAGAACAGCTGATACTTGTGGTTCAGTGAGTACTGGGTCATGAGTTTTCTCAAAACAGTTCAGGAGATCGCTTTTGTTGCCGTGGCGCAATTCTCCAGAATCTGAGATTGATGGAGGGAATGACTGGTTTTCGTGCTGAAAGAATTCATCAAGGTCTCCTCCTCTAGCCTGACATCCAACATACACTCTTGCAAACAAACCACAGTTGGTCTTGGCTGTCTTCAGCTTCAGATTCTTGGTCATCTGAGTAGACTTGTTCTGATTTCTGAAAAGGGCTACTCTGTTAAGGTGAATTGGGTCTGACAGTGGCTTTGACTTTGCAGCAGCCTTTCAGCTAGTTTCAACCGGCTCAATCTGGCCGAATTATCTTATCATGGCGTACCCGTGAAGTACAAAACCCTCGTCTGGCCATGTGAGCCAGTCCCAACATCGTGAGACGTGACTTGTCAACTTGAGGGTCAATCTTCAAAGCAGCTTCCCGAATATGTGACTCAAGCTGGTATGTAGAACCTCTAGAAAGATTTCCAGTTTTGCCACAGTTAAACATACAGGTCTCTTGTGGAGAAACTTGCCCACTCTCTCTGCGTGATCTCTTTCCTGTCTCGCCTTCATCTTTTTCAGCTTCATCATGCCGTCTCTTTTCAGCTCTGTCCAACATTCTTTGGTTGTAGTTAGCACGGCAGTTCTTGTGCCACCTAGCTCCATGTTTGGCTAACGAAGACGCAATTCCTGACCCATCATTGAATTTGTCTATTTTCAGTGATGACTGAAACGCTCCAACTGCTTTCAAACCTTTTAAATGTCTCTCTGCTGTGCTGTAGCTTTCTTCGGTGGGATTTATCAGCTTTTCTGTTGTGTCCTTCTGGCAAAATATGCACAGGCTCCAGTCCATGTGTTTACTCACGCCGCTTGCCATGTCTTCACTGCTTCAGTCTGAACACACACTGTTAAGTAACGTGTTAGATATACACATTATTTAGGTCCCTGGGCTCACCTGTATATCACCAAAGCTTTGGTGTGTTCCCTGGTCAATTCAAGCTTATTATTTACCTTCTTTTGTCTCTATTTGGGAGCACCTACAAATATAGCCTAACCCGAAGGTTCCAAAATATGATTTTGGGCTCAGTTTTCAACCATTTATTTATTTTTTCACTTTAAAGGCATTAAAAAGACAACAACAACCCAATAATATGGATTTATTATGTTTATTCAGTCTTATATTATAGTTTATATGTGTTAAAACGCCCAAACTGTGTGTTTGACATTGTTCGCGACTAGGCACTCCGTTGCCTTGCAACCAAATTTACCAGAGGACAAAAATTGCTTGCCCCCCCCTGGAATTTACATTCTTTGGATGTCTTCTAACAGCACACCAAATGATATGTTGGTATACACATTTGAACACTCGTTTCAACTGGGGGCCCCACTAGTGGTGGAGGGTCACATATATATAGTACATACTGAACCTATTTTCTTCCATTCTGAGCACAGTTTTTGAGTAAATATGACATATTTATATATTTTTGAATTCAGGAGAAGACGAAGAACACAGTCATCAATGCGATCATGTTTTAATCTAATACGGAAAATTCGATTTTAATGACAACTTTAATAAGCAAACTCATTAACTAATTTTTAAGTTTCCAAGCTGAAATGCAATCCCATAGTCCGGACTACGTCGAAAATTGCTTGACCAATATTGTCTGGGGATATCATCCACAGAAACTCTCATGTGAACTTTCATGAAGATCGGTCCAGTAGTTTTCTCGTAATCGTTCTCCACGTACATACATACTACACACATACTTCACCACCCTCGTCTCGATTCCCAGACTATGTTAAAAAGTTTAGTCAAATCTTAATGTAAAAGCGACACTTTCGGCCACTCTGCGTTTACTGTTCGGGTAAGGCAGCAGTTCATTCATCCTTCAGTATTTACAATGCCATGAATCTGAAAATGATTTTCCCCGCGAATAACTTACCTGTGAGAACAAGCCAGCAGAAATGGCGACGATGATTACGGGACAGCCATAACCGATGCCGACGTAGACAGGCAGCATGGACCAGGACAGCTCAAAGACCAGCACGAGCTTCATGTAGATCTGCAGACCCTCCGTCGCCATCCAGAAGAAGCTGGCCAGGAAGAAAAAATGCAGGAACCCGGCGATCACCGCACACCCCGTCTGTGACAACAGTGTAAAGGGGAGGGGAGGGGAGGTGAGGCGAGGCGAGGCAAGGCAAGGCAAGGCAAGGTAAGCTTAGCTAGGCCAAGGCCAAGGCCAAAGCTTAAGCTAAGCTAAAGTAGAATAACGTATGCGAGTTAGAGAGAGAAGGAGAGAGAGATGCAAGGAGTGTTTGTATTTAGGATTGTTTCCACACAAGGACAAAATAATATCAATGGCTGTTATGCTATATGGCGGATTACATACTTGTTCTCTTGTTGTTCTCTTGTAAGGTAACATGAGGTAGGGTTCGGAAAGGCAACGTTGGTAGGAATTCCGAATAAGGTATCGCAAGGTAAAGTAGGCTAACGTAACATGAAGTAGAGTAAGGTAACGTAAGGTAGGGTAGGATAGTGTAACGTAAGGTAGGGTAGGATAATGAAACGTAACGTGTGGTAGTGAGGTCTCTCTACGACTATCCAGGGTTATAGGTTTGGCAAAAAAAGGGAAAATAATGTACAAAATAAAGGACCCTCAAAGCTTCATTCAACGTTTGATTTCTGTTCTGGTAACCTCTTGTTTTTTTCTCTCAGGGCTCAGCATATTTTATTTTCGAGAAGGATCGGGGGGGGGGGGGGGGAGGGGAGGGGGAAGGGGGGGGGGAGAAATCGCCTCGGCAGAGATTTGAACCCAGGACCTCGAGATTTCGAGGCCGATGGCCTAACCACAAGGCTACTGCACCAACTGTGACAACTTCGATCGTCATGTCATATTGTAATTCAATCAAGTTGGCGTTTTAATGAAACAGATTCTGTGATTGGTTAGAATGTCCCAACTCATTAAAAATTACCGGTCATTAATTGTCGATACCCACTCGCTAAAAAAAAAGCCATTAAGGCTGGAGTATAATATTGAGGCCATATTTCAAAGTGATTAGGCTATTTTCAAAGTTATGTTTTCTGTTAGTTCAAGGTTTGCTTTATCAGGATAAAACAAAAAGAAAAGAGCTTGTCGCGCAAAGTTTTAAGATACCGACTGAAGTTTGAGCATAGGTATCAGACTTTTGCACGCATACACTACTGAAAAAAATGTAAGATTATGTTGTGAATATGTAAACACAAAACTAATCAGATGATCAAAAACTGAAGGAGAGAAATAGGGAAACAAACTATAACATAAAACATAGTGATTTTACTGGTGAATTCAGAAAAAAACCACCTTTGTACCTATTTTTGAAGCTTAAATTGAAGCATGGAACACAGACAAACATTAATTAAAAGTGTAAGAGTGATTACAGTGATCAGAAATAGTGTTTGATACAAGTTGAGTTATCCCTCTTCACCACAGTTAAAAGAAATACACCTCTTGTCACGTAAAATCTTGAACTGTGATGCTTTTACTACCCCCACCCCCTACCCATTTTGACAGAAAAGAGTGCATATTCTCTTCCAATTAGAAAAGTAAGATAATCAGATGATCAGGAGCTAAAGAAGAGAAATAGGGAAGCAAAATAGAACATAAAATATAGTGATTTTACTGGTGATATAGAAAAAACACATTTCTGTACCCATTTTTGAAGCCCAATTGGAAGCATGGAACACAGACAAACATTAATTAAAAGTGCTGGAGTGGTTACAGTGTTCAGAAATTGTGTTTGATACCAAGTTGAGTTACCCCTCTTCATCACAGTTAAAAGAAATACACCTCTTGTCGCGCAAAATCTTGAACTGTGATGCTTTTACTACCCCCACCCCCAACCCATTGGGACAGAAAAGAGTGCATATTATCCTCCAATTAGAATAGTAAGATAATCAGATGATCAGAAACTGTAGAAGAGAAATAGGGAAGCAAAATAGTACATAAAATATAATGATTTTACTGGTGAATTCAGAAAAAACCCACTGTTGTACCCATTTTTAAAGCTCAACTAGAAGCATGGAACACAGACACACATGGTAATTAAAAGTGCTGGAGTGGTTGCAGTGTTCAGAAATTGTGTTTGATACCAAGTTGAGTTACCCCTCTTCACCACAGTTAAAAGAAATACACCTCTTGTCGTGCACAATCTTGAACTGGCATGCTTTTACTACCCCCACCCCCTACCCATTTTGACAGAAAAGAGTGCATATTCTCTTCCAAGTAGAAAAACAAGTCAGAGTAACTGGAATTTTTTTTAAATACATCTTTTCTATCAATCCAGATATTCAAGACGGAATAACCGATAAGTGATATAACTGAATCATTGATTGATTTAAATGTACATCATGCATGGAAAGTTAAAAATGGTGCAGGGACTGAAGTCAGATCAACACATCAAAAAGATCAGTGCAATATATTTGTTTTCTCTCCCCTCTAGCATAATTCTGTTTTGATATATATATGCTTGATGTCTTCTGTTGTTTTTAAATTCATTGTCACTTCTAAATTGCATTGCATGCTTTATTCATTGCATAACGCTTGTGCATCTCTCAAGAATGACAACTGCCTTTCACCGGAGCTCAGAGAGCTTGTCGACCAATTCAGTAATTGAAAAGTAAGTTTTTAAGTAAGGCGGTATAACAACAAGAAGAGCAAACGCTCGATCGAGTCACTTTCGCAGTTCTGAATATTATATGAGGCATCAGATGGACAGGAAGAAATTGCTATTCACAACACAATGAGTCACGTTCACATAAAATTTGAGCCCGGTCACTTTTATAGTTTCCGAGAAAAGCCCAACGTTAAGTTGTGTGTTGCCGAACAGAAAAGGCTAGTTATCTCCCTTGTTTTTCTGATAACGTTCGTAAAAGGCTACAGATGTAAATACTTTGATGTAAAGAATAATCCTACAAAGTTTCAATCACATCCGATGAACTTTGTCAAAGATATAAAATGTCTAATTTTTCCTTTGACGCTGACCTGTGACCTTGAAAAAGGTCAAAGGTCAACGAAACCATTGTTAAAGTGTAGAGGTCATTGGAGGTCACGACTAAACAAAATATGAGCCCGATCGCTTTGATAGTTTCCGAGAAAAGTCCAACGTTAAGGTGGTGTCTACGGACGGCCGGCCGGCCGGCCGGACGGCCGGCCGGACAGACTAACACTGACCGATTACATAGAGTCACTTTTTCTCAAGTGACTCAAAAAATCAGCTTGCAAAGTACCAGTACCTGAAAGATCACTTTCCATCATAGTTTTCGAGCAAAAATACTGCTTCGTTGCACAGAGAGGCTACTATTTAAAAATAGTTTAGGTACATGCCTGCCACTACAATATTTCATGTGTTTTTTAGGATCATTAACAGCACATGTCATAGTTGTAAGACATGATAAGGATTCATGAAAGTGGTTTGTCAACACGTTCTATAATGACAAATAGAATACAAAATTTAATATGTTCACATCCATTCATGTAAAGTGTAGTTTTGGGTTGTTGTCGTGTGTTGTTGGTTTTGATTGTGTGCATGCATCTACATCTTCAGTTTCACTCTTGGGTTGATTTCTGCTATATTTGTATGTTGTTTTAATTATAATTTTTTATTTTCTGTGTTTTACGTGCAGATCTGGAAGAGAAACTTCTGCTTCTTAATGACTGCCTAGTTCCCCGAGGCAAGGTTGGGAATGCTGCCAAGGAGAAGGCGTGGGCCAGGTACTACTCTGCTTTTTCAACCCAGCATTCAGGCATTACTGAGTTGACAGTATCCCCTGCAGCTTCAGCCTGGATTGCCTTGAACATTTTTATACTGTTGGTGTCTTAAAGGCCTATGAAGAAAAACTAGGGAACCAGTAAGTGCATTAGAAATCAAAGAGGATGAAGAGGACAATGCAAAGTATGTTGGAGGATGTGTTGCCAAAAAGGTAAAACAGAGAGTTTGGTGTCTCCAAAAGAGTGCGTACAGAGATGAGAAATGGCAGTGTTTGGAAGCCCTGACTTGCGCACCTGAACCCTACAGTGAAGAGAGTGAAACCACCCCTGACGTGACAAGCATGCTGAACAAGGGCAAACTGACCTTTGTCAAGTCCAATGTATTGCAGATGTGACTGTCCATGCAACACAAAGAAAAAATCTTAAACAGAATGAGGCAAAGCGTTGATGATATCAAATAACCAAAGGGAAGTAATTGCTCTTTATTCATACGACATGACTGTGTAATAGAGTAAGCGAGAGTTGTACAAAACCTTTTCTCCTGGCACCTGAGAGAATAACAAGCATTGAAATATACAAGCGACTTTCATCCTCTCGTGCCAGGAGAAAAGGTTCCGTACAACTCTCGCTTAATCTATTACACATGTTGTATGCATAAAGAGCGATTACTTCCCTTTGGTGATTTGATGTCCATGGAACAGATTTTCTGGGAAACCTGTGCCTCAACACATAGGCAAAAGCAGATGACTTTAGTGAACCATGCAGGAACAGTGATGCTGTTCCGGTGTGTTGTTAATGTTATGACACTTTGTATTCATTTGATCTGTTACAAAGTTTGCAAAATGTTCATCTGTTTTGTTTTTTAAATAAGACTCCAACACAAACTGAAGACAATGATGGACAAAATGAAATGTACATGGAAAGAAAAGAGTTTGAGGAAAAAGCTGAAAACATACAATGTTGAGAACAATCAGGAAGGATCTCTGTAGTGTGTTGTGTATGATCTTTCTTCATGCAGTACACACTATCCTATCTGATCAAGCGGTTGCAAACGACGTTAAACACCAAATAAAGAAAGAAAGATCTGATTAAGTGCATGTACATTGAATTTGAACTTCTGATTGTTGACTTAGGTGTCGATTTTCGGTGTCAAAATCTGCTGTCGTTAAAATGTACTTCTCTTCCTATTCAGTTCAGTATTGTATCACATGGCTTGTTCAGTGCCTGTTCTGTATGTTCATGCATGAGTCCATGTAAATTTAAGTCTGCAACATGAAAAATTGAAACATATTCATTTTGCTATGGTTCAAACCTAATTCCTTTGTGTACTTGTTCAAGATATATTTTAGACAGCGAGATATTTTGCAAACAGTTTTCATTTCAAAATCAATTGTCAGCCACTTGATAAATGTCTTGCATCGATGCGTCTGATTTTTTTTATGTTGACCACTATGTACACTGGAATTTGCTTTGCTTTCCTAATAGAACATGTTCAGTCGCATACCAGCAACACTTTGTTAACGTTTGAATGGAATTGGAAGTTGTATGAACTCAAATAGAGCATATGTATCTTTGGTCACAGTGACACACACACACACCATACAGTGACAATTAATGCAGGGACGGACTACCGGAGGGGTTATGGGGGTTGCGCAACCCCTCTCCCCCTAGCCTAAACATGTACCTCACTTATTTAAAAAAAAATGTATTGTTTATTTTATGCCGTTTCATGCAAGGAGCGACCATTTTCCTATCTCAGAATATGACCTACCCTTCAGCTTCAGGGGACTTCGCCCCCTGACCTGCACAAGGGGCAGAGGAACATCCCCCTGGACCACCACTGGCAACCCCCCCCGCACCCCCCTCCTCTTTGCCTAGTCCGGCCCTGTAATGTACCAACATTCACTATCTCACTCACTCTCAATTCGCACAATTTGACACAAGAAAGATTCCTATTCATACACATGCATATATTTAATCAATGAAGTAGATACATTCAGATTCTCAAACAAAGTTTCAACATGTTGCACCCAAATTAAAGCATAAATTCTTGTGACATTTAATTAATTAATTAACGGGAATTAATCAATGCTTTAATTTGTGAGTTTGAAATTTGTTGCAATAATTTCTTGGCCAAGTTTATTTATATTCTCTGCTAAAGAGCTTTACAGTCAAATCCAATGTTCCACACCTAACCTATAAAACACAACATTCCAAATGCAAAAAAAGAAATCATTCTCTTGGCTCAGAATTGGTGTCGAATAATTGTGACACAAAGCGATTTACTGAAAATTTTACTTGTCACTCACTTCGACACTGTCGCCAATCCAGTCTAAACTGCAGCACGCTGCTTCGGGAGGGACTTTTTCCTTTACACTTTAAATCCAAACAGCATCAGCTGAGTAGAAAATTCACTGAAAATGCTGACTCAAAGTCAAACCTTAACCAAGCTGGCCTCCAGGCTCCAGCACAACAACCTTAACCAGGTTCTCCTCGTTCTTCGCGAGGCACCACGGCTCGGGAAGCTGCTGTACATCACGACACAGTTCTTCAACGTTGTAGTTGCAACAACCTCTGGCAATTCTGGTGCGGGACGGAATGTCTGAAAAAAAGCAGAACAATAAACAGTAAAACTAAATTTCTAGAGAAATAAGTCTAACTGTCCATAAAAATAGCTGGATGATGGCTATTAATGGCAGTTGATAGACGTTTGAAGTTGAACGATTTGGTGGAGAATAGGGATTGTGTTTTGCAAACAGATATTGATGATTTGATAAAAAAAATAACTTGATGTTCGATACTGCATGCAAATTAGATGTTGAAAAGAACTAGAAATAAGAAATGGAATCAGAAAGTTTCTGGTATTTAACCTTGAACCTAGGGAGACAACCCTCGCTCTCGTAAAAACAGTAAACTTTTAAGTCAATAAATGTAAAAAGTAACACACCTACCATTACCAACCAAAATGTGCGTGGCATTGTCAATGTCATTATTGAACTTATTTTGTGTGTGCCTGATAAAAAACAAAATGTTGTATTAACATGCATTTCAACCATTTGATTTTGAATAAATTGTACTTACTGGTTCACGTCTTGCATGTGTCTTCGATGTCTCAATTGACTTCTGTGGCATGATCTCAGTGGGAAGACTTCCTTGGATGAGTCGGCCCTGCGAATATCAAGTAGAAAAACCAATTATCATTTAATTTTATTTATACTGAACCATTCTGTACCGCTATCAGTATCACTATAGCGTGCCAGGGTTCCAACTATATATTACCTATTAGTATTAGGAAGATGATCCTGATTCAGATGTGTAGCAACCATCACCAAATAAGAAAAATAAATAGCAATGTCTGGAAATGGGAGCCAAAAACATTACCTTTTGAAGGTTTACTAAGTATACAAACACATTCAGAATTTCACAGAGATAAAGAGGTCTTGTTTCTCTTTTTCGTGTGACTTCCTACCACCAAATCTGTTTTTGTTCAAAGTATTAATGACAAGAAAGCCATTTAAAATATATTGCACCAGGTTTTAGATCAAATTGTGTGCAGGACATGTTGTAAGGGGCGAGGGTCACTTTTTCAATTTCACTTTCAGCAGCACTAAAATCGCTTTTTTTTTTAAATCGTAAAATAAACATTTCTATACCGATCTTCAACATTTCAACTGTTCTAGAATTGAGAGAATGTATTCCACCATAAGAACTCCGAAATAAATCCAAAGAAAAATATTGTTGCCCTTTGCTAACAGTACTTAGACTTGAACTTGAAGCAACATGAACATGCACTGAGGTTCACAAATGTTCAGGTGTTCAGCAAGAACTTTGATGTAAAACAAACTCACAATATTTGTGGCAATACTACAATACACGATAATTCGAAATCACCATGAGTATCATTATTATGAAGAACATGACATACCGTATTTGAAGCAGTTCTCATTGAAGTCGAGTGACATGCACAGATCTTCGCTCTCTCTGGGTTGAAAAGCTTGTCAGATTTTGCTTGTGAACGCAGCTCGCCATTCATCATTTTTTCCCTTTTCTCGGCAACACACGAAACGTCGAAAGATTAGAGCACCTTCAACGATCTGCTCTACAGTTCTAAATTGCACAGTAAGAACCAGGCATGATGATGACAGCCGATGAAACACAACAAACTGGTCACACGAAGTTCAAAAAACAATGGCTGTCTGCTAGGGAAAAACGCACACCGGAAGTAAATGTTCTGTCAAAATCGTTTTTCCCGCTTTCCGCTACTTGCTGAGCGCGCGCGACGAGTTGGCGATCCCGTCAAGGGATATCTATGGTCTGAGTGCACCTTCCTCTTGTCTTGGCCAGCCCAGTGTTAATCCTGTCAACTTTGGATGCAACTGGGTCCACAAAAAAAGAAGTTTTCTTGTTCTCTCTCAAAATGTGGATGGTGTCGAGTGTGATGTCAGTGATCGTGGTGGGAATCGGGATGGGGGTGATGCAAGTTTGTTTTTTTGTTTTCGTAGGATTAGGGGGGTGGGTTGTGGTCTTGAAAGGAGGGAGTTTTCTAAAAGTTTGTGGTGGGGATCTTAAAGAGAAGGGATCTTCTATTGGGATGTGGGTGGTTGTCTTTAAAGGGAGGGAGTCTTCTAACAGTTTGTGGTGAGGATCCTAAAAGAGAAGGAATCTTCTATTCGTATGGGGGTGGGTGTCTTTAAAGGGAGGGAGTCTTCTAACAGTATGTGGTGGGGATCTTAAGAGAGAAGGAGACTTCTATTGGTATGTGGGTGGGTGTCTTTAAAGGGAGGGAGTCTTCTAACAGTTTGTGGTGGGGATCTTAAGAGAGAAGGAGACTTCTATTGGTATGTGGGTGGGTGTCTTTAAAGGGAGGGAGTCTTCTAACAGTTTGTGGTGGGGATCTTAAGAGAGAAGGAGACTTCTATTGGTATGTGGGTGGGTGTCTTTTAAAAAGGGAGGGAGTCTTCTAACAGTTTGTGGTGAGGATCTTAAAAGAGAAGGGATCTTCTATTGGTATGGGGGTGGGTGTCTTAAAGGGGAGGGAGTCTTCTAACAGTTTGTGGTGGCCGGGGATCTTAAGAGAGAAGGAGACTTCTATTGGTATGTGGGTGGGTGTCTTTAAAGGGAGGGAGTCTTCTAACAGTTTGTGGTGGGGATCTTAAAAGAGAAGGAATCTTCTATTGGTATGGAGGTGGGTGTCTTTAAAGGGAGGGAGTCTTCTAACAGTTTGTGGTGAAGATCTTAAAAGAAAAGGGATCTTCTATTGGTATGTGGGTGGGTGTCTTTAAAGGGAGGGAGTCTTCTAACAGTTTGTGGTGAGGATCTTAAAAGAGAAGGGATCTTCTATTGGTATGGAGGTGGGTGTCTTTAAAGGGAGGGATTCTTCTAACAGTTTGTGGTGGGGATCTTAAAAGAAAAGGAATCTTCTATTGGTATGTGGGTGGGTGTCTTTAAAGGGAGGGAGTCTTCTAACAGTTTGTGGTGAGGATCTTAAAAGAGAAGGGATCTTCTATTGGTATGTGGGTGGGTGTCTTTAAATGGAGGGAGTCTTCTAACAGTTTGTGGTGAGGATCTTAAAAGAGAAGGGATCTTCTGTTGGTATGGGGGTGGGTGTCTTTAAAGGGAGGAAGTCTTCTAACAGTTTGTGATGAGGATCCTAAAAGAGAAGGAATCTTCTATTCGTATGGGGGTGGGTGTCTTTAAAGGGAGGGAGTCTTCTAACAGTTTGTGGTGAGGATCTTAAAAGAGAAGGGATCTTCTATTGGTATGTGGGTGGGTGTCTTTAAAGGGAGGGAGTCTTCTAACAGTTTGTGGTGGGGATCTTAAGAGAGAAGGAGACTTCTATTGGTATGTGGGTGGGTGTCTTTAAAGGGAGGGAGTCTTCTAACAGTTTGTGGTGGGGATCTTAAGAGAGAAGGAGACTTCTATTGGTATGTGGGTGGGTGTCTTTAAAGGGAGGGAGTCTTCTAACAGTTTGTGGTGGGGATCTTAAAAGAGAAGGAATCTTCTATTGGTATGGAGGTGGGTGTCTTTAAAGGGAGGGAGTCTTCTAACAGTTTGTGGTGAGGATCTTAAAAGAGAAGGGATCTTCTATTGGTATGTGGGTGGGTGTCTTTAAATGGAGGGAGTCTTCTAACAGTTTGTGGTGAGGATCTTAAAAGAGAAGGGATCTTCTATTCGTATGGGGGTGGGTGTCTTTAAAGGGAGGGAGTCTTCTAACAGTTTGTGGTGGGGATCTTGAGAGAGAAGGAATCTTCTATTGGTATGGGGGTGGGTGTCTTTAAAGGGAGGGAGTCTTCTAACAGTTTGTGGTGGGGATCTTAAGAGAGAAGGAATCTTCTATTGGTATGGGGGTGGGTGTCTTTAAAGGGAGGGAGTCTTCTAACAGTTTGTGGTGAGGATCTTAAGAGAGAAGGAATCTTCTATTGGTATGGGGGTGGGTGTCTTTAAAGGGAGGGAGTCTTCTAACAGTTTGTGGTGGGGATCTTAAGAGAGAAGGAGACTTCTATTGGTATGGGGGTGGGTGTCTAAAGGGAGGGAGTCTTCTAACAGTTTGTGGTGAGGATCTTAAAAGAGAAGGGATCTTCTATTGGTATGGGGGTGGGTGTCTTTAAGGGGAGGGAGTCTTCTAACAGTTTGTGGTGGCCGGGGATCTTAAAGGCACAGTGCAGCTCACAGCCTTCGTTTTGCGTTTTTGTTGCAGCTGAGTGCATTTACAGTTCAAAAATCCACCTATGGTAGTAAAACAAACCCAAAACTACCAAACGACGACATCTGTGAAGCTCGACAGTTTCTTGTTCACGCGAGTGCATAAATTAACCTAGTTATTACGTGGTGTACGCACAGATTCGTGACGTGAGCGTCGTCTGCTTTGATGCCAAGATACACGATCAGATTCGCCAGTTCGTTTGAGACGGACCGCCCGAAACTGACCACAAACCGACCGTGTAGCATGCGAACCGTACGTCTCACAAGCTTGATAGCACCCGTCTCGGCCCATCCGTTTGAAATACAGCAGGATCTATTCCGAACGGATCAAGGAACTTTCAGTTCCAGCCCCTGAGCGCACTTCAGTCGACACCCACTTTACAAATGGCGGTCAGTTCAGCATCAACACTTGCCGATTCGGAACCGAAATATTTCATCAACCTGAATCTTGGCGAGGAGTTGGAATCTATGGAACCATGGAAGTAAAAACTACAAAAACCAGCGACATCGGGACCTGTTCATACTGTCCATGCAGCAGACGTGGGGTGAAATGAAAGGTAAGCGTCTGGATCTAGATTTGTTTGCATTCATGTATTGTATGGATCTGTATCAAAGATGGTTTGTCTGTCTCTGTCTCTATGCTTTCCTTGCTGTACGCCTTTGTCTTGAAGGCAAGTATGTACATCTACATTTCTCTCCTGTTCCGGTCTCAAATCTGCCTTAGCCGAACTCTAGTTCTACGTTCAAAACATACCTCTTGGCACATTGCCTCTTTTAGTTTTACAGTGTAAAATTATCTGGCAACTTCTATCATAATCAATGTGTCATCTGTTTGGGAAAATGCTGTCAGTTAATTGGGAGTAAAGAAAATAGAGTCTAGTGATGTGTTGATTACCCTGCCGTAAATTGCGTAGTTGAAATGATAGAGAAAAACAAAACGCAGTAGCAACGATCATTTTGCATGACTGTAGCATTCAGTCATCTTTATGCTCTTATTTAGCTTAGTCACGAACACAAAGCAAATAGTGGCTGACTCAGTCACTAGGGTATTCGCATAAGAAGGCTCTCTTGCCTTGAAATTACCAAACAATAACACACAAGCACTCATTGCCAACCAAAAAATAAAAACGCACACGCACACACACTGTGACCCGCACATGCATACTGTGAGACACACACACGCACATACCGACACACACACACACACACACACACAGCCACACGCATGCACAGAGAAAGAGGGAGAGAGATGACAAATGAAATACTAATTTTGCTTTGCTGCTTTTATTTCCTCCAGTTAATGCAATCAAGACAAACAACAATCCTTCGTAATAAGGGACTCGACAGGGACAGATGACATCTACACTCCAAAGTAAAAGTACTTGCAAGAGCATTTATTTCTTCTGCCTGTCATCAAGAAACAACCTTCAGCCACAAATCGGGTAAGCTTGACACCAGCCTGTATGCTGTAGCTTCAAAAACCTGTTTAATTTACAGATCTAACAATAAAAATAGATCAATATTGGTGGGAGTGGAGATTGATGTATACTTGGGCCTTGGGTGTGTGTGTTGGGGGGGGGGGGGGGTGTCATATACCAGACATTTAAAATCAAGTGAGCTTACTGTACACCAGTATGTGTAAAACCTTCTTTTCAGTCCATCATCATTCCGTTAAGTGGCTCCATTGCCAGGTGACTGCACCAGCAGAATTGATTCATTTCAAGTAATCAAAACACTCTCCTATCACATATCGAACCTATCTGGAGCTGTGGTTTGAACCATGTGTTCCGTGTGGTTTGTACCATTGTGACCAGGTGGGCATCGCCACCCATTAGGCATAATGCAATCACACTCACTCACTTGGTTGTGGGAAAAAAACTCATTACCAACAACCACAGGCACAGTTGCATTGTGCAAGTCTGGAAGATATCTGGCAGGGGGAATGTTCAGTGTATTTTGATTTATTAGGTGTGAATGTTGAACGTTTGTATCACTGTTCCTTAAATTCACATCCATGTCAAACATCACACAATGATAATGAGCGTCAATGATGGCAAGAAAAATAACGGAATAAAAAAGCAAATAGACTTTAGAAAGATAAGGATAATTTAATTGTTGTTCCTATTTTTTCCCCTTCTATTACACGATTATAAATTAAGCAGAGAACCGGACTTTTTGTGTGCGGTAATATTACATAATTAATAAGAAAAGAGATGTAGAGTATTTTTTTACATATAATTTTGAAATGGGCTGAATATGGGCGTGACTGTTTACTGTGCTTTCTTTTTTTTCTTTATTCTATTTTTTGTTAAAGATACATTCAACACAGTCGTTTTTGTTTGCTGTTATTGTAATACTATATAATTATGAAAGTAAAAGAAGTAAAAACATGTTATTTTAACAAAACAAACACAAATTTGATCAACTGTTCTTGAAGCTCTAAGTGTCACGGGTCTTCTCGTCTATGACACCCACGCAGTTAGGAAACAGCCACAAGTCTGCTGTTATGACTTCCCCTTCGGCCTGTGTGTGTGAAGCACCTGCAAAACACACACACACACACACACACACACACACACACACACACACACACACACACACACACACACACACAAGTGTATTTGCATGTTTACATTGTTTTTGAAATCGTTTGAACATGTTCCTCTATGTATGTTTCAGGATGACACATTTGAAAACAAAGAAGATAAGTTCTCAAAGTTGATCTGGATTACCACAACAACCATGAAAACAAAAAAAAAAGGGGGGGGGGGGGGGGGCACGGAGCCTCTGGGGCCTTCCCAACACAACCCTGAACAACCTTAATCAAGAACCAGTTTTGGATGACGACCCTATCCTAGGCGGATTACCCGATTTTGGGCCATCGGCTGCTGATGTCAACACATCTTCACAGAAGGTTCAAGACCCAAAACGTGTGTGGCAACAAAGGACACAAATACAAAGAAAAGGTTGGAAAACCAAGAGGCTGTCGCGCTGAGGAATATTAGCTCTGTGCTGCAAAAGAGATTAAAGGCACACTCCTTCTCGTGAAAACATGGACGCTATGGCATGCTTAAACGGTGTAAGTGTCTATAGGCTCTCGGCAGGCATAAAAGGCAGTTTTTGCAGCCGTTTAAGCGGATAATGAGACAAGAAAACGATACATCTGAGTAACTCGCAAACGCATTCAGCATGGGTGGGAGCCCAACATTTTGCCAGGACTAAACATTTTGGAAGGTTGGGGTCCAGGGGCCGCTAAGGCTCCAGCGGGGTGCAGGGGCAGCGCCCTTGTTGGGGGGTCTAGGGTGGCAGTGCCCCCCAGCCGAAAATGAATTTTAGTATTATACTTTATAGGGAGGGTTTAGGTGGCCTCTCCTGACTAAATCTTATAACAAACAAGTGGGTTTTTTAAGAGATGCATAATATAGATTTGTAACTGACCAGCTGAAAATGAATTTGAGTAATTCAAGAGGGGCTATTTGAGCCTCTCCCAGGTTTAAAACTGAAAACAGCTACCACAAAAATTAAACAAGTCGCGTAAGGCGAAAATACAACATTTAGTCAAGTAGCTGTCGAACTCATATAATGAAACTGAACGCAATGCAACGCAGCAAGACCGTATACTCGTAGCATCGTCAGTCCACCGCTCATGGCAAAGGCAGTGAAATTGACAAGAAGAGCGGGGTATTCGTTGCGCTAAGAAGGATAGCACGCTTTTCTGTACCTCTCTTTGTTTTAACTTTCTGAGCGTGTTTTTAATCCAAACATATCCTATATATATGTTTTTGGAATGAGGAACCGACAAGGAATAAGATGAAAGTGTTTTTAAATTGATTTTGACAATTTAATTTTGATAATAATTTTTATATATTTAATTTTCAGAGCTTGTTTTTAATCCAAATATAACATATTTATATGTTTTTGGAATCAGAAAATGATGGAGAATAAGATGAACGTAAATTTGGATCGTTTTATAAAATTTTTTTTTTTTTTTACAATTTTCAGATTTTTAATGACCAAAGTCATTAATTAATTTTTAAGCCACCAAGCTGAAATGCAATACCGAAGTCCGAGCTTTGTCGAAGATTGCTTGACCAAAATTTCAATCAATTTGGTTGAAAAATGAGGGCGTGACAGTGCCGCCTCAACTTTCACGAAAAGCCGGATATGACGTTATCAAAGACATTTATCAAAAAAATGAAAAAAACGTTCGGGGATTTCATACCCAGGAACTCTCATGTCAAATTTCATAAAGATCGGTCCAGTAGTTTAGTCTGAATCGCTCTACACACACACACACACACACAGACAGACACACGCACCCTCGTCTCGATTCCCCCCTCGATGTTAAAACATTTAGTCATAACTTGACTAAATGTAAAAAGGGGGGGGGGGGGGATGTGTAAGAATGCACAAAATCAAAAACCTCCATAGGCAGGTTTCACGGTAATCAGACTCTTTGATGTGTGTAAACTTTGCCTTCAAATTACTTGCTTACTGTGTTGATTTTCATCATTTTTTCTGCTTGGCATGAGTAAGTATGGTATTTGCAATACAAAAAAATAAATAAAAGCTAAAATGTTTGTGTTTGAGCAATTATTTGAGCGAGTTTTTCGAAGCGAACGTGTGAATCCTGACAGACACCATTTCCTTCTGTCACATGACCCCATCTCAAAGTGTGATTCAAGCAGACACGAAAATAACACACAAAATTATGATAATGGGGTTATTAATTCAATTAATACACAAGGTTAGTCTCTGACTAGATAAAATAGGGAAAAAATATCAAATGGGAGCATAAAACCGTTTCTGGAAAAATTTTCAATCGCAACCGAAAGTGTCTGTCAGTAAAAAAAAACACGTGCTTTGTTTGAAAAGCAAAGCCTAATTTTACACATCGCGTGCTTTTGTCTGTTATTCTTGCTTGTGAACATCATTTTATTGATGTTCTTCACTGGAAAGCAGGTGTATCATCAACAGTATCACAAAATCGCAAAGAATGAACATTTTTGTTGTGATCCGACCGGTGTCTGTAGACAGAATCACACGTTCGGCAAACTTCGTTTTTAACGGAAATAACCGAGCCTTTCATCGGAAACGACGTTTCAACCACTTCATATCGTCTGCAGGAAGAACAAGTCGCGTAAGGCGAAAATACAATATTTAGTCAAGTAGCTGCCATTTTTCAGCAAGACCGTATACTCGTAGCATCGTCAGTCCACCGCTCACGGCAAAGGCAGTGAAATTGACAAGAAGAGCGGGGTAGTAGTTGCGCTAAGAAGGATAGCACGCTTTTCTGTACCTCTCTTTGTTTTAACTTTCTGAGCGTGTTTTTAATCCAAACATATCATATCTATATGTTTTTGGAATCAGGAACCGACAAGGAATAAGATGAAAGTGTTTTTAAATTGATTTGGACAATTTAATTTTGATAATAATTTTTATATATTTAATTTTCAGAGCTTGTTTTTAATCCGAATATAACATATTTATATGTTTTTGGAATCAGCAAATGATGGAAAATAAGATAAACGTAAATTTGGATCGTTTTATAAATTTTTATTTTTGTTTACAATTTTCCGATTTTTAATGACCAAAGTCATTAATTAATTTTTAAGCCACCAAGCTGAAATGCAATACCGAACCCCGGGCTTTGTCGAAGATTACTTGACCAAAATTTGAACCAATTTGGTTGAAAAATGAGGGCGTGACAGTGCCGCCTCAACTTTCACGAAAAGCCGGATATGACGTCATCAAAGACATTTATCAAAAAAATGAAAAAAACGTTCGGGGATTTCATACCCAGGAACTCTCATGTCAAATTTCATAAAGATCGGTCTGAATCGCTCTACACACACACACACACAGACACACACACACACGCACATACACCACGACCCTCGTTTCGATTCCCCCTCGATGTTAAAATATTTAGTCAAAACTTGACTAAATATAAAAAGAGGAATGCGATACCCAGTGAGTAAAACATTTAATCGTTTTTAGTGCCTTTTGATCAAGTTTTGTTGCGTCTGTCAGCAACGTTCGTCAACCCAACGTTCGATACAGCGACGCACGCATACGGATTTGCAGCGTTTGCATTCGGAAAGTTTGGGATTTGTGAGTTCGTTTGCATAATTTCAATCGCTAGTAGGTTTTCCCTTCGTCTCCCATTGTTGTGTTTGCATGTTATTGGCATTTCATTGTGTAAATTGAAAGTTTGTGAGTAACAGTAGTACAATCTGTCGAACGTTGGCGACGCTGACAGACAGAAATATCGAACGTTGCCTTCAATGACAGATTGAAGGGCTTGGCGATCGTACTTTCGATTCGTAGGAACACAAAATGGAGACAGCAATGTGCGCTCGTTACCACAACGGTCATGAACCGGTGTAACACGAAATTTTTACTCCACGAAAAATTGACTCCGGAGTAAACTTCCCGTAAAAATCTTGTACGAAAAAAGAACTCCACAAGGAACTAAATTTTTACTCCCCAAATATTTACTCCCAGTAAACATCTCGTACGAGAAACTTAGGGCCTACTCCTTCGTTTATAATTTGCGCAATATCCCATTTACGTGCAATCCCGTTTTGCCGCCGTCCCATTTTGGCGACATTTCACAAGCCAAGCGTCATCTTACTACCGCATCCCATTTTGGCGCAATCCCGTTTCGCCGCTATCCCATTTTTTTAATTTTTTTTAATTTTTTTTTACATTTAG
This sequence comes from Littorina saxatilis, assembly GCF_037325665.1. Lineage (NCBI taxonomy): Eukaryota > Metazoa > Mollusca > Gastropoda > Littorinimorpha > Littorinidae > Littorina > Littorina saxatilis. Next base: position 4,063,642 of record NC_090254.1, on the reverse strand, counting down.
TCAAGTTTTGACTAAATGTTTTAACGTAGAGGGGGAATCGAGACGAGGGTCGTGCAGTGTATGTGTGTGTGTCTGTCTGTGCGTGTGTGTGTGTGTGTGTAGAGCGATTCAGACCAAACTACTGGACCGATCTTTATGAAATTTGACATGAGAGTTCCTGGGAATGATATCCCCGGATATTTTTTTATTTGTTTCGATAAATACCTTTGATGACGTCATATCCGGCTTTTTGTAAAAGTTGAGGCGGCACTGTCACACCCTCATTTTTCAATCAAATTGATTGAAATTTTGGCCAAACAATCTCTAACGAAGGCCGGACTTCGGTATTGCATTTCAATTTGGTGGCTTAAAAATTAATTAATAACTTTGGTCATTAAAAACCTGAAAATTGTAAAAAAAAATAATTTGTTTTTAAAACGATACAAATTTACGTTCATCTTATTCTTCATCATTTTCTGATTCCAAAAACATATAAATATGTTATATTCGGATTAAAAACAAGCTCTGAAAATTAAAAATATAAAAATTATTATTAAAACAAAATTTCCGAAATCGATTTAAAAACAATTTCATCTTATTCCTTGTGGGTTCCTGATTCCAAAAACATATAGATGTGATATGTTTGGATTAAAAACACGCTCAGAAAGTTAAAAAGAATTGAGATAAAGAAAAGCGTGCTATCCTTCTCAGCGCAACTACTACCCCGCTCTTCTTGTCAATTTCACTGCCTTTGCATCGAGCGGTGAACTGACGATGCTAGGAGTATACGCTCTTGCTGTAAAAATGCAGTGAGTTCAGTTTCATTCTGTTAGTTCGACAGCTTGACTAAATGTTGTACATGAACAAAGTATGCAAACCAGATGATCCAGCGACGTCGTTCCCAATTTATGTCCAATGGACGTCTACCCACAACACGCCACTGGATGCCGCGTGGTCAGCCAACCATGTGGTGCCAGTCGTGAAAACCAGGCTCTTTGTCCCACAGTGAGACATTCAAGTTGGGGACTTTGTGACCGCTGACTTTGTCAGCATGGATGGAAAGGTGGAGAGATACAGGGCGGTGATCATCCCCAAGTCAACCCATTTCCCCGATGGGCCAGATCGAGAGGAGATCTGTGTGAAGTGTTTGCGCGCAAAAGACAATGGGAGATACTATGTCTTTCCTAATGTTGATGACATTTCATGCTTGCCAATGGCTCAGATAAAAAAATCCCACCAACCAACCATGAACAACAGGGGGGGATTACTTTTTTTGACATGTGACCAAGTCTCATTTGAGCGTTCACAGTGTTACCTGAGAATAGCACACCCCCTTGAATTGGGACCAAAGAAAAAGCGTTCTATATATGCATTTTTGAATGCTTTTCTAAAGTCATAAGTTCATTTGTGAAAAAAAAAAATTAGGGATTGTTTTGCTGAATGCATGCAGTTAAGAAATTGACCCCGTTTTCAAATTTAGGGGGTAGGGTTGCCCCATAGCCCACGTATGTCTGTGTGACTGTGTCAAGTATCAATCTACTTTGCGTAGAAAATGTATAGATGTTTGTTTTTCGATTTTAGAATGATTTCTTAAGCTGGCTAGAACTTCTGAGGTCTACAGGAAACAATAAAGATAAAAAATGTACTAAATATAAGTAGCGTCCTTTATCTTACCATTGTTCTGATCAATGCTGTCCCTTTATTTGCAAGTTAACCATTTTTCTTAATGTGTTCAAGGAGTATGTTAAAAATTATTATCAATGGTTGCTTTAAACAGCACCTTTGGGCAGTTATTATGCACTGAAGTTGTAAAAGCATGTTTTGGTTTTTTTAGGATATAGTGTCTTGGAACGCCAATCATCTTGGAAATACGAATGTTCATATAATTTTTTTTACTGTTTTGGATAGATAAAAAGTTGAACTCTTGGTGCAAACTGTTTTTTGGCCCCTGTTTGACTATTTATTATTTTGGAATATTGTGTGTGAGGAGGAAACTGCAATCCTCAATATCATGAAACGTGCCCATACTTGAAGGTGTTTGGTTGCACCACTCTTGCTAGGGGGTCTACAAAAAACAAGTTGTATACACATTTCAAGAAGGGTTTTAGAAGCATCTCCTCGCTTAAACTAAAACTTAAAATTGGAGATGCACAAAATGTAAAAAAATCTTGTAAACTTGAAGGTATTTGGAAGTATCCAGCTGAAAATGAATTTTAGCAATGCAATAGGTGTTATTTGAGCCTATACTGACTTTAAAACTGAAAACAGCACACCATTTTGTTTGATTAAAAATATTATTGGGGGGGGGGGGGGGTAAATGAATGCATAAAATAAATTAACAAGATACTTTAATGTGTTTGGTTGTACCACTCATGCTAGGGGGTCTACAAAAACAAGTGGTATACACATGTTTTTTTGGTGTTTTTTTTCATTACTTTATTGTCCCATCGCTGGGAAATTCGGGTCGCTTCCTCCCAGTGGAAAGCTAGCAGCAACGGAGTCGCGCTACCCAGGTGTCTGCGTGTTTAGGTGTATTCAGCCACCTGCACTTATGGCAGAATGACCAAGATCTTTAACGTGCCATTGTGGTGACACGGGGGTGGGAGATGGATACCGTCTCTGGGTCTGCACATAAAGTTGACCCGTGTCCGTCCCGGCCCGGATTCGAACCAGCGACCTCTCGATCACAAGTCCAGTGCTCTACCACCTGAGCTACCCGAAGAAGAGTTTTAGAAGCATCTCCTTGCTTAAACAAAAACTTTAAATTGGAGCTGCAAAAAATTTAAAATTCTTGTAAACTTGAAGGTATTTGGAACTAACCAGATGAAAATAAATTTTAGCACATCACGAGGTGCTATTTGAACCTCTCCTGGCTTAAAAACAAAAATAGCACACCAATTTTTATTTTTTATTTTTTTTTATAATTTTTTTTTTTTGGGGGGGGATTAAATGAATGCACACAATCGAAAATCTCCATACTTGAAGGTGTTTGGTTGCACCACTCTTGCTAGGGGGTCTACAAAAACAAGTGGTAAACACATTTCAAGAAGGGTTTTAGAAGCACCTCCTCACTTACCAAAAATCTAAAATTAGAAATGCACAAAATTTTAAATTCTTGCAAACCTGAAAGGTATTTGATTTCATCATCTAGTTTTGTCTTTGATTTAAAAAATGCTTACTGCATTAAAGAAAAATCGCCTAGCTAACAAAAAAATAGGCAAACAGAAAATAACAGTCACCTCCCTTGTATTTCAAATTTTTACATACATGTAGCTTATGATTTTATCATTACAGGTGGCATATTCTAAAATAATTGTTTAACCATATCTTGAACCAAATGAGAAACAAGTTTAAAATCAGTTTGTTTCAATTGAACACCTTTAAAAGGGCTAACGGCTCAGGTTAAAAAAGAAGAAGGTTTAGACAAAAACAGAAACCACCAGAGTTATATCCCTTGCTAATGCCATACACAGTCTTCTGATGCTGCTTTTCAATTCATTTCAGGAGTATATTATTCCAAAATGATTGTTGAATCATAGCTTCAATTAAAAGAGAAATATGTTTTATTTAAGTCTGTTTCACTTGCTAACTTTCTAAAGGACTCAATGCATCAGAAGCTAAATACCGCTGGTTCATAGATCAGGAATGCAAGTTTTCTGTTCCACAGCACTGAAGGTTTGTGAATCCCTGCAATAGGAGTATAGGAGTATATAAAGATGTGGGTGAGCCGAGTTTACAAATAGCAACTATGATGCCACATTCCCCTGGATGACATGACATGACATTGCTGCCCCCTGTTTGTCACTCTGACATGGTGAAAGGTGGCTGACCTGGCACAACTACATCTCACATAAACCCAGTGTAAACAACAGCTGCCAGGGATTAACAAAAAAAAGGTATAAATTTGTTTTTAAAAACAGTTGCCAAATTCTTCCTGGGAATTCGTCTCGGACGGAAGAAATCCCACCCCTGGCATTGCCTTCAAACTTTCGGATGTTTGTGCTAACACATGTCGTAAAGTGCATACGGAGTTTCAAGTCGTTTGAGACATGTAATAGGTCTGCTGTTATTTGTCATGTCAGAAAAAGCTTAAATTGACGGTAGGTTTTTGCTGAGTCATCGAAATAAATGATTTGTTGAAATCTTCAAAAACAATGACAGATGCGCCACATACTCACATTTCATGTACATATGTTATCAGACATGGGTGGTATGAGGATTTCAACGCTAAAGTAATTTTTAAGAAGTTGACTCATTCCGAGCGCTGAGCGCAAATGTCGGCCTACGCCTAGCAAAGCTCACTGCCGACACACTTAACTGATCAATGGCTCTTGAAAAAGCATTTTTCAAGAATTTGTGTGTGCGTTTAAACAAGTGCGCTGTAAACAGCCAATGTTAAAACTGTTTTCAATTTAAAGGTAAATTGAAGCTTTCATTTTTCTAAATGCATGCTAATTTTAATTTCTTTCTGTTCAATCGGACAGGGTACATCTTTATTATCAAAATTCTTTCTCGTATGTCGCATAACAGCAGAACTAATATCTCTAATGACTTGATATTTCGTGTGTAGTTTACGACATGTGTTGATTAGCACAAATCCCCGTATTCGTAAGTTTGAAGGCAATGCGTTTGCGAGTTACTTTGTATCATTCCTACGCCGCTCAGCATGCCATAGCGTCCATGTTAGACAAGATATGTGAACAACACTGACTGATTTGGACGCAGATTTGATTGTACTGTCTAAGGACATGCTAAACATGTTTCGATTTAGTTGTTCTGATTTTTTGATCGCGGGAACCTTGATTTTGCTAATTCGATTTTGGGATGTGTATGTGTTGTAGGTTCCACTGTATTGACACTAGTCATGTAAACTCAATCTGTTTTGTGAACAAGGTAGGAGAATTAATGACCTTTTCAGTGATATACTTGGTTTTACAATCAACAGCCTCATCAGAAAGATCTGACCTCAAACGCATCTGTGTAGTTTTTCTCATGAAGAGTAGTGTAGTTTCAAAAACAGGAGAGTAGAAATGTGGAGTTCTTATCTGATATGAAATAAGAAAGCATGTATTGCACAGGTTGACCCCACAAAATGCAACCCACAAAAATGCTAATTACTCATACAGCCTTCCGCCGAATTACTTCATATTTGGTTTACATCAATTTCAGCTTATGCAAGGCCTGTCCACAAAGTGGCAAATTTGAAGGTGTGATTTTTTTGCAACAGATACTTTATATTTCTTTCTTTATTCTTATCATTATTGCATAATATTGCATTCAATTAAGTCAAGTGCATTCTTTAGTTTCAGTCACACTGAGACAGCAATTTTGTCATAACATCTTTTGACCATGTGATAAAGTTCTACACGAGTGAATTCTGAGAACTTTAAAAAGGCAAAATCTTTAAACCAAGTACCTCTCAGGCTCTGCGGCTGATATGTCTCATACTCCAGGTATCGAGAAAACAAAGAAACTTCACAATCAACGTTTTCCCCATATATATATAACCTGTTTTGGAATCGATCAATCTTCAATTGCACAATAAGATGGATTGCAACTGTCTTTTTTTCATCGTTTACAGATCATATAAACTATCAACTGACTGACCTAGTATTACTTTGTTTGGCTTTTTCATAAATAACAAATACACTTCATGTATAACGTCGAACGCTGAAGAAGAAGAAGAACTTCATGTATAACAAACATGGTTTTTGCATGCATTCCTGATTTTGTGTGTGGATGTGAGACCATGCATGGGGATTTTTATTCTGTGTGTACTATTAACTGCTAGATATAAACATACAACTACCTGCTTAGATCAAGAGAAGAAGCACCACCTGCCTGTGTTCTGCTTGGCACGGTTGCAGTATGAACGTAGCCTCAATGCTGATTCACAAAATGTAAAAAATTAATAAAATGAGCAATTAAAAAAATGTACAATGCTTTCAAAAATACAATGCATATTATTATTATTATTATGTCCAATAAAATAATCATTTAAAAACCTCATGAAAACACAACCAACACCCACAGGGCCTAACAGACAGAGCCACAAACAAACACCAAGGGGGCACACACACACACACACACACACACACACACACACACACATATACAGTGTACACATGCACACCAAGGGCGGATCAATTCACTTTGGAGGGGGGGGGGGGGGTTACAAAATGACTACGAAGATACAAGTTGACGGCGCCAAAGGCGCCTAAGCCTCTAGGGGGGTCCGGGGGCATGCCCCCCCGGAAATTTTTTTTATCCAAAGAAACAAAATAGAGCTATCTGGTGCATCCTGAGCCAATAAATTACCTCTTTTTTTGGGGGGGTGGGGGGGGGGTTACGTAACCCGTGTAACCCCCCCCCCCAGATCCGCCCTTGCACACACAGGTACACACGCAGACACACGCGTACATAGTACAGCTAGTACAGAAATCTCAGGATGAACCGATCCATGCTATGTTTGTAATATTTCATTTGCATATTAGTTCTATAAATACTGTAGTATCATAGCAGACAAAAATGCCCAGAGACAGTTGGCTTATCCGAGAGGAATCGTCAAACAGCTAGTGCAAAGGTGCATAATTATGGCATTATATGTTATATAAGTTTTGTTTTGTTTTTACAGTTTGTGAATTGGGAATCACAACACCACAAGCAATGATGACTATATAGGCCCTTATATAAACGACACCAAACAAAATCACAGCTTATGCAAAGTCCCAGTTATCAAAGCAAACGCCAGGCACCAAGAATCCACAATTTGTTTAGTCAGGGCGCAACAGGCACTTGACTTGAACCAGAGTGGGTGGGTGCTGGGTTTGGGCTTATCCCGTGCTTTAAAATGATCTATAGCGACATTCTGCAGGTGATTTCTACCCACCACCAGTACCCAACTTCCTCTGTTCTATTGTCAAGTGCCAGTGGTCTGGCAAAAACAAAGTACGAAATGAAAACACACAAAGTGAAGCACGGCGATTATGATACATATAACTCCTGCTCCACGACAAATCGCACTCCCCCCCCCCCCCCCCCCTCCCTTCCCCCTCCCTCCCCAAGTTCAGAAATTATATTTACAATCACGTCCAAAATACACTATTATCACATAACAGAATTAGAATGATAACCATCTCTTACGAAGTGCATGAAAAGTAGATTTACTCACTTGACCAGCAAAATGGGGATTGTTGATGACAAAATTCTTCTTCAGTTCAATCCATCGCGCAAGCTCCTCCCCGAAATAACCCCGCCGCGTATCATAGCTGTGTCCACGAGCGAGTTTTTATATTTAGTCAAGTTTTGACTAAATATTTTAACATCGAGGGGGAATCGAAACGAGGGTCGTGGTGTATGTGCGTGTGTGTGTGCGTGTGTGTGTGTCTGTGTGTGTGTGTGTGTGTGTGTGTGTGTGTGTGTGTGTGTGTGTGTAGAGCGATTCAGACTAAACTACTGGACCGATCTTTATGAAATTTGACATGAGAGTTCCTGGGTATGAAATCCCCGAACGTTTTTTTTCATTTTTTTGATAAATGTCTTTGATGACGTCACATCCGGCTTTTCGTGAAAGTTGAGGCGGCACTGTCACGCCCTCATTTTTCAACCAAATTGGTTGAAATTTTGGTCAAGTACTCTTCGACGATGCCCGGGGTTCGGTATTGCATTTCAGCTTGGTGGCTTAAAAATTAATTAATGACTTTGGTCATTAAAAATCTGAAAATTGTAAAAAAAAATAAAAATTTATAAAACGATCCAAATTTACGTTTATCTTATTCTCCATCATATACTGATTCCAAAAACATATAAATATGTTATATTCGGATTAAAAACAAGCTCTGAAAATTAAATATATAAAAATTATTATCAAAATTTTTTTTTCGAAATCAATTTAAAAACACTTTCATCTTATTCCTTGTCGGTTCCTGGTTCCAAAAATATATAGATATGATATGTTTGGATTAAAAACACGCTCAGAAAGTTAAAACAAAGAGAGGTACAGAAAAGCGTGCTATCCTTCTCAGCGCAACGAATACCCCGCTCTTCTTGTCAATTCCACGTGCACTGCCTTTGCCACGGGCGGTGGAGTGACGATGCTACGAGTATACGGTCTTGCTGCGTTGCGTTGCGTTCAGTTTCATTCTGTGAGTTCGACAGCTACTTGACTAAATATTGTATTTTCGCCTTACGCGACTTGTTTGTCTCTCCGCTGCCTTGTTCAAAACGGTGTAGTCGGCGGGGAATCATTGCGTTTTGATTTCTTCTTTTGACTTTGGTCTGAGTTCGATTCCTGAGTGATCCCGGCCTCCATTTTGTTTTACACAAACTCATGATGACGTCTGACATAGTTTGCGAGTGACGTGTCTTTTTGTGCATGATGTGGTGATCTACCTGATCTAAATTTAGATCCAAAAATAGGCCAAGGACCGGCGGGTCCGAGTTAGAAATTAATTCGTAAAATAATTGCAGTTCTTGACTCCTTGCATGGAAGTCAATGAAACTTGGTATTTATTCAAAGGGATAGACGCCTGAGGTATGACTAAAAGCCCTAGGGGCTACGTGCACCTGGATTTGACAAGTCCAGTATCTTTAAGAGAGAAGGAGACTTCTATTGGTATGTGGGTGGGTGTCTTTAAAGGGAGGGAGTCTTCTAACAGTTTGTGGTGAGGATCTTAAAAGAGAAGGGATCTTCTATTGGTATGGAGGTGGGTGTCTTTAAAGGGAGGGAGTCTTCTAACAGTTTGTGGTGGGGATCTTAAGAAAGAAGGAATCTTCTATTGGTATGTGGGTGGGTGTCTTTAAAGGGAGGGAGTCTTCTAACAGTTTGTGGTGAGGATCTTAAAAGAGAAGGGATCTTCTGTTGGTATGGGGGTGGGTGTCTTTAAAGGGAGGAAGTCTTCTAACAGTTTGTGGTGAGGATCTTAAAACAGAAGGGATCTTCTATTGGTATGGGGGTGGGTGTCTTTAAAGGGAGGAAGTCTTCTAACAGTGTGTGGTGAGGATCCTAAAAGAGAAGGAATCTTCTATTGGTATGGGGGTGGGTGTCTTTAAAGGGAGGGAGTCTTCTAACAGTTTGTGGTGAGGATCTTAAAAGAGAAGGGATCTTCTATTGGTATGTGGGTGGGTGTCTTTAAAGGGAGGGAGTCTTCTAACAGTTTGTGGTGGGGATCTTAAGAGAGAAGGAGACTTCTATTGGTATGTGGGTGGGTGTCTTTAAAGGGAGGGAGTCTTCTAACAGTTTGTGGTGGGGATCTTAAGAGAGAAGGAGACTTCTATTGATATGTGGGTGGGTGTCTTTAAAGGGAGGGAGTCTTCTAACAGTTTGTGGTGGGGATCTTAAAAGAGAAGGAATCTTCTATTGGTATGGAGGTGGGTGTCTTTAAAGGGAGGGAGTCTTCTAACAGTTGGTGGTGAGGATCTTAAAAGAGAAGGGATCTTCTATTGGTATGTGGGTGGGTGTCTTTAAAGGGAGGGAGTCTTCTAACAGTTTGTGGTGAGGATCTTAAAAGAGAAGGGATCTTCTATTGGTATGTGGGTGGGTGTCTTTAAAGGGAGGGAGTCTTCTAACAGTTTGTGGTGGGGATCTTAAGAGAGAAGGAATCTTCTATTGGTATGGGGGTGGGTGTCTTTAAAGGGAGGGAGTCTTCTAACAGTTTGTGGTGGGGATCTTAAGAGAGAAGGAATCTTCTATTGGTATGGGGGTGGGTGTCTTTAAAGGGAGGGAGTCTTCTAACAGTTTGTGGTGGGGATCTTAAGAGAGAAGGAATCTTCTATTGGTATGGGGGTGGGTGTCTTTAAAGGGAGGGAGTCTTCTAACAGTTTGTGGTGGGGATCTTAAGAGAGAAGGAATCTTCTATTGGTATGGGGGTGGGTGTCTAAAGGGAGGGAGTCTTCTAACAGTTTGTGGTGGGGATCTTAAGAGAGAAGGAATCTTCTATTGGTATGGGGGTGGGTGTGTTTAAAGGGAGGGAGTCTTCTAACAGTTTGTGGTGGGGATCTTAAGAGAGAAGGGATCTTCTATTGGTATGTGGGTGGGTGTCTTTAAAGGGAGGGAGTCTTCTAACAGTTTGTGGTGGGGATCTTAAGAGAGAAGGAATCTGCTATTGGTATGTGGGTGGGTGTCTTTAAAGGGAGGGAGCCTTCTAACAGTTTCTGGTGGGGATCTTAAGAGAGAAGGAATCTTCTATTGGTATGAGGGTGGGTGTCTTTAAAGGGAGCTAGTCTTCTAACAGTTTGTGGTGGGGATCTTAAGAGAGAAGAAATCTTCTATTGGTATGTGGGTGGGTGTCTTTAAAGGGAGGGAGTCTTCTAACAGTTTGTGGTGGGGATCTTAAGAGAGAAGGAATCTTCTATTGGTATGTGGGTGGGTGTCTTTAAAGGGAGGGAGTCTTCTAACAGTTTGTGGTGAGGATCTTAAGCGAGAAGGAATCTTCTATTAGTATGTGGGTGGGTGTCTTTAAAGGGAGGGAGTCTTCTAACAGTTTGTGGTGGGGATCTTAAAAGAGAAGGGATCTTCTATTGGTATGGGTGTCTTTAAAGGGAGGGAGTCTTCTAACAGTTTGTGGTGGGGATCTTAAGAGAGAAGGAATCTTCTATTGGTATGGGGGTGGGTGTCTTTAAAGGGAGGGAGTCTTCTAACAGTTTGTGGTGGGGATCTTAAGAGAGAAGGAATCTTCTATTGGTATGGGGGTGGGTGTCTTTAAAGGGAGGGAGTCTTCTAACAGTTTGTGGTGGGGATCTTAAGAGAGAAGGGATCTTCTATTGGTATGTGGGTGGGTGTCTTTAAAGGGAGGGAGTCTTCTAACAGTTTGTGGTGGGGATCTTAAGAGAGAAGGAATCTGCTATTGGTATGTGGGTGGGTGTCTTTAAAGGGAGGGAGCCTTCTAACAGTTTGTGGTGGGGATCTTAAGAGAGAAGGAATCTTCTATTGGTATGGGGGTGGGTGTCTTTAAAAGGAGGGAGTCTTCTAACAGTTTGTGGTGGGGATCTTATGAGAGAAGGACTCTTCTATTGGTATGTGGATGGGTGTCTTTAAAGGGAGGGAGTCTTCTAACAGTTTGTGGTGGGGATCTTAAGAGAGAAGGAATCTTCTATTGGTATGTGGGTGGGTGTCTTTAAAGGGAGGGAGTCTTCTAACAGTTTGTGGTGGGGATCTTAAGAGAGAAGGAATCTTCTATTGGTATGGGGGTGGGTGTCTTTAAAGGGAGGGAGTCTTCTAACAGTTTGTGGTGGGGATCTTAAAAGAGAAGGGATCTTCTATTGGTATGGGTGTCTTTAAAGGGAGGGAGTCTTCTAACAGTTTGTGGAGAGAAGGAGACTTCTATTGGTATGTGGGTGGGTGTCTTTAAAGGGAGGGAGTCCTCTAACAGTTTGTGGTGGGGATCTTAAGAGAGAAGGAATCTTCTATTGGTATGTGGGTGGGTGTCTTTAAAGGGAGGGAGTCTTCTAACAGTTTGTGGTAGGGATCTTAAGAGAGAAGGAATCACAGTTCTATTGGTATGTGGGTGGGTGTCTTTAAAGGGAGGGAGTCTTCTAACAGTTTGTGGTAGGGATCTTAAGAGAGAAGGAATCACAGTTCTATTGGTATGTAGGTGGGTGTCTTTAAAGGGAGGGAGTTTTCTAAAATAAAGTTCATATCAATTCAATTCAATTCAATTCAATTCAATTCAATTCTCTCTCTCTCTCTCTCTCTCTCTCTCTCTCTCTCTCTCTCTCTCTCTCTCTCTCTCTCCCTCCCTCTCTCTCTCTCCCTCTCTCTCTCTCTCTCCATCCCTCTCTCTCTCTCTCTCCCTCCCTCTCTCCTCCCCCCTCTCTTTCTCTTACAGATTGTAAGAAAAGACGTAGCCTTAAATCTTAATCCTTGTTAAATAAAGTTCAATAAAGTTCTCTCACTCTTCCTCTCTCTCTCTCTCTCTCTCTCTCTCTCTCTCTCTCTCTCTCTCTCTCTCTCTCTCTCTCACTCTCTCTCCCTCTCTCTCTCACTCTCTCTCCCTCCCTCTCTCTCTCTCTCTCTCTCTCTCTCTCTCTCTCTCTCTCTCTCTCTCCCTCTCTCTCTCTCTCTCCAAGAATTCGCACCACTTTATAAAACTAAACACTCCTCTTCCTAGGATAGACCTATTTAAATCAAGTCTTGTTTATTCAGGAAGCAGCCTCTGAAACGCTCTTCCGGACGCCCTGCGGCAATCCACCAACACGGATTCTTTTAGAACCAAATATTCTTTCCATTTAATGAACTCTATGAAGAAATAAACTTGATTGGTATGTTTTCTTTGTATACAGTTGTTCATTATCGGAATTATGGTTTATTGTGATAAAATCACGAAGATTTGGCTCTGTAATACATTGTTTTGCTGAGCTAATGTATTGTTGGGTTACTTTCCGTTTATCTTCATTGCTTTACACCCAATTTTGAACACTACCTTATGATCTACAATGCTTCTTAGTTCTACATAATGCGCTTCATGTACATAAACTTATATGTTCTACCATTAATGTTTTTATGTAACCTTTTTTTTGTGTGTTTTTTTTTGGTCATAGTTATAGTAAAATAGTTTAGTCCCTCTTTAGGGCGAGGGCCAGATGCAAAAAAGCATATCTATGCTTATTCTTGTCACCCTCGAAAAATAAAGATTTGTCATTGTCATTGTCATTGTCTCTCTCTCTCTTCCTCCCTCTCTCCTCCCCCCCCTCTCTCTCTCTCTCTCTCTCTCTCTACTTAGTCGGTACTCTCGCACTAGAAAGGTTGAGGATAAACTACAGTATTTGCAAAAAAGATCTGAATATCAAAATATGATAAAAGAGAAAAAGAAAGCACATAGAAAATCAGTACAAGATTCTTTACTAGAAAACAGAAAAAATCCTTCCATGTTCTGGTCAACGGTAAAGCGGTCTCGCCCAAGGGAGAGAAACCGTGCTACTATAAATATCGATGTCTGGAAAGATCACTTTGAAAACATTTTGGGACAGCACACAGCTTCAACGCCTGAACAAAACGAAAATGTAATAAATGAAGAAAGTGAGGAAGATGTACATATTTATGAATTGGATGAACAAATTTCGTTAGCTGAGGTAAAACAAGCCATTCGAAAATTAAAAGCAGGGAAAGCTTCTGGTATTGATGAAATACCAGCAGAATTTCTAAAAGCAGCTGAGGATATTGTTGCCCCTTTTCTCACTAAGTTCTTTAACCGTGTTTATGACACTGGTGTGTTTCCTAAACAATGGAGTCAGTCCGTGATAGTTCCTTTACTGAAAAAGGGTGATGTAAATAATCCTGGAAATTATAGGGGCATTTCCCTCCTGAGTACTATTAGTAAAGTTTTTACTTCCATCCTAAATAGGCGTCTGTATAAATGGGCAGAGAGTGAACACAAGATATGTGAAGAACAAGCTGGTTTTCGAAAAAAACTATTCAACTATTGATCATCTTTTTACACTTGTGACTATGATTAAGAAATGTCTGTATGGACAAAGGAGAAGTAAACTGTACGTTGCTTTTATTGATTATTTGAAAGCTTTCGATTCTGTAGACAGGGATAGTTTGTGGGTCGTTCTTCAAAAAATAAAAACTTCGACGAAAATGCTCCGTATGCTACAAGGGATTTATGATTCTGTCCAGTCATGTGTAAGATGGGGCCCTGAAGTGTCTGACTTTTTTGATTGCCCTGCCGGGGTGAAACAAGGCTGCATGTTGTCTCCCCTGATTTTTTCCCTGTTAATTACTGAAGTAGCCGATAAAGTAACCTCAAATGGAAGGCATGGTGTTCAGTTTTTGCCTGGATTACAAGAAATTTTTTTGCTTCTTTTTGCTGACGATATTTGTTTGATTTCTACAACACCTGTTGGACTACAAAACCAATTGAACAATCTTGAACAAGCCTCCTCTGCCCTTGGCCTCAGTGTAAATTTAAAGAAAACAAAAGTAATGGTTTTTCGGAAAGGCGGTCATCTATCTAAGACAGAAAAATGGTTTTATCAAGGTAAACCTATGGATGTTGTAAACAGTTATAAATATTTGGGTGTCACATTGACAACAAAATTATCATTTGACATTGCTTTAGAAGAATTTGCAGGCAGAGCCAAGGGAAAAGTGGTAGAAATCATGAAAACAATGTGGAGCTTAGGTAGCATGGATGTTAGTGTATTTTTTAAATTGTTTGATGCGCTAGTAAAACCTATGCTTTTGTACGCCTCTGAAATATGGGGTATCACACGCTTTCGTTCTGTTGAATCTCCGCATTTGTTTGCTTGTAAAAGATTTTTGAATGTTTTACCAAGAACTCCAAACGCGATGGCATATGGAGAACTCGGTCGTTTCCCTTTATTCATTGACAGTACTGTCAGTGTTATCAGGTACTGGCTAAAGCTGCAGAACATGTTTTTGGTTAGATTACCTAGACAAGCGTACGAGATGGATAAAAAAAGATTTTCAAGGTTACCCGGAAATGAGGTTGATTTGCAAAATTGGGCTTGCTCGGTAAAGCGTTGTTTGGATATGTGTGGGTTTTCCTTTGTATGGCTGAATGGTGGTGTTGTTCATGAAAAAGCTTTTCTGCGTGCGTTTAGACAGCGTTTGATTGACTGCTATAAGCAGGAATGGTTTGGTAAGATAATGGAAAGTGATAGATTTTCAACGTATAGTTCGTTCAAGTCTTTATTGCAGCCGGAAAAATACCTAACAGATATCACACTTACTAAATTTAGAAACATTTTTGTCAAACTACGCCTAGGTATTATTGACCTGAATGGAAACAAACGCTATAGTGCTGTACCAAACACGTGCCCGTTTTGTCCTGCTGTGGAAAACGAAATACATTTTCTGCTACATTGCCCAAAATACCAGGATCTACGTGTAAAATATATTTTGAAATGTTTCACTGACAATGTACATGTACCACCCTTGATTTTTCTGCTACAAAATGAGAGTATATACATTAATAGAGCTGTAGCCATGTATTGTTATTATGCCATGAAAACACGTGATGAAGAAATTTCAAACAGGCAATTGTTGCTATGACTGATACTTTGAGACAAAATTTGTAAATTTTCGTGCCACGATATATATATTTCTCTTGTTTCTGTACAACCATGAAATTTTGTTGTGGATTTTTATTCCTATTTTTTCCTGTGTCTTTTGTAAACCCCCATGCGTATATGCCGGTGGCCTCGCATTAAATTTCCTGAGTTCCTGAGTTCTCTCTCTCTTCACTTTTTCGCTACAAAGTTGCAGTGTCGCTCTGCGGGGGATCTGGCGAAGCAGACGACACAAGGCAAATGTTCGCGCCGCGGAGCCGATGACGCAAATCAACTCTTGTGACAAAACGATTGGTCCGTAAAGTCGCGTCATCAACCTGTTCATGACTGGCCCGAGTATGAATGGCATTCCTTCTGTTGTGGTGACGTGCGCACATCGTCTTTGATGTGACTGGAAACATCGATCGGATTTAGGTACCCCAAAAATCGGTCGGAATTAGATACCTTTACCCTATCGACGTTGCACTTCCGGAGCAAACGATCCAGATTTCTTTGAAAGTGTGTATTCAAAGGCTGTTTTGCCGTTTCCTTTCAAGGCACAACTCTGAAAATGGCGTCGAACAAATCCACTGCAATTCAAAGAAAGAGTAACCTCAACAATCTTTTCAACGCGACTTGCGTTGACTTGAATGCTTCCTTATCCATCCTCCAATCTCGCACGTGCTGGCTCCAAGCGCCACACCCCGGGACCTCGACCCCAGCAGGCGTGCCAAACCACGTGAGGGGGTGATGTGGCATCACTGGGCGACAGACTTCCTAGAAGAAGTCACCGGCCAGGGCGGAAGAGCTCCCAAATAAACTCAACGGCCTCGTAAACTTCCAAGCAAACGAGTATTATAATCCCTCTATCTCCCTCCCCTCCCATCTCTCTCTCTTTGCTGTGCTAGACTTAAATGTAAAATATAAACACGGAGACCACCAATCAGCATGAAAAACTGAGAAAGGAAAACGTTTTAAATCGGTCCCCAAAACACCAATAGACCGAAGGGACATGAAAGTGAAACATAAACAATCAATCAATCAATCAATCAATCAATCTCTCTCTCTCTCTCTCTCTCTCTCTCTCTCTCTCTCTCTCTCTCTCTCTCTCTCTCTCTCTCTTTCTCTCTCTCTTCTCTCTCTCTGTATCACTCTCATAAACTAAAGTTCGTTCGTTCGTTTGTTCTCCGCCTTTCGCCTCTCCCCCCCCCCCCCCCCTCTCTCTCTCTCTCTCTCTCTCTCTCTCTCTCTCTCTCTCTCTCTCTCTCTCTCTCTCTCTCTCTCTCTCTCTCTCTCTCTCTCTCTCTCACCTTGTTGCTGACTTGGTCAATGCCGACGAGGAAAAGGAGCTGGCCCAGACCCAGGCAGATGACGAGGTTGATGTGGATCGTGTTGCGATCCGACTCGAGGGCCTTGAACGAGACAAAGGTGAGGAAGGAGAGGAAGAGGAAGAGGATGGAGAGTGAGCAGCAGATGTAGGAGAGGATGTCCAGGGCTTGGCTGGACTTCTCCGCGGCCTCGGTCACGCTCATCAAAATGGCGAAGCTGGTCAAGTGGTTGCACGAGCAGGAGATGTGTGTCACGTTGATACGTCTGGTCGTGCAGCCTGCCGGGTCAAGGGCGTACGCGGCTTTCGGGGTCAGGGAGTAGCACGCGGGGTCGGAGTCCGCCGTCGACTCATACAGCTCGAACATCATGGAGACGTTTTCCGAAAGCTGAGGTGTTGTCTCGGTGTTGAGCATGATCATCAGCATCGGGCTGTTGACAAATTTGCCACCTCCTTCGTCTGCCACAAGCAATGTCAACCACTCGGCCACGACGTGTCTGCGCGCATTAGGGCCGGGTGACGGGTGCACTCTTTCAAACAGCACTGAAGAAAGCCCAAGCTGCTTGTTGTCGGTGGAGAAAGTCATGAGGCTCGCTCTGTTGAAAGTGAAAGACATTGATTGCATGTTGAAGGAGAGGCTTTCTTCCGATGAAGTAAGGTCAATGTTGGCTATAAGTGTTAGATATTTGTCCTTTTGGGTAAACTGCGCCTTGCCAATGTCGAGAGTTGATGCTACGAGAGGCCCGCTGACTTCAAAGGTCTCCACAATCTTTCCAACGATCTCTTTCATACGGACAGAATCTGAGTTTTTGAGTGAGCTTAACATTACCTGTTCTGCCACACTGAATATAGAATTTTGGATTTCCTCCGCACACTTTCTTTTTTGGGTCAGATTTGTCATCGTGCTCAACTCATTTCTCATTTCGTTTGCCCTGTCTAATACCTCGTCAACCTTGTCAGCGAGCTTGTTATCTTCTTGAAATCCGGTGCTGGCA
>NC_090254.1:4028829-4041329 GCF_037325665.1 Littorina saxatilis | reverse complement strand
TTGCGTTGTTGGTCAGTTTTGCGTCGACGCAGCGCTTGCAATTTTTGTTGTAGAAATGCAAAATTTTCTGGATACACCGACATACACATAGTGTATACCTCGCTTTTTTTTCTAAGCTGTATCTTTGTAATGTGGTGAAGTAATGGGCCCCAAAAATGACAAAAATCGTAATGGTCAAAAAATGAAATTTTGACTTTTTTGAAAATATTTAGTTTAATGTTACAAAACGTTGGCGGGGCTTATTTATAACAAAAAAAATATGTATTAGCTATATAATGTAGTAAAATCACAGAAAAGCGAAACAAATGCTGAAATAACTCAACATCGTTAAAATTTGAAAATAACGCAAAGACAAAATACGTTTACCGAGTACTAATTTTATATCTTCATACCAGAAATACCCAAGACTTCCACTAAGAAATCATATATGTGACCCTCCACGCACGAAATGAGTCGCATGTCACCTTTGCATGATTTTCATATTTTTACATTTTCCTACAGAGTTTTTATGCTCTATCCAGTGATGAAAACCGATTTAGAAAAGAGCGAAAACGGTTTGAGTTATAAGTCTGTGACCAAGGTGACCCTCACACTGTAACCAGACACTCCCCGGACTTATATTGAGCCTAGCGCAGAACCGCGCGAGGTAACATGCGACTCATTTCGTGGTGGAGGGTCACATATTGTATATTCAAAAGCAGGCTTAAATCAAAATTAAAATTAAATCAATAAAAATATGGTTGCACCGACACGCATGTGGGTCTGAATATTTCCACCACCATTGAAATGTTTCATAACCTGTATCATTTTAAGACCCAACTGTGTGGAAAAAATCAAAAGCATCTTTGAAATTGAATAGCTGTTTTATAAATTGAAAGTTACATTAAGACATTGAGTTATAACATTGCGACGTCAGGTGCTATGTATATAAAAAATACAAAGACAACAACATTCACATGCTCATATTTATGTAGAATTTACAGCCTAGAATTAATACTCAGCAGGGCTCCCCACGGACACTTGTCCTAGAGGGTCCCGGGACCCCCACTTTTAATGTTTAGAGGGTCAATAATGGACCCCCTACGTGGAGTTATAGAGGGTCCAAAAAGAGCCCATGGTCCCGAAACTACCTGTGGTCACATAAAGCATTGTTATCACGAACATTGTGATCAAAGGGTCTTTTTTCATCAGAATATTCGAAGAGTACACTTCAACCTAACCTTGTTAAGGGGTTACTTGTGTGTTCAAATCGCGTGAAAGAAACATTACACATTGTGTGCACAGGTTCCTCCAAGCAATATGGACACATCTGTGCAAAGAAAAAAGGTGGTCGACCTATTAACTTTTTTTTTAGAATTTTTTTACTGGGGGTTGTCAAGTACGATTTTGCGAAAAACACTGCGATTCTTAACATGATCCCAACCGATATATTGAGCTCTACAAATAATAAATGAAACATTAGTTTGTGTATATAAATGAATGGAGAGTATAACTTTATCATAAAACGGTACTTATCAACGTGCATTTTCAGAAAATGATCGAGGTTTCTCGAGGGCGTTCACATAAAATTATCCCTCCTTTAGTAGTAAAAACGTATTTAAAAAAAATTCGCCTGAAAAAAACATTACACATTTTGTGCACAGGTTCCTCCAAGCAATATGGACACATCTGTACAAAGAAAAGAGGTGGTCGACGTATTAACTTTTTTTTTTAGAATTTTTTTACTGGGGGTTGTCAAGTACGATTTTGCAAAAAACACTGTGATTCTTAACATGGTCCCAACCGATATATTTAGCTCTACACTAAATGAAACATTAGTTTGTGTATATAAATGAATGGAGAGTATAACTTTATCATAAAACAGTACTTATCAACGTGCATTTTCAGAAAATGATCGAGGTTTCTCGAGGGCGTACACATAAAATTATCACTCCTTTAGTAGTAAAAACGTATTTAAAAAAATTCGCTCGACAGAAACATAACTAAACTTGAACACAGCTAAGTTCACTGTATACATATACAATACCTGTAAACAAAATAAGTTGTTGCCTTATTGTCTGCTTCACAATTATTCCCGTACCAACCCCACCCCCATTACCTTGACTGACAAAAATGATAAAAAGAAATAATTTGGGAGCGCTGTAGGTCAGTTGGTAGAGCGCTGGACTTGTGATACATGAGTTTGAATCAGGGTGAAGGGTTGGGGGTCGGAACATTTGTGTGCAAAGTTTCATGAAGATCTGTCCAGTAAATTTATATGAATCGCACACCACACACATATATATATATATATATATATTTATTCCCCCCTCTGCTTCTTTACCTCTGTAAACTTGTAGGGGTAGTTATTTTTCGATAATGACCCAGCAACCAAACAAATAACGACCCAGCAACAGCCTGAATCCTCGATAGTGCAATGGGTTGAGAAGTTGTTCTGCTTCGGTACTACTTTTTGCGACTGAAAAGTTCCGAACGCTCTAATGTACGAAGTATACATCTCTGGAGCAAACAATACAAACATACCGCATTTAAATTAACAACTACAGGCCTGAACACATGAATCTCCATATAAAATCCATGAGTTCGGTTGTTTTCTGAATCTAGATCTGCCGTGCTCAAACGTTCATCACAAGCAATTTCCCGCAAGGCAAGTAACTCATACTAGCGACAAGAGTAGTTCCCCTTCTTTTCACTCAGTTTCTTCGACAACAATGTTGTTTAAATTGATGAGATGTGTGCATTTGGTTGCGTGTGATCTGTTTATTAAATGAAATATTGTTGAAAACTGACCGTCGGATTGCACACATCTCATCAATTTAAACAACATAAAGCGGTTTCATACATTATTTTCCCCAGAAAACTGAACTTCATACAGTTTTTAACGTTGGAACACGGGTGCAAAAGTTCGTCTGCTAGTCCCATTTGACGAAAGAACATTATCCTAAGCGATACCAAAACATATACAGAACACACAATATCTGCCTTTGCCGCCACAGCAGAATAACAGCATATCTGTGTACTTGATTTTAGTCCAAAATAGGAAAACTGACAAAAAGTGTTAAAGGAAAAGTCCAAGGTTTTTAAATATGCCCAAAAACTTGAAAATCGAATGCCAAATGTTACAAACATCTCTGGAAAAATATTTTAAAAATTGAAAAAAAATTGTTGTTGTTGTAGTTGAAGATTTAGTGTTGCGGGGCTAACCAAGACAAGTCGCCTGGGGTCAAGTAGTGGTCACGTGGTTTTCGGTGCACTGGGACGTCGGTGCACTGTGACGTCACAAGTTATTGTGTTGATTCTACCACTAGTACCAGCTTGATTTTCACACAGAAAAGTCACCACTGTATGCCCGAAAAGAATGCCTCGGTGGAGAGCAGCCGCAAACTGCAACAACTCGTCAATGTCCCCAGGCATTTCATAGCACACTTTCCCTCATAAAACTCTGAGTCTCTTGTGGAAATGGAAGAGATGTGTGCAGCACAAGCGTGCAGATTTCAAAGTGTCGGGCACTTTCTGGACACAGATTTCGCCATTTTTCTGCAGCACAAAAGTTGGCGTTTCATCCCTGAAACAAATGTTTTGACCCCTGGCAGTGTCTTCCCTTCATAAAATTCCGGAGAGGGCAGTATTACGACGAGCCATCGAAACTCCGAGGCGACATACGAACAGCGGATTATCTCACAAGAAGGAATGCGTTGAAGGTCAGAGTACATGCTTTTATTTTCATGCATACCTAAACATTGTTTTGCTGCGCAGCGAATACGAATTGGTGCAGAACAGTGTGTCTGGGTCCAGCTGATATTCGCTGGAGTACAGATGCGCCACAGGCTAGATCTACAGAGTTACAACTTACAGAACGGTCTGAGCTGAGCTAAGAGTAAGAGTAACAAGTCGCGTAAGGCGAAAATACAATATTTAGTCAAGTAGCTGTCGAACTCACAGAATGAAACTGAACGCAATGCCATTTTTCAGCAAGACCGTATACTCGTAGCATCGTCAGTCCACCGCTCATGGCAAAGGCAGTGAAATTGACAAGAAGAGCGGGGTAGTAGTTGCGCTAAGAAGGATAGCACGCTTTTCTGTACCTCTCTTTGTTTTAACTTTCTGAGCGTGTTTTTAATCCAAACATATCATATCTATATGTTTTTGGAATCAGGAACCGACAAGGAATAAGATGAAAGTGTTTTTAAATTGATTTGGAGAATTTAAGTTTGATAATAATTTTTATATATTTAATTTTCAGAGCTTGTTTTTAATCCGAATATAACATATTTATATGTTTTTGGAATCAGCAAATGATGGAGAATAAGATAAACGTAAATTTGGATCGTTTTATAAATTTTTATTTTTTTTTACAATTTTCAGATTTTAATAACCAAAGTCATTAATTAATGTTTAAGCCACCAAGCTGAAATGCAATACCGAAGTCCGGGCTTCGTCGAAGATTACTTGACCAAAATTTGAACCAATTTGGTTGAAAAATGAGGGCGTGACAGTGCCGCCTCAACTTTCACGAAAAGCCGGATATGACGTCATCAAAGACATTTATCAAAAAAATGAAAAAAACGTTCGGGGATTTC
This sequence comes from Littorina saxatilis, assembly GCF_037325665.1. Taxonomy (NCBI): domain Eukaryota; kingdom Metazoa; phylum Mollusca; class Gastropoda; order Littorinimorpha; family Littorinidae; genus Littorina; species Littorina saxatilis. Next base: position 4,036,749 of record NC_090254.1, on the reverse strand, counting down.
ATACCCAGGAACTCTCATGTCAAATTTCATAAAGATCGGTCCAGTAGTTTAGTCTGAATCGCTCTACACACACACACAGACACACAGACACACAGACACACGCACATACACCACGACCCTCGTTTCGATTCCCCCTCGATGTTAAAATATTTAGTCAAAACTTGACTAAATATAAAAAGTAGTCAGGGTTGTGGACACGTAAGACAATGCGTGTGTCACGTTATCTATTCTATTCAGTCGCAAACTATCCCCTGATACAATTCATGAAATTGGCAGCGTTTGCTGCAATCATGGTTTAATGCTATTTTTACCAGATCTAAACTTTTGGTGGATGTGCAACCGGTAAGGTAAACAGACACCTGCATGCTAGAGACAAGAACATTACGAATTGTGCAGGGAATTTAATCTTTCTGCATTGACTGAGAGACGCAAAACCAGTCTAATTGCTACAACATGGATACACATCTAGACGACTTCCAGAGGGTGTCTAAATGTTCAGTGTACTGTATAGATCAGAAGCATACTTTCGAATTGATTTATACTCACACTCATTTTCTCTCTTCTTTTACTTCCATACCTTTCATCATCACTCACGGCCACTGGTCAGAACAGGTCACTAGACACTGACAACGTGACCATTCCAGATTTCCCGGTTCTCCGTGATCACAACGCAACTGTTGACCAGTCCTGTTCCTACCGTCCAGAATCACCACAGGAGAAAGCCAACGTGCCATTCATCGTAAGATTTTTGTTTTGTTTTGAAAATTAGTGTCTTATTCCAGCTTTGCAAAAAAACGAGAAAGTGTCTTTGACAGATACCATCCAAATAATACATTATGAAAACAAGTACAAGTTCATTTCTACTCATGTTAATCGTTTATGCTTTCTGTGCTGAGCGACATATGGATTGAATTTCTTTCGTAACTCACCTCCCGTCAACCTGCAAAACTATATCTGTCGAAGTAGTTTCAAATAAAGTTAGTATGCTTCCGAATAAAAAATATAAAAAAAAGGGTATTTTCTGAAATTTTTAATTATAGACCAAAACAAAACATTCACGAGTATGTTGTTGACCTGATGGTCTTTATGGTAGACAGCAAGAGTTGCATGTTCAAGAGGTTTAAGCAGTACATTTGAAAGAGCAATACAAGGTAATTTAAGGTGGTATAATTTTAATGGTAGGTTCCACTGTATAAAGGCGACATGGAGGGTATCTTTGACGGACTCATTCAACATTCATACCCATGCACATCACCTCAAACACATAAGCTTTGTTCTTGAGTCAAATTTATTGGCTTCATAAATATTGTGAATTTGTGTCCGTTTGCAGATTGGCTTATCTATGAATTTTTTCGAAAATATCTTGCGATCTACGTACGCATAATGTAACACGTGAAGAAGAACATAAAAAGTTCGTCAAAAGGAATCTAATTTGCATTTTAACCCATTTGCCTTCCTTATTGTTAATTTTTTCTTCATAAAGACTACTTGAAATAAACAAAATGTTTAACCATTTCAAGGCCTCTGAACACGTTTAAAAAAAATGCAGGTCTTTGCTCACTATATCAGATCTGCCAAGGCTCAGTTTACACAGGAAAAATCATCTGTCGACTTGAACACATACCAATAATCAACAGCCTCACTGCTTCTTGGAGCTGGATTTTGTGTGTGGAATGAATTACACATGTGGCGTTTTAGAATATAATTCATAGAAGATGTACATTCGTGCAGAAAGGCTTTAATTTAATAATTAGGTCTTCGTGATGTTCTCTTAAAATAACTAACATGTGTTCCCTTTACCCTGAACCAGTTTTGTGAATATGCAGGTTAAAGCCATATGTACTCGATGACTATACACGCTAATTGCTTTACCAACAGCTGGAGACATGCTAAATTAAGTTCCCTGCAAAATATTGTGGTCTAGGACCCCTTCAATGTTGAGATATGTTAATTTTCATTTTGATCTGGATCGTCCTATTTATAGATTTGCCAACAGAGGTAGCGTTGACGCAAGGGAAATAACCCCGCGTCTTTGTTTACATCCAAAGTTTTTGAGACTCTAAAACAAGCTGTAATGCATGTATATGGTCCGCGCATGGCGACATATCGTCATTACATGGTCTTATGGTGCGTTTGACATCGATTATGGGCAAACTACACTTTGTAAACACGGGAGCGCGTACATATGCCTTTAAACTCGTGCTTTTTCTGTGTTATCAGTGTATTTCTCATCCAGGCATGGATGCGTCCTCTTAAATGGACAGCCCTTCCCGTGTAAACGATTGAGTTCAAAATCTCAAATCTTACCAGGCTTTTACATGGGATATGGCCATCCTTCCGTTTTGAAAAATACCAGAACTGAACACTCTGTATGGGTACTCTCTTTGGGAATGTAGAATTTTATGAATTAATTTCTTTAACGCCACACGTGTAAAACATTCCCTAAAAAAATCCCGGCAGCTCCAAAAACCAGTCAGGATGTTTATTCCTGGTATAAGAGATTTTTTTTTCTGTAAAAGTCTTCGCAGATCTGTGTAGTGAGCAATCCTGTTTTGAAAAAGGACGTGCCTTTAAGCCTGTATAGAAGGTTTGATTGTTGAGATACCTGGTGGCAATGACCGCACGGGTGGCAAGAGGTAGTAATGCACAGATGACAACAAACCGACCTGCATTTAAAAAAAAAAGTTAGGAGGCCTTGATAGGGGGAAACATTTTGTTAATTTTCAGAATCTTAATGAAGAAATAATGAACGAGAAGAAAGTCTGGCCTTGAAGTAAATGCAAATTAAACTATGTATACTTTTGACAAACTTTTTCTGTTTTTATTCACATGTTAAAATGTGTGCAGAGATCGTTAGTTACTTCCAAACAACCATGTTTCAGGCAACAGGCAAACGGACAATACTGGACACAGGCTATGCTGACCGGCTCATGGACTGACTACCTGATGCAGGAGTAGACCAACAGTGGAAAAAGTCTGGAACAAAATGTTGCAGAATGTGAACCATGTACCGGACCACGTGACAACCCAGTATCATCTTCAAACCATGCAGGAATCTGTTCAACAATGGTCTATGGTTCAACACAGTCACACGATTTGTAAAAGTATATTTCAGCCTTCTGTAGCTCAGGGAGTTTGAACCCCACTCTTCATCCGTTTGGGAAAGTATTTCTGATTGTTTTGACTGCACAGGTTGGTAATGGTACTCTGATGCTTCTGCCGAGAAACCCCACTCGCTAGCGCACCAGCTGCCTGCTATGGGTAAGCGACGTGCCTGTATTTCCTGCAAAGCAAGACAGAATAAAACAGCAGCTTAGTTTGAGCTTTTAAGACATTCGTACAAGAGAAAACGTGTACGTGTTTGTTTGGAGAGGATGGATAGAATCATAAGACACGCTGTGTCTATGTGACGTAGAGCAGGTTTTCAAATTCATGCTGAAGCACTGTGTGATCGCTATTTTTTGGGGCATATATCTTACCTTGATTTCAGATAGACTGGGAACCGAAATGAGGATGTTTACATGAATAAACTATGCTGATATGTATGTGTTTAGAAATAAAGAATAGTTTTAATGATATATGATGGTGTTTTTTTTTTAACCCAATGTGATATTTTTGTATTTGAAAACAAATTGTACACTCTGTTGTCAATTTTACTTTCAGATAAATAAATCTATCATAATGGAAATCATCTGTTTGTGTTGTGTTACTTACCCATTTTGATCAATGTTGAGTCGTCCATATTCCTGTGTGTACGCATAGTATGCAGTTTGAAGGTAGTAGATGTCCGAGCAAACATAGGAGGATGTGCTGTTAGGCTGTCTATCTCCTCATCCAGGTTTTCCAGATATTTGAATTTCGTTCCCTCTTGGAGTTTCTGCACTGACACCTGATAAGCAAAATACACGTATCACTCTGTGATCATGGCAACATGTATCATCTGTATGCCCCGTTCAAAAATTACCTTGAGATTCTAAGGTATACACAGAAATTGCACTGGATCACAAAAACAACACGAACAGTAGTACATGTAATGTATATATTCAGTTTAAAAATTCATGCAATGAGAGTCAATAACCCGATTTAACCCCAGGTAGATTCAGGGTCCCACTGACTGAATCTCATATGGTTGCTTTTCGGCACACACCACACATTTTTAATGGGACTGTGAGGTTTTGTTAATACAGTAAAATAATATAGTAGCAACGTACTGTCTGTTCGTGACGTTTGAGAATACCGATCTATGCACTAACGCATTGTCTTTTTGTAGTGTGACTGTCCGACATTGCGTACTCCTAAAAATCAATGATCAAAAAGTTTGAACTGCTGTAATCGTGTTTCAGCATATGTCTGACAGTGCTTATTTGCTTCCAAAACGGCTTGCGATATCACTAGCCATCAGCGTTTCGCCACTGCTCAGAAAATCTTATGATTTCAGATCTAGTTTGAGATCGGAAATCACGTGTGCTCGTTTAAAAAACTAAATTCATTTATTACTTCCCTTTGACCGTTTCGCAAGAAAAATGTCAGGATTCAAAAAAGTTTCACTGTTTTGGTGGTGTCGATGTCATGTAGTGTCTTACTGTCGCAAATAAAAATACCAGAATAATTGCAGTTTTGTCCGCAAGAAACAGATTTTGCGCAATGTTAACTTGCTGTATACATGTTTTGTTGTGTGACTGAAAAATTACTCAGAATTCCAAGAGAAAATAAGGATAGTCGCGTGTGAACATCACTGTGGAAACATTTATTCTAAACTGGGCAGTTCAAGGACGAAATCCTTGATTAAAGATAGGAAAATAAACAACACCAGATGCCTGAAATAATAGCATAAATCAATGATCTTTACATGCTTACAGATCTGTGGAAGCACATCAACTGATCTGTGAAAAACACACCTGACTTCGATCTAGCATGCAAGAGGTAGCGACTACGGACTAGTAGTGTGTCAACATCACAACAAAGAGAATCACATACCATTTCGTATTGCCGCTTATGCTGGCTCTGTTTCAAGCAGTTCCTTGTGGCCTCGCCAGCATTTTGACGACGAAGAGGCTCAAACGGGCACGCTAAAACCTCAGGCTGGCTGAAAACCGGTCCGTATTCCACTTGTCTTCCTCACTGCTTGAGCCGGCCATGTTTGTTGTTCAAGGCTCGTGACGTAGCACACGTATGTGCACAAGGTCATGAGCCAAGACTGCGCGCGCGATGGAACGATTCAGAACAACCAAAAAACGAGTCAAAGTATACTTTTTGGATTTCTGTGTTCATTTTTACACACGCATTTGTGGTTGATGAATTAAGAGGGTCAACATATCAAAAGTGACCCTAAACCTTGGACTTTTCCTTTAACAGAATGGAATGATTTGCACGGAACTATACAACCGCGCATTAATCAATCGCCTGCGCAGGTTGACTGGTTGAGTGAATAGGATTCGATCAAACTTTCGCAAAAAAACTCCTCTTTTCTTTGAATAACTGAAGAAAGGAGGAATAAAGAGGTTACACACCTCGTCTCAGTGATTATAAAAAAATAATGGTCTCAGTTCGCGGTCATGAAAAAGCTCGCTAAAGCTCGCATTTTTCATGATCCGCTAACTTCGACCATTATTTTTAATAATCACTGAGACTCGGCATGTAACCTCTACGTAATCACAACATTCACAGACTTCAAAACGCCATTGAAAAACTCGTCCACGTGCGTTTACTTGGATGACTAAAACTGTCGTACCTGCCAAAGGCCGCTTCGCGTAACAAAATGACTACCCGAGTCGTAAGGCTCGGGATATTTTGGGTGTTACGAGTGTGTTCGGGTTGCGGTTCTTGCTCATGTTTATACTCACTGAGTTACTTGCCTTGATTGCGACGGCGTATACGCACGGTCCAGTGTGCGTTCGACAGGGGGTGCCCAATATGCACTGTTAGAACTAAGATACTTCTTGATTTCAGTAAATAGTTTCATCAGAGACTATAGAATATACTCTATAGTCTCTGGTTTCATCACATGTCAACTAGTTTGTTTTTAAATGATTCTTTAGAGATCGCCAAATGGTATTGTGTGAATAACATCATTCGGTCGATTGTACGCACGGCGCCGTGCTTCTAGTAGCTCTCAGTCCATTCCTTCTTTCCGGTGTGGAAACAGACGTGTTTCTGGCGAAAGAATCGGCGTTTTCAACTCGCCATATCTTCATATTCATTTGGACTAGAACAATGAAAGTATGACTTTCTTGTAAAAAATATCCCGAGCCTTGCGACTCTGGTAGTCATTTTGTTACGCGAAGCGGCCTTTGGCAGGTACGACAGTTTTAGTCATCCAAGTAAACGCACGTGGACGAGTTTTTCAATGGCGTTTTGAAGTCTGTGAATGTTGTGATTACAAATCATTTCGGGGCACCCCTCAGTCTATACGTCCAGACAAAAAAAAATGGCATGGAACGAAAGTTGAGAGGCTGGACTGTAAGTTGTTGTTTTGACTTCTACAAATCTCGCAGGTCTCTTATGCAAAACTGACTCAAAATTGCATTTTTCACGCAAGTGTAGATGACGAGACTATCGAAGGAATAGAATACACTTACCCAAAGATATAATAGACAGATACTGTCTATGACTTACCCAAGCCCATATGTTAGAATAAAGAACATGCTTTGCTCTTTTGAATGATGTATGATTTGGCACTGTACACAGAATTTTAGACCCCGAAGTGATTTTTTCCATAAACCCGTCAAAAAGGTCACTCTGTTTTGGCCCGCCCAAATGCAGTCAATTTATAACCTGTGTCGTGTGTTCGAATGAGTACATCTCAGCGATGCCATTGCCTTGCAACCTCAAAGAAATATATTTTAATAATACGCTAAATGAACGATGTTTTAGTGTGAAATAAAAGCCGGAGATTTGCTTCGTTTCTTTGCTGCGACACAAAACCAAAACCAACTATAGTCTAGATCTGCGGTGACATTATGACGGTTCGTTTTCGACATTGCAGTGAAGTTGCGCGGATCTTCGACGATTCTGTAACTGCTTTGAAAAGTTACAACATGAGTTCTTGGGATCGATGTTTTTCGGTAAACTTCCAGATCGGCTGGGGCTGTTGATCGCCTACACAGATCTATATGAAGTTGACTCGACACGGCAAACCGCCGAATCCGTGCCCTCTCGTCGGTCCTATCCCCAAATCCCTTACCAGCCTCAGACCCCATTTCACCGTGGCCAATCTAACCTCACTGGCGCACAATCTGTGATTATCCCTTTCTCATGTGTGTGTGTGTGTGTGTGTGTGTGTGTGTGTGTGTGTGTGTGTGTGTGTGTGTGTGTGTGTGTGTGTGTTGTTTGTTGTGTGAGTGCGTTGCCGGGTCAGGTCGTCATTAATGAAGATTCGCGCCAGCTGGCCCTGACGGGGACACCCCGAAGCGTCCCGGTACCAAAGCGTCCCGGTACCGAAGCGTCCCGGTACCAAAGCGTCCCGGTACCGAAGCGTCCCGGTACCAAAGCGTCCCGGTACCGAAGCGTCCCACTATAACGCGTCACAGGACTTAGAGTGTTTTTTTTTTTTAAACCTTGACCAAGGGCGGATCAATTCACTTTGGAGGGGGGGGGGGGTTACAAAATGACTGCGAAGATACAAGTTGACGGCGCCGAAGGCGCCTAAGCCTCCAGGGGGGTCCGGGGGCATGCCCCCCCGGAAATTTTTTTTATCCAAAGAAGCAAAATAGCTATAGAGCTATCTGGTGCATCCTGAGCCAATAAATTACCTCTTTTTTGGGGGGGTGGGGGGGTGGGGGGGGTTTACGTAACCCGTGTAACCCCCCCAGATCCGCCCTTGTTGACCTTGATTTGACCTTGACTTGACTAACCATATTTATTTTTTTTAAATTTAATCTTGACCTTGATTTGACCTTGACTTCACTGATTTTTTGACTC
>NC_090254.1:3976903-4028629 GCF_037325665.1 Littorina saxatilis | reverse complement strand
CACTGATTTTTTTAATTTTGCACAGACCTTGATTTGCTTTCGGTAAAAAAAAAATCACTTTTTGTCCAACTTTTCCCCAACTTTACTTTAGATCTGTACTCACAACACACCAATTTGGAAATACTGTACCCGTGTGTACAAGTTCGGGGGAAAAGTCCGTAGGCTTCCGTTCACAAGAGGGATATGTCTGTTATCACACACGCTTTCTGGCTTCATTAAGCGTGAACTTCGGAAAAAGTCTTTTCAGTTCTGCCTCCGACTTTTAAATTGTATCATTTGGGTTAATTTGGGTTTGTTTGGGTTCATTTGGGTAATAAAGAACGCTCGCGCTGGACCCGAGTACTCTTCAGACTGGCTCGCTCCACCAGTATGAAAGTTTTTGTCTTGTGCACGTTTAAGACCAAGTGATTGCTCTGTGTGAATTACAGGCATTCCCTTTGCTATATAATACATTGGCATGCGAGCCGAGGATGTGCGTGGTGACTGGTACCGGGACGCTTCGGCACCGGGACGCTTCGGTACCGGGACGCTTCGGCACCGGGACGCTTCGGTACCGGGACGCTTCGGTACCGGGACGCTTCGGTACTGGGACGCTTCGGTACCGGGACGCTTCGTGATGTACCCGGCCCTGACACAGCCTCTGCCGCCGAACGGGGACGTGAAGGGGAGAATCCAAGGCTCGTTGCGGTCTTCTTCTTTAACAGCATGCGTGCTGCCATCAGCGATCTCTTATGACGATAAGACGTAAACTTGACCAGGATCGCTCGCTCTTGCTGGTCGGTCCTACCGACCCGACGGGACCGGTCGATCATCACGGATGCCCTTTGATCAGTCTCGGTCTCGGACACTTCGCGACCTCGATTAACACTCTTGAATTCAAAATTCACCCCCCTTACAAACTAACTGATCCATCCGTGTGTGTGTGTGTGTGTGTGTGTGTGTGTGTGGGTGGGTGTGGGTGGGTGTGTGTGTGTGTGTGACAGTGTATGTGTGTGTGTGTCTTGTGTGTGTCTCCGTGTGTGTGTGTGTGTGTCTTGTGTGTGTATGTGTCTGTGTGTAAATAACTATTATATCAGAAATGCATGTCCTAACTCTGTTTTCTAAGTCACTCCATTTCACACACACACAGCACTCAAACTAGGCACACAGACTTAAACAAGTTATTGCCCTTTGCCCTCGTACCTATATTTAAGTCATTCACACAAAATACATGTATGGTAATTCACACACAATCAACAATCACTTAAATTCACTGAAATATAATAATAAGTTGAGTAGTTACGTGAAGGAATTATATCTGTCCCTCGATGACGTCGTTTCAATGTTTATATTTGTGGATTCTTATCTCACTCGTCTTTGTGCCTAGTTTGAGTGCTGTGTGTGTGAAATGGAGTGACTTAGTAAACAGAGTGAGGACATGCATTTCTGATAGAATAGTTATTTACACACAGACACTTCCAGGAAAAAAACCTTCGTAACGTGTGTGCGTGCGTGCATGCGTCTGTGTGTGTGTATGTATCTGCCTCTGTCTGTGTCCGTGTGCGTGTGTTTGTGTGTCTGTGTCTGTGTGTGTGTCTGTGTGCGTGTGTCTGCGTGCGTGTGTGTGGTGTGCGATTCAGAGAAATGTACTGAACAGATCTTCATGAAACTGTGCACACAAATGTTCGGATTCAAACCTATGGATCAAAAGTCCAGTGCTCTACAACATGACCTACTGGGCTCGAAAATGAATTTGTACATCATTTTTGTCAGTCAAGATGTGGGGGTGGGGGTGATGCGGGGATATTTGTGGAGTAAGCAATAAGGAAATACCTTATGGTTTTCTTAGGTATTGTAACGGTGTATAGTGAAGTTAGCTCTGCCCCCCTGAGTCCAAAAATCACGTTTCGAGAAAAACGCGGTTTTCTGTTCTTAGCTCTATATTTAAAACAAAAGCATTCTCGCTGGACATTCTACTGCAATTGAGCGTCGGGATGATTTCTGAATTTATAGCTTTAGTCTATTTCAAAAATAGTTGTGAGATTAAAGAATTATGAGCCAATTAGTGGACTTACTGTGTTCTGCCAAGTTTTTCTTTGAACTCGGGCTTGTTAAAAACAACGGCAGAACACAGTAAGGGACGTTACTGTCTTCTGCCGGAGTTTTCTGTGAACTCGTGTTTGTTAAAAACAACGGCAGAACACAGTAAGGGAAGTTGCTGTGTTTTGGCGATGTTTTCTTGTTTCTTAATGCTTACTTGTCACAAGTTAAGATAGTGACCGATCACAACAACTGTTCTTGCTGAGTTTTGCTTTATTAATTGTATGCGAGAAATTCTTTTCTGACCGAGTAACCTTTAGCAACAATAACTAAATATTTATTATGCTTTTACAAATTTTATTCTGTTTTAGCTGATGGCGTATGTGACTCTTAATACACTGCTCAAAATAAGTCAAGGACCAAAAGCCATTTTTCGATCCCAACGTTGATTGTGCAAAAATCACAAAAATCGGCGACAATGACCCTCTACGCTTTGTTGTCGTCTTGACAGCTTCCCTGCCTTTGCTGTGACAGGAAAAACCGGTACTCGAACTTTGCCTGTTTCTCTGTGCAGACGAGCAAAGAATCCGCAATATTGCGAAAAACGCACGTGAAAGTAACCCTCCTGCAGAGCTCAGCACAGGTTATATTGCCCCAATCAATCTTTTTCACGTGAACCATTGGTCCTCTGAGAGTGAACTGTCGTCACCAGATATGCTTTATAAGCCCAGGCAAAATCACAGCAGGCCACCAAACAACCATGCCTCCAAGACGTCATCTGAACCTTGTCAACCGTGGACGAGCTCTAGCCTGGGTTCAAGAGTGTATCCGGCTCCGAGAGATTGCTGCAAGACTTGGCTGCTCCCATTCCGTCATCGTGAGGCTGCGGCAGCGCTTTCTGGCCACTGGAAGTGTGGAAACCAGACGCCGGTCTGGGCGCCCTCGAATCACCACACAACGTCAAGACCGCTACATCACACGCCAGGCGTTGCAGACCAGGACGACCACTGCCAGCACCATCAGACAAAGGCTTAGGGTGGCTACCAACACTGACATCAACGAGCAGACCGTCCGCAACCGCCTTCATGACCAGACGCTGCACGCAAGGCGTCAACTTGGCCGCATTTTACTGACGCCACGTCACATGATGGCAAGGCTGGCCTGGTCCACCCGCCATTTGAGATGGAATCGACAGCAGTGGGCCCATGTACTGTTTTCCGATGAATATCGATTCAGTCTGGAGCATGATGATGGCAGGACCAGGGTCTGGAGGCGTCCAGGAGAACGCATGATCCCTCATGCGTGAGGGAGAGAAGAGCCTACCGGGGAGGGTCAGTGATGGTGTGGGCTGGGATCAGCGAGCACCACAGGACCCCACTGTACCATGTACGGGGCAACTTGAATGCCCTTGTCTACAGGGACCAGATCCTCAGGCCCCATGTCCTGCCCAAGCTGCGTCAGATTGGGCCCCATGCAGTGCTACAGGACGATACTGCTCCCCCACATCGAGCACGGCTTGTGGACGCCTTCCTGCAGCAGGTACAGATCAACAGGATGGATTGGCCAGCCAACAGTCCCGACATGAACCCTATCGAGCATGCGTGGGACATGTTGGGCCGTCGTGTTCGCGAGAATCATGCTCCACCTGCAAACCTCCAACAACTGCTCGTTCTTCTTCAGCGATAGTGGCAGGCCATCCCCCAGGCTAATCTGGCAAACATTGTCCACTCAATGAAGGATTGCTGCAACGAGTGCTGCCAGAATCGTGGGGGTTATACCCATTATTGAACTTTGGGAACCGGTGAAACATTGGAATTGACAATCTGCAAAGACTTGCGACTTTTGATTTTGACCCCCCCTTCACTTAAGAGACAATAACTCAATTGTTTATGAATGGAATTCAATGCACTTTGGCGTGATTGTTGTTGAATGATTTGACCACAACATATTACAAGTTCCATGTTTTTGGTTGATCGGTTTTTGCGTAATTTGTGTTTGGATTTTTGGTCCTTGACTTATTTTGGGCAGTGTAGGAAAAAGCCTTTTTCCCTGCGACGCGTTCTTTTTTATTTATTTTTTATTTTTTACATTTAGTCAAGTTATATAGAGACGGGGAATCGAGACAAGGGTTGTGGTGATGTGTTTGTGTGTGTGTGTGTGTGTGTGTGTGTGTGTGTGTGTGTGTGTGTGTGTGTGTGTGTGTGTGTGTGTGTGTGTGTGTGTGTGTGTGTATAGATCGGTTCCGAGAAAACTACTTAACCGATCTGCCTGAAACTTGAGAATGAGAGTTCCTTAGTATAATTTCCCCAAACTTTATTTTTAAGTGTCTTTGATGACGTCATATCCGTCTTTTTGTGAAAGTTGAGGCGGCACTGTCACGCTCTCATTTTCCAACCGATTTTGATGACATTTTTGACTCACATGCGAAGCAAAAGTGAGTCTATGTACTCACCCGAGTCGTCCGTCCGTCCGTCCGTCCGTCCGTCCGTCCGTCCGTCCGTCCGTCCGTCCGGACGTCCGTCCGGAAAACTTTAACGTTGGATATTTCTTGGACACTATTCAGTCTATCAGTACCAAATTTGGCAAGATGGTGTATGATGACAAGGCCCCAAAAAACATACACAGCATCTTGACCTTGCTTCAAGGTCAAGGTCGCAGGGGCCATAAATGTTGCCTAAAAAACAGCTATTTTTCACATTTTTCCCATTTTCTCTGAAGTTTTTGAGATTCAATACCTCACCTATATATGATATATAGGGCAAAGTAAGCCCCATCTTTTGATACCAGTTTGGTGTACCTTGCTTCAAGGTCAAGGTCACAGGAGCTCTTCAAAGTTGGATTGTATACATATTTTGAAGTGACCTTGACCCTGAACTATGGAAGATAACTGTTTCAAACTTAAAAATTATGTGGGGCATATGTTATGCTTTCATTATGAGACACATTTGGTCACATATGATCAAGGTCAAGGTCACTTTGACCCTTATGAAATATGACCAAAATAAGGTAGTGAACCACTAAAAGTGACCATATCTCATGGTAGAAAGAGCCAATAAGCACCATTGTACTTCCTATGTCTTGAATTAACAGCTTTGTGTTGCAATACCTTGGATGACCTTGACCTTGGGTCAAGGTCACATGTATTTTGGTAGGAAAAATGTGTAAAGCAGTTCTTAGTGTATGGTGTCATTGCTAGGTTTAGTTAAGGTCAAGGTCAAGCATGTGAGTCGTATGGGCTTTGCCCTTCTTGTTGTCAAATAATCTTCGACGAAGCCCGGACTTTGGTATTGTATTTCAGCTTGGAGGCTTACAAATTAATAAATGAGTTTGCTCATTAAGGTTGTCATTGACATCAAATTTTCGCAAACAGATTCAAAATTGATTGCACCGTATTTTTCATGAAATTCTGAATCAAACAATATATACATATGTCATGTTTACTTATCGCGCATCAGGCGAATTCGATAACCGTTCGGCTACGGAATCAGACACCAAATTCACGCCACTGTAATGCATTAAACAAGACGCAAGCACGCTTTCGCAACAGGCCGTTATGATCGAGCATCGGTTGACATCTTTCGCGAGCAGAAGCTCGTATTTGACCGCAATGCATCGGTGCTTAAATGACACCAATGTGTGTCCATGAGGGACATACATCTACGAACAATATTTGAACAAGATTTATTCGAACCTGACGGTTTTAATGGACAGTGTTACTGACAGGTAGCGACTTTACAGGAGGGGGAGGGGTCCTCTAACTTTACAGCTCGGAGACAACCCGGTAAGGACTTACCGGTGTTTCATAAATAACACTTAGCAGTTGGCGGACTTATTGAGTTTTACAGGCCAGTATATAAGTTGCAGCTTTTTCAAGAATAAATCTTGTTCAAATATTGTTTGTAGAGAGGAGCAAGCATGAGGAATCTGCTATTCTAAAAATAACCAATTCTGGTAGCTGCCGACCTTCCGCCAGACACACATTAATACCGGGGGAAAATAAATAATTACTGGGCACAATGTTGCAGCTTTTTCAAGAATACGAGCCCTGCAGGGCTCGTATTCTTGAAACAGCTGCAACTCATATACCGGCCTGTAAAATCACTTCCGCTCGATAACTCCGCTAAGTGTTATTCATGAAACTCCGGTAAAGACTCGGTGTCTGCGAGCTGTAAAGTTAGAGGACCCATCCCCCTCCTCTAAAACCGTCAATTTTGAATAAATCTTGTTAAAATATTGTTTGTAGATTTATGTCCCCCATGGACACACATTGGTGTCATTTAAGCACCAATGCATTGCAGACAAATACGAGATACCGCTCGCGAAAGATTTCAACCGATGCTCGATCATACAGGCTTGTTGTGAAAGCGTGCTAGCGTCTTCTTTAATGCATTACAGTGTCCGATTATCTTCAACTGATTCCGTGATCGAGCGGTTCTCTCGTTCGCCTGATGCGTGATTGAGTCGAGTTCAAATCTCTATCTGCCCGTAATTTTTATTTACTCTTTGGCATTTGTTTATTTTTGTTTATTTTCTTCATGTGCAAAAGACTGCGTTATAATAGCAAAATTGTTTAAAAAAAAAAATTGTAGGCTGGAATGTTTTTGTTTTTTTAAATCTTACTTTTTCACGACATAGCACCAGTATACTGGCGGTAGGAAGAAAAATGTATTAAAAAGTTTTTTTTTCTTACATCTGTTCCTTGTCCCGGTGTGCTCTCACGCCGCCCCGTCCCTGCACTCACTGCTCCATCCACATCTGAATTTCGTTCCGCTGCCAGACTTGCCGATTTTACAGACGCTCCAGGGAGGGATGTCGGGTCGTTGCGGTAGGCTACCCTCGGAAGATGACACTGCACTTCTGCTGAGTCACTTCGACGGTGTTCAGTAGTGGGTCTGTCCCGAGCTAACGGACGCAGCCCACTACCTACTATGCCCCCTACTAACGACATTGACTGCTAAGTCGCGGAGCCAGACTGAGTGAGGGTCCCCTCCAGAGAGCAGACAGCCACCACGTCCCTCCGTCGACCCCCAGAACGTCACACGTTGAAGACTGACAGCAGAAGTACTTTTCAGGGAAGGATGGAACAGGAACACTGAGACCAAGGTCACCATGAGAGCTCTGGGCATGAAGGGCCACAAGAGCAAGGACAATTTATAATTTTTGGATGATTAATGAGATGAGGATGATTGTAATGATGATGCTATGGATTTCCAATTTTGGTTTGAGACTACGTGACAGGGCAGCACTCTACGCTTACTGTCATAATATATCCTGGTGTCAACCAGGCCCGAGAACTGCAGCACCTGCGGTGTTGGTCAGGTAAACAGAACCTGAGCACCCTCAAAGTCGCATTCGTTAAGTGAATGACACTCGGCTGTGTGATTCCAGCCTTCCCATAGGAACCATAGCACTTCCACTCTGGGTAGGAGCCGACCGTAGCCCGAAAAACCCACATGACCCTGATGATATTAGTTTATTGATAAAGTTTGTTAACTTAAACATGTAAACATTTGATTAAAAAAAATAAATAAATAACCATGAAGAAGGATGCTTCCCGCTTAAAAAAGCAAAGGTGAGAGAGAAAAAACCCACCTAAAATGCGGTAGCAGCCACCTGCATGCAACTGAGATTAAAAACAAAAAACAAAAAAAATAAATAAAAAGGGTCTCCCCGTGTTTTTATTTCATTCAGTTTGTTTGGGTAGTTGCTATTGACTTTGAAACTGACACGCTGGCTAAAAGCTGCAACATTGTGTCCTTCAAAGTCAAACTGTCGTTTAACTACCGCCCAGTATTTATTTTTACTGCCCAGTAATTATTTATTTTTCCCCGGTATTCATGTGTGTTTAGCGGAAGGTCGGCAGCTACCAGTTGGTTATTTTTAGAATTGAAGATCCCCGATGCTTGCTCTTCTCTGCGCACGCGTTACCGGCGTTTTCGCCGGCGTGTCAGTTTCAAAGTCAATAGCAACAACCCAAACAAACTGAATGAAATAAAAACACGGGGAGATTTAAAAAAAATTTTTTTTATAAACCTCAGTTGCATGCAGGTGTACATGGTCTAGTACCAAGTAAACGCTCACCCCCCAGTTTCGACCAGTGGACTAGTAGACAAGGAAAATAAATAAAGATTATTCAGTCTGCTGTTATTGTTGTTTTTCAATTGTTTCCTTTCCTTAGACATGCTTCGGGGATTGGACAGAAAAATGTTTCTGGAGTGGCTAGAGAATCGCAATGCATTTTTGACTGGGAGGAAAAAGAAGAAACGAAAGCTTCATCTTTGGTTTAAACATAAGTTTATTTCAACAAATGTTACAATCATGACATGTATACAAAAGACACAGGTAACAGCAATAAGCTAGAAGCTGCATGGATATTATAACGTAAGGCGGTAACGGCTGAACAATTTGTCTAAATAAACCAAATTGGAAATCCAAAGCATCATCATTATAATCATCCTCATCTCATTAATCATCCAAAATTATCATAACATAATAAACGTTGCATAATCATTATAAAGAAAGACAGTAAGAGGAAGGAAGCAGGGGAAAATGAATAAAAAGAAGAGGGATGGGTAGGAGTTGTGAAGAAATTAAAGTTGTTGTCCGGCTTGTGGAACATTGATTCTGGTTTGCCCAAAGCGGCCTGAACGTTCAATGAACGAGTGTACTCCGGAAAAAATGTTCCTGTTCAAATCTAGAGAATACTGTCTGTCTCCATTTAGAAGGTGGGGGAGGTGAATACTGTGGTTAGGGAGGGTATGTATGGTTTCTTGACGTGCTTCGCGATAATTTGGACAATCTAATAGGAAGTGTTTTACGGTTTCGGACGGAAATCCGCAGTCACAAGATGCATCTGGAGCAACGTGTCGTCTCACTAGATCGTTATTAAGATCACTTATATATAGCCTGAGCTTACAGTGAATTGTTTGTGATATGCGATCTCCAGAATACCAATAACACGGCGGACTTAAATCGTTTTTTGACAAAAAGTGCTTGAGGGACTTACTAAGTTTTATGTAGTCTGGTAAAGAATTCCAGAGGTGTGTTGTAGATGGGAGAAATGAGTTTTTGTATAATGCAGTGTTAAACGATGGAACTTTCCTATCTAAAGGTCTGCGCTGGCGATATGGATTATTAGTTGATATTAATGGTGGCAATATCGCAAGTAAGTAGTTTGGCACCTTACGGTGTACAATCTTGTGAAATAATATCAATTTTTGACGTTTACGCCTCTCTTAAAACCAGCACGGTTGGCCCAGTGGTAAGGCGTCCGCCCCGTGATCGGGAGGTCGTGGGTTCGAACCCCGGCCGGGTCATAACTAAGACTTTAAAATTGGCAATCTAGTGGCTGCTCCGCCTGGCGTCTGGCATTATGGGGTTAGTGCTAGGACTGGTTGGTCCGGTGTCAGAATAATGTGACTGGGTGAGACATGAAGCCTGTGCTGCGACTTCTGTCCTGTGTGTGGCGCACGTTATATGTCAAAGCAGCACCGCCCTGATATGGCCCTTCGTGGTCGGCTGGGCGTTAAGCAAACAAACAAACAAACAAACAAACAAAAGCCTCTCTTAAAGTGAAATAAAGCCTGACTCGTCGTACAGTTGTTGATGGCTTGTACCGCGGACTGCTCCAACAATGGTCTTCATCTTCAAAGCTTCATCTTTGGCGGGAAGTGATGTCTGAAGAGGTTGATTTTAAGTGTGTGTGTGTGTGTGTGTGTGAGAGAGAGAGAGAGAGAGAGAGAGCGGGGGGGGGGGGGGGGGGGAGGGGGGGAGTTTTGTGCAATAACGCATCCTTTGAACACTTCTATCACAGATGACCAAAATATCGTTTTTCTAGCTAAGGACCCGCTCCTGCCAAGGGTATAGTACCTAGTAAACGCCCACCCCCAACTTTTGGGCAAAACTGGTACATAGGGTGGGTGGGCGTATACAAGGTAGTTAACGGTAATATCATGTTAACCATCAATTTAAAAAAACCTCATTCTCGCCTAAAATTATTTTTTTAAATCAATTTTGATATTACAATGTACACGAAGAAAATAAACAACAAGTCGCGTAAGGCGAAATTACTACATTTAGTCAAGCTGTGGAACTCGCAGAATGAAACTGAACGTAGTCCGCCGCTAGTGCAAAAGGCAGTGAAAGTGACGAGCCTGTTTGGCGCGGCAGCGGTTGCGCTGTGCTTCATAGCACGCTTCAAGTTACTGTACCTCTCCTCGTTTTAACTTTCTGAGCGTGTTTTTAATCCAAACATATCATATCTATATGTTTTTTGAATCAGGAACCGACAAGGAATAAGATGAAATAGTTTTTAAATCGATTTCGGAAATTTAATTTTGATCATAATTTTTATATTTTTAATTTTCAGAGCTTGTTTTTAATCCAAATATAACATATGTATATGTTTTTGGAATCAGAAAATGACGAGGAATAAGATGAAATTGTGTTTGGATCGTTTAATAAAAAAATAATTTTAATTACAAGTTTCCGATTTTTAATGACCAAACTCACTCATTAGTTTTCAAGCCACCAAGCTGAAATGCAATACCGAAGTCCGGGCTTCGTCGAACATTACTTGACCAAAATTTCAACCAATTTGGTTAAAACAAGAAGGGCAAAGCCCATACGACTCACATGCTTGACCTTGACATGACCTTGACCGTCAAGGTCAAATAACTAAACCTAGCAATGACATCATACACTAAGAACTGCTTTACACATTTTTCCTACCAAAATACATGTGACCTTGACCCAAGGTCATCCAAGGTCATGCAACACAAAGCTGTTAATTCAAGACATAGGAAGTACAATGGTGCTTATTGGCTCTTTCTACCATGAGATATGGTCACTTTTAGTGGTTCACTACCTTATTTTGGTCACATTTCATAAGGGTCAAAGTGACCTTGACCTTGATCATATGTGACCAAATGTGTCTCATGATGAAAGCATAACATGTGCCCCACATCATTTTTAAGTTTGAAACAGTTATCTTCCATAGTTCAGGGTCAAGGTCACTTCAAAATATGTATACAATCCAACTTTGAAGAGCTCCTGTGACCTTGACCTTGAAGCAAGGTAAACCAAACTGGTATCAAAAGATGGGGCTTACTTTTCCCTATATATCATATATAGGTGAGGTATTCAATCTCAAAAACTTCAGAGAAAATGGGAAAAATGTGAAAAATAGCTGTTTTTTAGACAACATTTATGGCCCCTGCGACCTTGACCTTGAAGCAAGGTCAAGATGCTATGTATGTTTTTTGGAACCTTGTCATCATACACCATCTTGCCAAATTTGGTACTGATAGACTGAATAGTGTCCAAGAAATATCCAACGTTAAAGTTTTCCGGACGGCCGGCCGGACGGACGGACGGACGGACGGACGGACGGACGGACGGACGGACGACTCGGGTGAGTACATAGACTCACTTTTGCTTCGCATGTGAGTCAAAAATGAGGGCGTGACAGTGCCGCCTCAACTTTCACGAAAAGCCAGATATGACGTCATCAAAGACATTTATCCAAAAAATGAAAAAAACGTATGGGGATATCATACCCAGAAACTCTCATGTCAAATTTCATAAAGATCGGTCCAGTAGTTTGGTCTGAATCGCTCTACACGCACGCACGCACGCACACACACACACACACACACACACACACACACACCACGACCCTCGTCTCGATTCCCCCCTCTATGTTAAAACATTTAGTCATAACTTGACTAAATGTAAAAACAAACAAAATTAATGACAAAGAGTAAAACAAAAACAAGTAAGGCCGCAATGCATCGGTGCTTAAATGACACCAATGTGTGTCCATGAGGGACATAATCTACGAACAATATTTGAACAAGATTTATTCGAACTTGACGGTTTTAATGGACAGTGTTGGTGAAGTTACTGACAGGTAGCGACTTTACAGGAGGGGGAGGGGTCCTCTAACTTTACAGCTCGGAGACAACCCGGTAAGGACTTACCGGTGTTTCATAAATAACACTTAGCAGTTGACGGACTTATTGAGTTTTACAGGCCAGTATATGAGTTCCAGCTTTTTCAAGAATAAATCTTGTTCAAATATTGTTTGTAGAGAGGAGCAAGCATGAGGGATCTCCTATTCTAAAAATAACCAATGGTAGCTGCCGACCTTCCGCCAGACACATATTAATACCGGGGGAAAATAAATAATTACTGGGCAGTAAAAATAAATACCGGGCGGTAGTTAAACGACAGTTTGACTTCAAAGGACATAATGTTGCAGCTTTTTCAAGAATACTAGCCCTGGTCTATAAATGTATTTTAAAGCTGCTGTGTGATGCAATGTGATAGTGCAAACATTGCATTAGTCTGAATTTTCTGATACAGAATGTATTGCATAATGCATGAGCATAACATCACAACAACATAAGATGAAAGTGACACTGACAGTATGTACATACATACAGCTTTACTATGATGCTACATCCATCATCACAAAACATTCCAGGGAAAACATATAATATACAGTTAAATGTATGTTTAGAAAGCATGTCTGATGACAACATGTCTAAAAAAAAACCACCTGTAATTGACAGCATTCAATTCTGTTGTGGCAGATATTCTGGGATATATCATACGGGCAAAGAGGGCCTACAACTACTCATTTGAGGAGGATGTGTCAATGAAGAAAAGGGGTCAGTGGGAGATGAAGCTGGAGACTCTGAGAGAAAAGGGCGGCACTGCTTTCGCAGACTTCCGCAACCAAGAGAAAGAGCGTGTGAAGAAATCGCGGGAGAACTCAACACTTGAACACAAACAACATAACAGGTTTGGAGTCTTGATTCTCTTGTGATGTTTGCAACACCTTCAACTTCCTCAGATTTCAAGCTGCGATACTGCCAATTGATCAACTTGCATGTGATAATACCCCGACTGACTGTGTGTTACGTTTTCATACCCGTTTCATTGAGGGCAGTGTATACGAGTTTAAACTTGTTCAGACATTTTTTGTTTCGTAATTTTCCATATGAATACAAGATTTACCCCCTATTTTACGCAGTCCCTCCGTTTGCTGGCGCGCCTGCGCCATTCACGCATAATTTTTAAAAATGACGCCGCGGCATGGCATGCCATACCTGTGGCGCACACCTGTCTGATGCGTAATGTCATTGTGGTGTGCTTTGGCCCATGCAGTGACCCCTCATTTTCAGTTGCCAGAGGTCATTTGACCCCTCATGCCCTAAATCAAACTGAAGCACTGTTTTACGTTAAGTTAATCACTGTTTTATAATGCAACAGGGAGCTTCAACGAAATCGTCAAGCAGCATACCGGGCTAGAAAAGCTGAGAAAGAACAAAAAGCTGCAGCAACAAGATGTGGGGTTGAGAGGGTGAAGGCGGAGAAGAGCGACAAAAAGGCAAAACATAAAGAATATATGCAGCAGTGGCGCAAAAATCGGAGCAGTGAAATAAGGGAGGCCTACAACAAAAAGCAAGTACAAATCCATCAACCCAAATACTATACTGAAAACTAATAGTAACGCTAACTTTGACCAGAGGCACATTTCGTTAGGCAAAACAAAAACAAAAAAGTGGGGTTAAGGTAACATAGCCAAAACAAAATAGGGTATGTAGGTAGGTCATACCTTTTTTAAACTTTTTTTTCTCGTGTCTACAAAATTACACCTACTTGAGTGGTTGAAAACGGCGTTAAACACCAAATAAAGGAAGACAGAGAAATCAGTGTGTGAACCGACTAAGGGTATTCTTTTGAACAATTTTGAACTTCTCTTGGAACTGAATTAAAAAAAAAAGCTTTGACTTGCCAGTGAAGATAAGGTACGACACAGAAGATCAATCTTCTATCCATCTCTTTGAACTCTGGTACTTTTTTTTCCCCCTTAACAAATTCACAATTTTATTTGGGCATGTTGTTTTATTTCCCGATATTCAATAGTAACTTGCTTTGCATTTCCAGGCGCATGGTGAGATATTACACCAAGGAGGCACCGAAGAGGAAAACTGTCTCTCAGCTCAAGTCTGCGAAAAGGGCCACCAGGAACTCTGATGGTGGCGATGCACCAGATGTCCCTGGGGTTTCAACTGATGTCCCCAACATGTCATCAGCAGATGGTGCCTCCAACAGCCCTGCAACAAGCAAGCCAGCTGGGTCGCCCTTCAAATCACTTGATGCGCTAAGAAAGGCTGCTTCAAGATCCAAATGCCATGACCCAGAGGACCCAGAGGACCCAGTCAAGTTTGCAGAGGTGACTGCACACAACATCAAGCAAGCCATGAAGAGCCCTCGTAAAGCTGCCTCTTTGAAGGCTTGAGGCATTTTTACTCAACCGGCTATGAGCCCTTGCAACCTTGAAGCCAGGATTATTAACCACATGGAGAGCCTTAAAGAAAACAGAACTCGCGAGGCAACTGTCCAAAGAAAGAAGCTGGTAACTGTAATGATCAAAAACTCCACAGAGACCATCAGCTCCCTCAGCAAAAACCTAAACCAGCGGTGGCAGTTTGTTGCAGCTGCCAGCACGCTTCCAGATGAAGCAGAGGAATTATTATTATTATATGAAGTCTTATGAAGTCTTATATCGCGCGCGTATCTCCAGACTCGGACTCAAGGCGCAGGGATCTATTCATGCCGTGTGAGATGGAATTATTTACACAATACAGCACGCATTTACATCGACCAGCAGATCGCAGCCATTTCAGCGCATATCCTACTTTTCACGGCTTATTATTCCAAGTCACACGGGTATTTTGGTGGACATTTTTTATCTATGCCTATACAATTTTGCCAGGAAAGACCCTTTTGTCAATCGTGGGATCTTTAACGTGCACACCCCAATGTAGTGTACACGAAGGGACCTCGGATTTTCGTCTCATCCGAAAGACTAGCACTTGAACCCACCACCTAGGTTAGGAAAGGGGGGAGAAAATTGCTAACGCCCAGACCCAGGGTCGAACTCGCAACCTCTCGCTTCCGCGAGCGCAAGTGCGTTACCACTCGGCCACCCAGGCTGTCCATGGGCATGGAAACAGTTTGCCTTCTGACCTTACAGCTATGGTTCTGGAGTTTTTCTCAAGGCCAGAGTGCTCCATTGTAATCCCTGACCGCAAGATGGTGAAAAAAAGATCTCGTTCCAAAGGCTGTTCTGACGAAATCGCTGAAAGCTCTACATGCTGAATTTGTTCAGGAGACTGGTCAGGCTATCTCATTGGCTGCTTTCAAGAAACTACGCCCACAGCACGTGCTAACCCTGGACAATCTAAAACGCACAAGCTGCTTGTGCAAATCCTGCACCAATGTTGCACAAAAACTTGAGGCACTTAAGCCACTACTGCGCAATGCCCAAATCAAGTTGGGGACCACGCCGAGGGAGGTGTTGGATGTGACGCTTTTCCAGGACAAAGATGATGTCAACAGATGGCAGTGCAACGAAAGGCAGTGTCCTGACTGTGGTGTCCAGCACTTGAGAGAACTCATGAAAGACCTTCCAGCACAGACCACCATCTGCTGGTTGCGCTGGCAGCTTGAAAAGACAAAGATGATCAACATCAGCAAACAGGTCATGTCATTTGGCAGCTTTGTGTGTGTGTGTGTGTGTGTGGCAGCTTTGTGTGTGTGTGTGTGTGTGTGTGTGGCAGCTTTGTGTGTGTGTGTGTGTGTGTGTGTGTGGCAGCTTTGTGTGTGTGTGTGTGTGTGTGTGTGGCAGCTTTGTGTGTGTGTGTGTGTGTGTGGCAGCTTTGTGTGTGTGTGTGTGTGTGTGGCAGCTTTGTGTGTGTGTGTGTGTGTGTGTGTGTGGCAGCTTTGTGTGTGTGTGTGTGTGTGTGTGGCAGCTTTGTGTGTGTGTGTGTGTGTGTGGCAGCTTTGTGTGTGTGTGTGTCATTTCATGGATGAAATATTGACTACTACATCAGTTAAACATTTGCAGGAATTAATGTCAAATCTGCTGGCAAAGATGGACGCCTTGCAAAAATTTAAGGGGTTTATTTTTTTTACATTTCATAATTATAATGCTTTACACCCCTACACCAGTAATTTGATCGTGCTTTACCTTCTTTTTTGTAACTTTGATTTCAGGACACTGTTCTGAACCTCCTCACAGAGTTAGAGGATGAGTTGGAGCCTTTGGCGCAATACAGGCAGTTCAGGCTGCTGAAAGGAAACCTTCTAAGCACACAATCATCTTCTCAGTTTGATGGACTACCGTTGTGAGTGGCAATTTTTTTTTTTTTTCATTTTCATTACTTTATTGTCCCATCGCTGGGAAATTCGGGTCGCTTCCTCTCAGTGGAAAGCTAGCAGCAACGGAGTCGCGCTACCCAGGTGTCTGCGTGTTTAGGTGTATTCAGCCACCTGCACTTATGGCAGAATGACCAAGGTCTTTTACGTGCCATTGTGATGACACGGGGGTGGGACATGGCTTCCGTCTCTGGGTCTGCACATAAAGTTGACCCGTGTCCGTCCCGTCCCGAATTCGAACCTGCGACCTTTCGATCACAAGTCCAGTGCTCTACCAACTGAGCTACCGGGCCCCCAATGAAATGAAGTCCAGTCAGCTCATTGGGCGTACTCACAAGTGACAGTCTTCCCCACTGTAAACTACTACAAGTATGTTATCTTTACTCTGTAAATAACATTTTATTTTTTTCATTTTTGAAATGTGCTTTTGGTAACTAATAAAATCTGTTATGCTCAGCTGTTGTAGTTTTATTCCTACTCTTCCTCAGGTGTGGATGCAAGTGATGCTCTAGTGACAGAGAGTGTCGTGATTATCTCACCAGACATGACTCATGATGCAAGTGCAGTGCACCACTTCAACTGTCTGTTGCTTCAGCATCTGCAAGACAACCGAAACCTACAGCCTACAAACCAGGTACTGTTATTTTATTCCCTCATGTTTCGCTTTTTTTCTTTTTTGCTGTGCAGTATGAACTATGATGTCTACTTATACCATTATATCCACCTATCCTAATTACCTTATAGATGTACACATTCATTCCTTAGTGTGTGCATTACATTTTGTTTGCTTGTTTCAGTTTCAGTTCACTGATGGTGCCAGCTGCCAGTTCAAGAGCAGGGAACCATTTATGGATGTATCATCCTGCATGATTGACCATGGCATTGTCATCGAAAGAACCGGTGTTTTTTTATCCTACCACGGGAAAGGACCCTGTGACGGCGTCGGGGGTATTGTCAAGGCAGCAGCTAGACAGGCTGTGTTAGCAGGAGAGGTAAGGCTGTAATTTAATTTTAAAAGTTTCGCTTGCAGATGTTATCTCACTTCGTTTAATAGCACCTAATAAAAGGGCATTGTCTGCATTGTGCAAATGTTAGTATGTGGTGCAAGCAACAACAAAAATATCGTTTTTGTTGGTTGTAGGTGATCATCAGCAACGCCAGGCAAATGTATGACTACCTGAAGGCCAGCTTCACCACTGATCCTTCAGAAGGATGCTGCCACAGTAGACGAGTGTTTTTGTTTGCTGACAATGTGGTGCGCCCCCGATCAGACCGGAGACCTAACAACCCTGAACCCCAGTCTTTTTCATATTTTTTTCAAGACAGTAGTTCTCCAGCCAGTACTTTACACTAAGTTTATTGAATGTTTCCATGCTGCAGGTCTGTTGAGCGTCACAACCTCAGGTACAGAACTATGCTGTCGGACGGAGATTCCGCAGCGTTCAATGCTCTCGCTGCAGCTCAGCCCTACGGTCCCACACGTCCCATCACCAAGCTGGAATGTACCAACCACCTCCCCAAGAGAATGGGCACAGCTCTCCACAAGGCATCAAAGGGTGGAAGGCTTGGTGGCGACTAACCAAGGAAAAGTGTCAACGCTTGCAAAACTACTTCCGTTGCGCGATCCTCAACAACCTTGAAGATCAGCGAGCAATGCAGCAGGCGATCTGGGCCACTTTCTTCCATGTGACTTCAACGGACGAGGACCCTCACCACGACAGATGTCCAGCCGGGCCAGCCTCATGGTGCTTTTTTCAAAGAGCCAGGGCAGAAGGGCTACCACCACCTCCACACGCAGGACACAACGGCACTGCCTTGTCCAGGGAAGTATCACATGCTGTTCTGGCCATCTATAGGAGAATGACACATCCCATTCTTCTCAAGCGCGCGGCCCTGGCAAGACTCAGAACAGTAATGAGTCTCTCCACAATGTCATATGGGGACACTGTCCCAAAGAAATCTTTGTTGGGAAAGACCGGGTGGAAGCAGCCACCGCTGAGGCTGTTGCAAAGTTCAACAGAGGCAACTTTGCACTGGCACAGGTCATGGACCACATGAGCTTGCCAATTACTGAGCTTACTCATTCTGCTTTGGCCAAAAAGACAAAGTGAGGGTCCAGAAGGCGGAGAGAGCAACAGATGTGGCCGCTGTAGCAGCTCGTAGGGCAAGATGTGCTGGTCGTATACGTCAGCTGGAGCAGCGAGAAGACCTGGAGGGGGAGGTGTACGGTGCTGGACTGATGGGGGATGGAGGGGAATAAGTACCAACATCATTTGAAGAAGACTTGGAACAATACATGAACACACCCAGACTCTTTTTTCAGCAATAGAGACATCCAGACTTGCCTTCGTCAAAAGTTCGTTTGTGTGTTTGTTTATTTGTTGCTTAACGTCCAGCCGACTACGCAGAGCCATATCAGGACGAGGAAGGGGGGGATGAAGGGGGCCACTTGTCAAGCGATTCCTGTTTACAAATGCACTAACCCATTACTTGTGTCCCAGCAGGCTTTAGTAAAACTAAATTAATACCTACTGGAAGATTACCAGTTTCCAGTATGTTAAAATAGGCTTAACCTATCTACTGCTGGACTTACATCAGAACACTAACAGATTAAACTATACATGAATCGCGAGACAAGCGGCAAGAGAAGAGATTTTTGGAAAAAATACAGGTGAATGAGCAAGAAGGCAGAAAAAAGAAAAGAATTCATGAAGAAAAAGAGAGAATGACAGGAAAGAGGAACCAAAAATCTACCTAACAGCAAACTAGAAAGCTCCTGCGGTTCCAAAAACAGGAGGGGCTTTTAATTTCATAACCGCAGTGCCCCACTGCGGGAGTCAAAAGTTCGTGAGTTCCGATGTTCGCGAGTTTGTTGAAGTGGTGACGTCACATCCCGTCACGGTCACCACCTTCTAATTTCGGTCCAGATCTACGCGAAGTTCTTCGTGCGTTCGTCTGTTTTTCGAAACAGTGATGACGAGTTGTGTTATATATGACGAGTCTTTTTTATCGGAATATTCCAGACATCTGAATATGCTGGGTACACAAGCAACACTGATTTTTTTTTTCGATTTTTAGATTCATTCCTGTAAAATCTGCCAACTCTAAAACAAATAGGTCTAGTGGAAACAAGTGTCTTGTGCAAGAGAGATCAAGGGAGATAATTGGCAGGATATGTCGCCCGTCGACTCAAGTTCTAAGTTTTGTGTGGGTATCCGTGTTCATGCACTACGCCTCCAAAATGAACAGTTTACAGATGCACAGTCCACAGAAGCGTCGTAAAGATATTAAACTTTAACACTGCGCACATAAAACATATTTTTAACGTTATGAAAAGGACTAAAAATACTCGCAAAGATTGCTGATTGAGGTTCGTCAAACATGCCTTTTTCACCACGCAGATCCCGATCTTCGGCAAGCAGTGGTGAGCGCCAAAAACCAAGCGCATGCGCATTGAGGCACAAAGTTAACAAGAAGGGCAAAGCCCATACGACTCACATGCTTGACCTTTACATGACCTTGACCTTCAGCTAAACCTAGCAATGACATCATACACTAAGAACTGCTTTACACATTTTTCCTACCAAAATACATGTGACCTTGACCCAAGGTCAAGGTCATGCAACACAAAGCTGTTAATTCAAGACATAGGAAGTACAATGGTGCTTATTGGCTCTTTCTACCATGAGATATGGTCACTTTTAGTGGTTCACTACCTTATTTTGGTCACATTTCATAAGGGTCAAAGTGACCTTGACCTTGATCATATGTGACCAAATGTGTCTCATGATGAAAGCATAACATGTGCCCCACCGCCCACATAATTTTTAAGTTTGAAACAGTTATCTTCCATAGTTCAGGGTCAAGGTCACTTCAAAATATGTATACAATCCAACTTTGAAGAGCTCCTGTGACCTTGACCTTGAAGCAAGGTAAACCAAACTGGTATCAAAAGATGGGGCTTACTTTGCCCTATATATCATATATAGGTGAGGTATTAAATCTCAAAAACTTCAGAGAAAATGGGAAAAATGGGAAAAATAGCTGTTTTTTAGACAACATTTATGGCCCCTGCGACCTTGACCTTGAAGCAAGGTCAAGATGCTATGAATGTTTTTTGGGGCCTTGTCATCATACACCATCTTGCCAAATTTGGTACTGATAGACTGAATAGTGTCCAAGAAATATCCAACGTTAAAGTTTTCCGGACGGACGGACGGACGCCGGGACGGACGGACGGACGGACGGACGACTCGGGTGAGTACATAGACTCACTTTTGCTTCGCATGTGAGTCAAAAATAGAGAGGAAATCCCCACCACCGACGAATGTTCGTCTGACGAAGGTTGAATCTGGATGTCCCTACTGTGTCTTCATAATGTGTAGAGAAACACTTCACAAACTTTCAAATGCAATTTTCTCTGAATATGGGTTTTCAAGGACGTTATCAACGCGGGAAATGATATTTCTTCAGAACTACTTGTGGTAGAGTTATATATTTTCGTTTAAAGGAGTAAGATTTGATTTTGCTAGACTCTTTCAAGGCGGTTTTTGTAAAACCCATAAATTTTTGGGGCTCACGAAGTGTAGCCTATGCGATCGTAACTTTGTCTGTCTGTGCGTTTGTGCGTGTGTGTGTGTATGTCTGTGGTAGAAACTTTAACATTTCCGAGTCTATGTGTGAGTGGTTATCCAAGACTATGGATAAAGCTCGCATAAGATTACGTCACGGTCAAAAGTGTTTGACGTCAATTAATGCATCATGACGGCATGCCTCCCTGTAGTCTTTCTCTCTCGCGTGGTGTGTGTGGTCTCGGTCATTGTTATTTTGAGCGGGCCGAGACTATTTGGCAGTCGTGTCCCTGTAAGTAGGCTACATGCAGACAGACAGATCTAGATCTAGTGTCTCTCTTTCTTGCACAGTGTCACCTAAGCTTACTGTGTGTGTGGGTGTGTATGTGTGACGGAGTGATTGAGTTTGTGTTATTGTTTGTCTAGTTCTTACGTGAGCCTTGAAGGCTTCGCCTCTTGTTTTTTTTTAAGAGAATATAATATAAGCCTGATTCGGTATTTTGGGGGCAAACATTTATATCTCTCAATTTATGCTGATGAATTCGAACTGGGGTAATTTGATCAAAATGGCTCTGTATAAGTCTGAAACTGATATCTGGGAGTAATTTTCACTGCATTTGAAGCCTGTAGCTTCAAAAATGTCTTTTGAATTTCATGGGGCATGGGGTGTAATTTTCGTATTTTATTGAAGAAATTGGTATTTTTTATGAAAATATTACTTGCTTTGTCAAAAACTGGGCATGCAGGTGCTTTTTTAGGCTTTCTTTCTATGAAGTACCCATATTCATAAACAAAGAAAACTTAAAAATAATCAGATTTCATTTTTCGTGCCACCTCTCCCCTTAAAATCATGTACATCAAAGCGTGCATAAAACTGACAAATAAATATGATTGATGTAGAAGTCAGCGAGTAAAAGATACATGTACATAACTTTTAGATTATAATCATCTGTTCAACTGCCGTTCTTCAAATAACCACGGATACTTCTCTGAACAGGTTGTATAACTGTGTCAGCCAACCAAACATGTCGAGTCTGATGTCTCAAACAATGATCAAACTAGGCATAGAACGAATGGAATGACCTACACATATCATAATGTACTACCATATATACTAGAAACATCAAAAAGTGGTGGCATGTTAATGTAAGCCCTAAAACACTGAAATATCGGATTTATAGTCAGCTAGAGCCACACCGCATGTTGTGCGGCACTGGTTACCGCCATTCTCTGTTGAGTAGATGCCGATAACGACTGACGTCATGATCTACACGCGCGCGGTTCTATTTCAGTAATTGCAAGCGGTTCATGCCAAATATGACCCAAATCTCACAAAACAATGATTAAGCTTTGAATTAATTATTTTCCCTTTCACGTACTTTCTTGTTTTTTCCCTTTTAAATACTGTGTCGATGCACTTAATCCCTACATTTTGCGGTTGGTTTTGCAATTTTTTCTTTTGTTCCAGGTTGAAACAGTACTTTCTTACACATCGAAGACCGTGATAGAGTTAGAGTGTTGGTCCTTGCTTGATTCCATTGGAAGGTTGAAGTCCTGGGACGTGTTGGTCTCCGGCTCCGGAGTTTTGCAGAGGATATCCTCACCCGACGCCGTCTGACCCTCTGTCAATTTACCTTCGTCCGGGCCGTACACGTTGCCGTCGTCTTCGCCCAGGTAGACGCCGCCATCGGACAGCTGCGAGGGGGTGACGATCAGTAGATCGACTTCGCTGCCGTACTTTTCACGCGGCTTTACAATCTGCACCGACCTCCCTGTGAGAAGGACCTTAAAGAACAAGATTTAAGAGAACATTATGATCTTATTGTTGACAATGATTGGGTTTAGTGATCTCCACGACCACAACCACCAACCCCACCACATCTTCCTCTCCCCTTGTAAAACGGGACTACGAAATCATGTGTGACAGGGCGAACTATCACCAATTTTAGAGTACAGTTATTGTCAATGTCCAGTTAGTCTTTGTTGCCGATCAGTTTGTGTTTTGTGTCTATTCATTATCTGTTAACTAAAAGTGCTGGTATTCGCTAGCCGTGTCCAGCCATGCAGCTGCAGACAATTAACAGTCTCCCTTTGGGTGAAGGAATTTCCTTATCTCTTTTGAAGTGGGGGTGGACTTGTCAGAGGCTCGCCGTTGACGGGTACCTTGAGCCCCCCAGGTGGTCGTTATGTAATGTGCCGCCAGCCTGACTGGGTATCCCGGGGGATTCGGCGTTTTTGTCATTTTTTGAATTCCTTTGAATTTGATACGGATGAATGAGGAGAGCTGTCTGCTGCGGATGGAAGGTTTTAATCACACCTCACCCCCCCTCCCCCCCTTCTTGCCTTCAGCCAATGAAACGGGGTATCATCTTGGAATGTTGTGTTACTAATAGGTACCAGGAGTTTGATTGGATGTCTGTCTGTTACTCTAGCTATAGTTGAATTCTGTGTGTACATGTTAGAGGGTGAAAGAGAATGTTGAGAGACACAGAGGAGAGAGGACGTGTGTTGTTGTGAGATCCACTAACTGAGAAGATGTAGTGTACTTCGTATTGTGTTGTGCCACCCGGCTTCGGTCGGCGTAGGCGAAGAGGAGGAGGGAAACGAAGACAGGAATAAAGTCAGTATTCTGCTGTTGTCACAATGTCATATGCTGTGTCCGTGAGTGAAAGTCCAGAGAGTCCGTGACACATCAATCTTCGCCAGTCCGGGTTATCGACTACACACGGAAGACATCGTGGGGCCGTGCGGACCCATGCTTCTCAAAGATGCACGATTTTCCTTCTTTGAGAAACATGGGTCCGCACGGCCCCACGATGTTTGTTGTCTAAATTTGACCTTTGTTTTTTTTTATTACTTCTCGCTGAAATGTTAGGACTACATACGAGCTTTTTAGGTGCCTGCAGCATTCTTAAAAGTTAAAAGCTCATTAAAAAATTCCAACTAGTTTAAGAGATATTTGCAATTAAACACCCTTCTGGGTCCACACGGACCCCCGACCACCGGCGAAGGTGAAACAAAAGATCTAGTTTCCCGAACCTTCTACACATGTATAAGAAAACCATAGTCCAAGTCCAACTGACCTATTATCCTCTTATTCTGGCAACAGCACTCTGCAACATATTCAGCAAACACACACACACACACACACATTGAATTGATCTCCATGTACCTGGCTGGGATATGTCGAGGTGGCGGTGTATCTGCTGGCTACAGAGGTCTTGCTGTTCCTGAGGTGAGACAGTGAGCCCTTGGCGCTGGTCGCACCAGTGGTCTGGGAGATCTCGTGGGAGGAGGGTGTAGAGAAGCACTTGAAGAGGCAGCGCCTGCAGCCTTCCGGCAGCCAGCTTGCCTTCCGCAGCACTCTCCGGTACTCCTTCTTCACCTTAACACAACGGTCACAGTCTCCTTCTTCACCTTAACACAACAGTCACAGTCTCCTTCACCTTAACACAACGGTCACAGTCTCCTTCTTCACCTTAACACAACAGTCACAGTCTCCTTCTTCACCTTAACACAACAGTCACAGTCTCCTTCTTCACCTTAACACAACAGTCACAGTCTCCTTCTTCACCTTAACACAACAGTCACAGTCTCCTTCACCTTAACACAACGGTCACAGTCTCCTTCTTCACCTTAACACAACAGTCACAGTCTCCTTCTTGACCTTAACACAACAGTCACAGTCTCCTTCTTCACCTTAACACAACAGTCACAGTCTCCTTCTTCACCTTAACACAACAGTCACAGTTTCCTTCTTCACCTTAACACAACGGTCACAGTCTCCTTCTTGACCTTAACACAACAGTCACAGTCTCCTTCTTGACCTTAACACAACAGTCACAGTCTCCTTCTTCACCTTAACACAACAGTCACAGTCTCCTTCTTGACCTTAACACAACAGTCACAGTCTCCTTCTTCACCTTAACACAACAGTCACAGTCTCCTTCTTGACCTTAACACAACAGTCACAGTCTCCTTCTTCACCTTAACACAACGGTCACAGTCTCCTTCTTCACCTTAACACAACAGTCACAGTCTCCTTCTTGACCTTAACACAACAGTCACAGTCTCCTTCTTCACCTTAACACAACAGTCACAGTCTCCTTCTTCACCTTAACACAACAGTCACAGTCTCCTTCTTGACCTTAACACAACAGTCACAGTCTCCTTCTTCACCTTAACACAACAGTCACAGTCTCCTTCTTGACCTTAACACAACAGTCACAGTCTCCTTATTCACCTTAACACAACGGTCACAGTCTCCTTCTTCACCTTAACACAACGGTCACAGTCTCCTTCTTGACCTTAACACAACAGTCACAGTCTCCTTCTTCACCTTAACACAACAGTCACAGTCTCCTTCTTCACCTTAACACAACGGTCACAGTCTCCTTCTTCACCTTAACACAACGGTCACAGTCTCCTTCTTCACCTTAACACAACGGTCACAGTCTCCTTCTTCACCTTAACACAACAGTCACAGTCTCCTTCTTCACCTTAACACAACAGTCACAGTCTCCTTCTTCACCTTAACACAACAGTCACAGTCTCCTTCTTCACCTTAACACAACGGTCACAGTATCCTTCTTCACCTTAACACAACGGTCACAGTCTCCTTCTTCACCTTAACACAACAGTCACAGTCTCCTTCCTCACCTTAACACAACAGTCACAGTCTCCTTCTTCACCTTAACACAACAGTCACAGTCTCCTTCTTCACCTTAACACAACAGTCACAGTCTCCTTCTTCACCTTAACACAACAGTCACAGTCTCCTTCTTCACCTTAACACAACAGTCACAGTCTCCTAATTCTTCACCTTAACACAACAGTCACAGTCTCCTTCTTCACCTTAACACAACAGTCACAGTCTCCTTCTTCACCTTAACACAACAGTCACAGTCTCCTTCTTCACCTTAACACAACGGTCACAGTCTCCTTCTTCACCTTAACACAACAGTCACAGTCTCCTTCTTCACCTTAACACAACAGTCACAGTCTCCTTCTTCACCTTAACACAACAGTCACAGTCTCCTTCTTCACCTTAACACAACAGTCACAGTCTCCTTCTTCACCTTCACACAACAGTCACAGTCTCCTTCTTCACCTTAACACAACAGTCACAGTCTCCTTCTTCACCTTCACACAACAGTCACAGTCTCCTTCTTCACCTTAACACAACGGTCACAGTCTCCTTCTTCACCTTAACACAACGGTCACAGTCTCTTTCTTCACCTTAACACAACGGTCACAGTCTCCTTCTTCACCTTAACACAACAGTCACAGTCTCCTTCACCTTAACACAACGGTCACAGTCTCCTTCACCTTAACACAACGGTCACAGTCTCCTTCTTCACCTTAACACAACAGTCACAGTCTCCTTCACCTTAACACAACGGTCACAGTCTCCTTCTTCACCTTAACACAACAGTCACAGTCTCCTTCTTCACCTTAACACAACAGTCACAGTCTCCTTCTTCACCTTAACACAACAGTCACAGTCTCCTTCTTCACCTTAACACAACAGTCACAGTCTCCTTCTTCACCTTAACACAACAGTCACAGTCTCCTTCTTCACCTTAACACAACGGTCACAGTCTCCTTCTTCACCTTAACACAACAGTCACAGTCTCCTTCTTCACCTTAACACAACAGTCACAGTCTCCTTCTTCACCTTAACACAACAGTCACAGTCTCCTTCTTCACCTCAACACAACAGTCACAGTTTCCTTCTTCACCTTAACACAACGGTCACAGTCTCCTTCTTGACCTTAACACAACAGTCACAGTCTCCTTCTTGACCTTAACACAACAGTCACAGTCTCCTTCTTGACCTTAACACAACAGTCACAGTCTCCTTCTTCACCTTAACACAACAGTCACAGTCTCCTTCTTCACCTTAACACAACAGTCACAGTCTCCTTCTTCACCTTAACACAACGGTCACAGTCTCCTTCTTCACCTTAACACAACAGTCACAGTCTCCTTCTTGACCTTAAAACAACAGTCACAGTCTCCTTCTTCACCTTAACACAACAGTCACAGTCTCCTTCTTGACCTTAACACAACAGTCACAGTCTCCTTCTTCACCTTAACACAACGGTCACAGTCTCCTTCTTCACCTTAACACAACAGTCACAGTCTCCTTCTTGACCTTAACACAACAGTCACAGTCTCCTTCTTCACCTTAACACAACGGTCACAGTCTCCTTCTTCACCTTAACACAACAGTCACAGTCTCCTTCTTGACCTTAACACAACAGTCACAGTCTCCTTCTTCACCTTAACACAACAGTCACAGTCTCCTTCTTGACCTTAACACAACAGTCACAGTCTCCTTCTTCACCTTAACACAACGGTCACAGTCTCCTTCTTCACCTTAACACAACGGTCACAGTCTCCTTCTTCACCTTAACACAACAGTCACAGTCTCCTTCTTGACCTTAACACAACAGTCACAGTCTCCTTCTTCACCTTAACACAACGGTCACAGTCTCCTTCTTCACCTTAACACAACGGTCACAGTCTCCTTCTTCACCTTAACACAACGGTCACAGTCTCCTTCTTCACCTTAACACAAGAGTCACAGTCTCCTTCTTCACCTTAACACAACAGTCACAGTCTCCTTCTTCACCTTAACACAACAGTCACAGTCTCCTTCTTCACCTTAACACAACAGTCACAGTCTCCTTCTTCACCTTAACACAACAGTCACAGTCTCCTAATTCTTCACCTTAACACAACAGTCACAGTCTCCTTCTTGACCTTAACACAACAGTCACAGTCTCCTTCTTCACCTTAACACAACAGTCACAGTCTCCTTCTTCACCTTAACACAACAGTCACAGTCTCCTTCTTCACCTTAACACAACAGTCACAGTCTCCTTCTTCACCTTAACACAACAGTCACAGTCTCCTTCTTCACCTTAACACAACAGTCACAGTCTCCTTCTTCACCTTAACACAACAGTTACAGTCTCCTTCTTCACCTTCACACAACAGTCACAGTCTCCTTCTTCACCTTAACACAACGGTCACAGTCTCCTTCTTCACCTTAACACAACGGTCACAGTCTCCTTCTTCACCTTAACACAACGGTCACAGTCTCCTTCTTCACCTTAACACAACAGTCACAGTCTCCTTCACCTTAACACAACGGTCACAGTCTCCTTCACCTTAACACAACGGTCACAGTCTCCTTCTTCACCTTAACACAACAGTCACAGTCTCCTTCACCTTAACACAACGGTCACAGTCTCCTTCTTCACCTTAACACAACGGTCACAGTCTCCTTCTTCACCTTAACACAACAGTCACAGTCTCCTTCACCTTAACACAACAGTCACAGTCTCCTTCACCTTAACACAACAGTCACAGTCTCCTTCACCTTAACACAACAGTCACAGTCTCCTTCACCTTAACACAACAGTCACAGTCTCCTTCACCTTAACACAACAGTCACAGTCTCCTTCACCTTAACACAACAGTCACAGTCTCCTTCACCTTAACACAACAGTCACAGTCTCCTTCACCTTAACACAACAGTCACAGTCTGGTTAGTCTGGCAATGTGTAGCACTACAATTAAAATTGGAGAATACATGTTTTCTTGGTAGTTGTTGAGTGACTTATAACAATGAATGAAAAAATTGTGAATATTAATGGACACAGACTGCCGTTACTATGGAAACAGCAGCCATGTTGAATTTCTAGGATATGGTTTTACAGCGACATCATACGTTAGAAATGCATGATATTTGGCACAATGATACACAAGACTCATAATTACAATCGTTTAGAACGAACTTTTTTTTTTACTGAAGACTACAGTTGAATTTAAATGAATTGTCTAATGAGGATTAATGAATTTCTAACCACATGTAGTATTCATGAATCCTTATTATACAAATTAATTTAAATTCAACTGTAGGGTTTTGTCAAAAAGTCGTTCCATATTATTGTAGATATAAGTCATGTGTATCTTTGTGCCAAATCCGTCGCGATATAACCTTCGTGGTTGAAAACGACGTTAAACACCAAATAAAGAAAGAAAATTGTGCCAAATAGTATGCATTTCTGATGTATGATGTTGCTGTAAAACCGTTTCCTATATATCCAATATGCGCCATTTTAAGCCAGTTTCCATATGTCCTTTAGTATTTGCACATTTTTCATTTCTTTGTATAAGTCATTTCAATAACTACCCAGAAAACTAAGTTATTCAACATATTCTCCAAGTTTAATTTTGGTAATTTTAGTGCCTCAAATTGCCTTTACAAAACGCGTCCCAGCAAGGCCGCTTCTGCTACTGGGGGCGTTAAATCTGAATGTTGGCTGCGACAGTCATGGGATACTAACGGGCTACACAATATGCATGATCAAACAAGGTTGGCATATTATTATTCTGATGTTTGCGCTAAACAAGAAAGGCAACTCCTTACACGACTCGCCTTCATCATGAGTGTTATGAACCAAACACAAATTATCTTCAGCTTACACGACTCGCCTTCATCATAAGTGTTATGAACCAAACACAAATTATCTTCAGCTTACACGACTCGCCTTCATCATAAGTGTTATGAACCAAACACAAATTATCTTCAGCTCTAGCTCACAAACGTTCAAGAAAATGAAAATTCATTGTAAATCAATCCAAGCTCGATCCCAATGCGACCTTAAAAATCGACCCGGATCAACCATCCGTATGTTTAAAGGCCATCACACCCTGGACACGAACTTGCCACCACTGTGACCTTGACACTTCAATCAATCAATCAATATGAAGCTTATATCGCGCGTATTCCGTGGGTACAGTTCTAAGCGCAGGGATTTATTTAATTTTTTTTTATGCAATTTCTATCGCGCACATATTCAAGGCGCAGGGATTTATTTATGCCGTGTGAGATGGAATTTTTTACACAATACATCACGCATTCACATCGACCAGCAGATCGCAGGCATACCGCATTTCGGCGCATATCCTACTTTTCACGGCCTATTATTCCAAGTCACACGGGTATTTTGGTGGACATTTTTATCTATGCCTATACAATTTTGCCAGGAAAGACCCTTTTGTCAATTGTGGGATCTTTAACGTGCACACCCCAATGCAGTGTACACGAAGGGACCTCGGTTTTTCGTCTCATCCGAAAGACTAGCACTTGAACCCACCACCTAGGTTAGGAAAGGGGGGAGAAAATTGCTAACGCCCTGACCCAGGGTCGAACTCGCAACCTCTCGCTTCCGAGCGCAAGTGCGTTACCACTCGGCCACCCAGTCCCAGACACATGTCCAGGGTCAACCAGAATTGCGTCATATCTGGACTGATGTCATCAAACAGATGGACAAAGCCAAAACCATGCATCAGCAGACACAACCCGACCGCCGCAGTATTTACCTTGTCGTTGCCCATGCAGTGGAAAGCAAAGACACAACCCGACCGCCGCAGTAATTACCTTGTCGTTGCCCATGCAGTGGAAAGCAAAGACACAACCCGACCGCCGCAGTATTTACCTTGTCGTTGCCCATGCAGTGGAAAGCAAAGACACAACCCGACCGCCGCAGTAATTACCTTGTCGTTGCCCATGCAGTGGAAAGCAAAGACACAACCCGACCGCCGCAGTATTTACCTTGTCGTTGCCAATGCAGTGGAAAGCATATTTACCTTGTCGTTGCCCATGCAGTGGAAAGCATATTTACCTTGTCGTTGCCCATGCAGTGGAAAGCATATTTACCTTGTCGTTGCCCATGCAGTGGAAAGCATATTTACCTTGTCGTTGCCCATGCAGTGGAAAGCATATTTACCTTGTCGTTGCCCATGCAGTGGAAAGCAAAGACACAACCCGACCGCCGCAGTATTTACCTTGTCGTTGCCCATGCAGTGGAAAGCAAAGACACAACCCGACCGCCGCAGTAATTACCTTGTCGTTGCCCATGCAGTGGAAAGCAAAGATGAAGACTCCCTGCGAGCCATTGAGCAGGACGAAAATGTAGGCAAAGGCCTCTGTCTCCGACCCGCCAAGGTTGAAGATACCAAAGATCCAGGTGAGTCCCAAGACAAACACCAGAGTCACTGCCCCTTTCAGCCAGGTCTGCCATCTGGTTAGCGTGTCTATATCTTGTCTTGCCCTGCACGGATTAATTATAAAACGTGGGAATTTTTTGTGCGCAAATTTGCTGCAAGATTTATTCTTATGAATAGAATACAAAAGTGCTGTATTGACACTGTGATATCTAGACTCTCTCTATCTTTATGGCTGTCTGTGTGTCTGTCCGTCTGTTCTGACAGCTCTCCCCCTCCCCATTCCCTCTCCGCCTCTCCCCCCCTCTCTCTCTCTCTGCTACAAAAGCCTTCGATTTAAAGGTTAGCACACGTACCCATCGGTAAACGGCAGATAAGTCACCCTTTTCTTAAGACGATGCCATTCCTGCCCATCACGTCCTATTCCTGACCAGGCGAAATTGCGCCACATTATTTCGTTTATTTTTGACGAACGTCTATTACGTAATATTCTTTGTAAAGAGTTGCAAGAACAAAGACGGAACGAACTGAATGCATGTCTTATGAGCCCTCAACAAACACATGCACATACAATTGAGGGGACACGACGTGAAGTCAACGACACACACACACACCATGGGCGGATCAGTTCATTTTATGGGGGGGGGGGGGGGGGGTTCCAAAAGTATATTGTGAAGATATGGGTGTGAAGGCGCGAAGCGCCGAGCCGACGGCGGGAAGCGCCGAGCTTGCTAGGGGGGTCCGGGGGTATGCCCCCCCGGATAATTTTGAAAAAAAAGGATGCAAAATGGTGCAATCTGGTGCATTCTGAGGATGATCATTACAAGTTTCAGGCAGCAGGTTTTGTCACTGATTAATACCCCAAAAATTGAAACTCAACCCCAAAAAACACACAAAAATAAAAATACATTTGGCTGGGGGGGGGGAGTTTCCGGAAACCCCAGAACCCCCCCCCCCCCCCCCCCCTCGTCCGCCCCTGCACACACAGACACACACACACACACACACACACACACACACGCGCGCGCGCGCGCGGCGCGCACAAACACACACACATGCGCGCGCACACGAGCACGCACGTTGTTACCATCGAAGGAAACTTTTGTTCGTGCCCTAAAGTTTCACCACATTACATTTTTCGTCGTGGAAAAACGCTACAATCCTAATTGTTCTAGATCGTTGGCAAGTGAAGAACACATCTTCTTTTAGAGAACATCCGTCGAAATTCTGCGATGCAACCACAATAGCGCGTATGCTATTCAGAACGCGGAGGAGATTTCCGACGATGGAACTACCCAGTCTCTTTTGTAGGGTGACATGAACTACGTTTTAAGTGTCCCAAATCCTCGTAACAAAGCTTCGACATTGGGCTACAATGGACAGTATTGGACATTACAACGAGGAAGTGAGTCTCACGGGGAGTACAAGTGATGTCTCATGGCGTTGAGAGCAATGCTCAGCATGATTACGTTCCAGAGGATAACGACGAGAACCGGGCCGATGAAGCTCCACTGGAACCCTTTCTCCTTCTTCAACCAGCACGCCCCCTCGTGTCCGTAGCCCTGAAACAATCAGATCTCTGTTAGTCCCGTAACCCTACAACAATCAGATCTCTGCTAGTCCCGTAACCCTACAACAATCACGTCACTGTCAGTCCCGTAACCCTTAAATAATCACATCACTGCCAGTCCCATAACCCAACAACAATCACATCATTGTCAATCCCGTAACCCTTGAACAATCACATCACTGTCAGTCCCGTAACCCTGAAACAATCAGATACGTGTAAGTCCCTTTACCCCGAAACAAATAAGATAACTCTCGGTCTCAATCCTGTTACCCTTAAACAATCAGATATACCTCAGTCCCGTAACCCTGAAACAATCAGATACGTGTAAGTCCCTTTACCCCGAAACAAATAAGATAACTCTCGGTCTCAATCCTGTTACCCTTAAACAATCAGATATACCTCAGTCCCGTAACCCTGAAACAATCAGATACGTGTAAGTCCCTTTACCCCGAAACAAATAAGATAACTCTCGGTCTCAATCCTGTTACCCTTAAACAATCAGATATACCTCAGTCCCGTAACCCTGAAACAATCAGCTACGTGTAAGTCCCTTTACCCCGAAACAAATAAGATCACTCTCAGTCTCAATCCTGTTACCCTTAAACAATCAGATATACCTCAGTCCCGTAACCCTGAAACAATCAGATACGTGTAAGTCCCTTTACCCCGAAACAAATAAGATAACTCTCGGTCTCAATCCTGTTACCCTTAAACAATCAGATATACCTCAGTCCCGTAACCCTGAAACAATCAGATACGTGTAAGTCCCTTTACCCCGAAACAAATAAGATCACTCTCGGTCTCAATCCTGTTACCCTTAAACAATCAGATATACCTCAGTCCCGTAGCCCTGAACACTCAATATCAATCAATATCAATATGAAGCTTATATAACGCGTATTCCGTGGGTACAGTTCTAAGCGCTTGTCGAAGAGTTGTCAACACAGGACTAACAAAGAAACTAACATCTACAGACGGACACGAACCCTATCACACCACACACTAGCAAACCCTGATAAACATACAACAAACAACTGTTTAACAACAATGTACACATCAATAGCTAGGTCCAAACAAAATAATATTAAACACAAAGAAAACACCTCTTATAGAGCACAGCACAAGAATGACTTTTGGGGCACAACACATCACGTCGAACATGAAAATCGCAGCCAGCTACGGGAAGAGCTTTTCCTAGCTTGTAGTTTAGTTTACTCTCTCTCTCTCTCTCTCTCTCTCTCTCTCTCTCTCTCTCTCTCTCTCTCTCTCTCTCTCTCTCCCCCTCCTAATCTCAACTCCTTCCTCCTCTCCTCCTCTCTCTCTCGCTCTCTCTCTCTCTCTCTCTCTCACTCTCTCTCTCTCTCTCTCTCTCTCTCTCTCTCTCTCTCTCTCTCTCTCTCTCTCTCTCTCTCTCTCTCCCTCTCTCTCTGAAGCTGGTAAAGTGATTAAATACTCACCAATAAATGACAGTTTCTGATGGGAATTTCTTTGGGGGAGAGAAGTGTTCACTGATTGACAAATTTGAACTTTTATAGTGAGTTTTAATATCAACTCCACCTCGGACAACAATTGGCTTCTCCTGTGGCGCTGTTGTTGGTGGTGGTGGGTTTGGGGCGACTGTCATATATTTATATATCATACACTAGTTCCACAACCGCTACATGTTTTCCAGATCCCCACATTTTTACAACAGAATCTAACACGCTAATTTTCTCTTGGAAATCAAAGTTGTTTTCTGCAGCTAAAGAAGCCAATTTCACACACACACACTGTCACAAAGATGTGAGTAGCATATTTGTGAGGTGAAACCACGTCGTGTTTTTAACCTCCCTAAATGTTGTACAGGCGAGGGTAGCTGACCGGACTGGCGTTATGCACGTGTTTCGGGTGTTGCACGCAAAAATGGCTTAGCTTGATGTGAGTTGTGTTTGAGACATGTAGCTGGTCTGAGGTAAATAACGTCACAGCGTGTGAGATTTCCAACCGGGAAGGTTGTTCAGCGTGTGTCAGACTTGTTCTGGGAACAAGTACTCTTTCAAGAGACGGGTCTCTTAAGGTAAATGATTTACTATGTTGTATATTATTGACGTTGGAATACATAGCTGGAGCGTAAAGGTTAGTGTGTATAAAGTGCACCCAATCTTAGTGTGAAGCGTTGAGAGAATTCTTGATGTAATTGTTTCACGGTTTTTCATGGGAATTTCTTGAACATAATTGCTACGCATTTATGTTATGTGTAAGACGGTCATGCTTTGTATGGGGAGTGTTATTCATAGATTAAGTATTAGTTTGGATATTGAATGTGGACGGAATGTGAACGTGGAATGAACGAGAATGTATGAGTGGTACATGAACGTTTGGAAGAAGAGATGGTTTTAGAGAATGTTGTATTAAGACTTGGTTAAATTCTTTAGGAGTTTCCATGAGGGATTTCCATGGCGTATAAGGGAGGGACCTTACACGAGAGAAGCGCTAGACGACGGTGGAAGCAAGGGACCACCTCGGCGCAGATGACTAGACGAGTGGAGTCTTCATCGAGACCGGTCGTAGCTGACGACGGTTGTTTCCG
Source organism: Littorina saxatilis (assembly GCF_037325665.1). NCBI lineage: Eukaryota > Metazoa > Mollusca > Gastropoda > Littorinimorpha > Littorinidae > Littorina > Littorina saxatilis. Next base: position 3,993,645 of record NC_090254.1, on the reverse strand, counting down.
CTACGGGCGGAAGGGTTTCTCGGGGAGAAACCTGGAAGGTGTGTGTTGGCATCTTCAGTGAGAGGTGTGTTGGCATCTTCAGTGAAAGGTGTGTGTTGGCATCTTCAGTGAAAGGTGTGTGTTGGCATCTTCAGCGAAAGGTGTGTGTTAGCATCTCTGTGTGTTGGCATCTGAATTCATTATTCTACGAGGATTCAGCGAGACAAGTAAGTGAACTGGCGACATGCAGTGAGCCGTGATACGAACTAGTGAGTGTCTGTTGGTACCTTCTTGTGTGCGTTAATCTATATTTGAGAAAGTATTGTTATAATATGTATTTACATGCCTTTAGTGAAAGCTGGAAGATTGTGCGAACTGTGTGTTGAAAAGTTGTTCGTATTGATGTATTTAAAGTGAAGAAGTATGTTGTTTTTGGTTGAGGAAATAATGAGCCTGCATCCTCCCAAATTCTGTTTTTGAAGTGTTTGGTGTGAAAGGGTAGAGACAGTGCAAAAGGGCAGAACACGCATAATAAATTCACATGCAAACCACTTCGTGACACACACACACACACACACACACACACACACACACACACACACACACACACACACACACACACACACACACACACACACACACACACACACACACACACAGACATTGAGACAGAGAGTCAGGCGACAATGATCATAGAGAGAGAGATGTGACGATGACTTGTTGTATATTCAACGTCCGTATATTCAATCTATTTCATGTGATTCATGACACACACATAGAGACAGAGAGTCAGCGAGAATGATCAGAGAGACAATAACCAGTATTTAATTCCTTGCATAGAGATCATCGGATATTTGCCAGTAAAATTAGTGTATTTGGTGTTTTAAGAGAGAGAGAGAGAGAGAGAGAGAGAGAGAGAGAGAGAGAGAGAGAGAGAGAGAGAGAGAGAGAGAGAGAGAGAGAAATATGGCTTTTATTCGTGTATAAGACAAGGTTGTAATTGCATTTGAAGTTTGCACATCAGAAATACAAATATTGAAGATTACTTGTGTATTGCCTTTGTGAGATGGAGAATCCGACTAGACGTTTCACTTTACTAGCTTCAGCAGCGTCCAACCGGCAAAATAGCCTCTACCGTAACATATCGTTATTTTACCGGCAAAATAGCCATTGCGAATTAAACAATAGCCCAGCAGATGGAATGGCTTGGTTGCGGCCAGCACACTGTCAAGCTCGCTTGCCTGTTATACCCAACTGCTTCCGCGCTATTACTGAGAGAGCTACTGGCTTTCTTTCTTTCTTTCTTTGGTGTTTAACGTCGTTTTCAACCATTCAAGGTTATATCGCGACGGGGGAAAGGGGGGAGATGGGATACGGGAAAGGGGGGAGATGGGATAGAGCCACTTGTTTATTGTTTCTTGTTCACAAAAGCACTAATCAAAAAATTGCTCCAGGGGCTTGCAACGTAGTACAATATTATGACCTTACTGGGAGAATGCAAGTTTCCAGTACAAAGGACTCAACATTTCTTAGGCCAAAAAAAATAATAGGTGTGGTTACGGTAACATAGCCAAAAAAAAATAGGGTAGGAAGGTAGGCAATCACTTTTTTTTAATTTTTTTTTAAACTTTTTTTTTCTAATGTGTACAAATTAAACCTACTTGACAGGGAAATAAGTGTGCGACTCGGGCGCTTTCACTTTCATTGCGTTTTCTGCACTCGTTTACTTGTTTTTTTTGGTATTTTTTTGACAAATGTAATAAAAAGTTATAGGGTCGGCCCCAAAAAATAGGGTAGGTCGGGTTACCGTAACCACACCTATTTTTTTTTTTAGGCCTTAGCTACTAGCTGCTGTGTTGTCTCTGCGGCTAACCGCAACACGGTGGCCTAGTGGTAAGGTTGGCCTAGTGGTAAGGTTGGCCTAGTGGTAAGGTTGGCCTAGTGGTAAGGTTGGCCTAGTGGTAAGGTTGGCCTAGTGGTAAGGGTGGCCTAGTGGTAAGGTTGGCCTAGTGGTAAGGGTGGCCTAGTGGTAAGGTTGGCCTAGTGGTAAGGTTGGCCTAGTGGTAAGGTTGGCCTAGTGGTAAGGGTGGCCTAGTGGTAAGGTTGGCCTAGTGGTAAGGGTGGCCTAGTGGTAAGGTTGGCCTAGTGGTAAGGGTGGCCTAGTGGTAAGGTTGGCCTAGTGGTAAGGGTGGCCTAGTGGTAAGGTTGGCCTAGTGGTAAGGTTGGCCTAGTGGTAAGGTTGGCCTAGTGGTAAGGTTGGCCTAGTGGTAAGGGTGGCCTAGTGGTAAGGGTGGCCTAGTGGTAAGGTTGGCCTAGTGGTAAGGTTGGCCTAGTGGTAAGGTTGGCCTAGTGGTAAGGTTGGCCTAGTGGTAAGGTTGGCCTAGTGGTAAGGTTGGCCTAGTGGTAAGGGTGGCCTAGTGGTAAGGTTGGCCTAGTGGTAAGGGTGGCCTAGTGGTAAGGGTGGCCTAGTGGTAAGGGTGGCCTAGTGGTAAGGTTGGCCTAGTGGTAAGGTTGGCCTAGTGGTAAGGTTGGCCTAGTGGTAAGGTTGGCCTAGTGGTAAGGTTGGCCTAGTGGTAAGGTTGGCCTAGTGGTAAGGTTGGCCTAGTGGTAAGGTTGGCCTAGTGGTAAGGTTGGCCTAGTGGTAAGGGTGGCCTAGTGGTAAGGGTGGCCTAGTGGTAAGGTTGGCCTAGTGGTAAGGGTGGCCTAGTGGTAAGGTTGGCCTAGTGGTAAGGTTGGCCTAGTGGTAAGGTTGGCCTAGTGGTAAGGTTGGCCTAGTGGTAAGGTTGGCCTAGTGGTAAGGTTGGCCTAGTGGTAAGGTTGGCCTAGTGGTAAGGTTGGCCTAGTGGTAAGGTTGGCCTAGTGGTAAGGTTGGCCTAGTGGTAAGGGTGGCCTAGTGGTAAGGTTGGCCTAGTGGTAAGGGTGGCCTAGTGGTAAGGTTGGCCTAGTGGTAAGGTTGGCCTAGTGGTAAGGTTGGCCTAGTGGTAAGGTTGGCCTAGTGGTAAGGTTGGCCTAGTGGTAAGGTTGGCCTAGTGGTAAGGTTGGCCTAGTGGTAAGGTTGGCCTAGTGGTAAGGTTGGCCTAGTGGTAAGGGTGGCCTAGTGGTAAGGGTGGCCTAGTGGTAAGGTTGGCCTAGTGGTAAGGGTGGCCTAGTGGTAAGGTTGGCCTAGTGGTAAGGTTGGCCTAGTGGTAAGGTTGGCCTAGTGGTAAGGTTGGCCTAGTGGTAAGGTTGGCCTAGTGGTAAGGTTGGCCTAGTGGTAAGGTTGGCCTAGTGGTAAGGGTGGCCTAGTGGTAAGGTTGGCCTAGTGGTAAGGTTGGCCTAGTGGTAAGGTTGGCCTAGTGGTAAGGGTGGCCTAGTGGTAAGGTTGGCCTAGTGGTAAGGTTGGCCTAGTGGTAAGGTTGGCCTAGTGGTAAGGTTGGCCTAGTGGTAAGGTTGGCCTAGTGGTAAGGTTGGCCTAGTGGTAAGGTTGGCCTAGTGGTAAGGTTGGCCTAGTGGTAAGGTTGGCCTAGTGGTAAGGTTGGCCTAGTGGTAAGGTTGGCCTAGTGGTAAGGTTGGCCCAGTGGTAAGGCGTCCGCCCAGTGGACGGGAGGTCGTGGGTTCGAACCCCGGCCGGGTCATACCTAAGATTTTAAAATTGGCAATCTAGTGGCTGCTCCGCCTGGCGTCTGGCATTATGGGGTTAGTGCTAGGACTGGTTGGTCCGGTGTCAGAATAATGTGACTGGGTGAGCCATGAAGCCTGTGCTGCGACTTCTGTGTGGCGCACGTTAAATGTCAAAGCAGCACCGCCCTGATATGGCCCTTCGTGGTCGACTGGGCGTTAAGCAAAAAAAAACAAAACAAGAATCAAAATAAATAAAAAATCTCTGCGGCTGTGGAGAAAGGATGGGTGCTAAAAATAGCCTGCAGCTAAAGTAGCTTCTTTCTTTCTTTATTTGGTGTTTAACGTCGTTTTCAACCACGAAGGTTATATCGCGACGGGGAAAGGGGGGAGATGGGAAGCTAAAGTAGCAGAAATGAAGCCTTGGGAACAGCTCTGTGGAACAATCAGATTGTCAAAGGTGCCGTCCCTGCTACATACACGGTCACGTCCACTGTCACTGATGTATCCCGGATTTCACAGGAAATGAGAGCATCCTTCCCACTTGGACACATACCAACATTTAAAACTGTGCAGATTAAGGCTTTTATCGCCGAAATAATTTAGTCTGAGAAGTTTGACTTTCTAAATGAATTCCACAACAATCCCCCACACACCACAGGAAGCAGCCAGGCTGTTGGTGTTTGGAATGTGTTTGACTTTAAAAGATGCTCGTATCCTCTCAAAATGCCTGAATAGGCATGATCGCTTACACGATTAGGAAAGCACCTTTTATGTTACTATGGAGTAAAAGGTTCATGCAAGCATTCAAATGATACCAAATTTGCCCGGGAGTACCCCCTGTGCATTACACTCCTTAACTAAGCGCCTTTTGTCCGATTTGGTTCCTCGTCTAGAAAGGGTATACATAAAAACTAAATAAATAATTATGACGACCGGAAGTCCGTACTCCTGAGCTGGGCGAAGCAAACCTATCGCTCATTAAAATTAATTTAATTTGTGGGCATAGTTTCGGAGCAATTTTGTATGGAACACCAAATCGGCGAACGACGCTCGCAATTACGTCCGGAATTCCGCGCGGACTTTCGAGCTATTCTCGTCATTGATTGGCCAGAATCTCCGCGCGCAATTCCGCCCGGGCTTTTATCTCAAACTCCGCGCGGACTCTCGGAACTCGTTTTGCACAGACTTTTAGATAGAGAAATTAAAGAAGTTGGAACGGAAGAGAGTCGGATCGAAGAACCAACATTAATCGCGCGCGCGTGTGTGACGGTGTGAACACAGCTATTTGTGGAAGCGGTTCTTGCGAACAGTACACACTCCGGAAAAATGCTCAAGTTGTTTCACTTGATTAGAATCTTCACTGACCGAACACAGACCAAACTCTCTCTCCCTCTCAGATTCTGACCTATTTTTTTTCTTCGATTGCAACTCTTTGCAAGTGCTGTCCATATTCTTTAGTTCTTAGATGCGCGCGTTCCGAGATTTCCGTGCCACAATGTGAAATAATCTTTCAAGCATGATATGTACAAATCTAGTTTCCAAGTTTGTTTTTCAAATTATCTTTTGTCTCAGTGTGTCCGTCTGTCTGTCTATATATCTCCCTGTTTCTCTCCTTGTCTTTTCCTGTCTCTGTATGTCTGTCGTTCTCGGTCTGTACGTGTGTCTGTCTGTCTCTCTTGTGTCAGTCTGTCGGTCTGTCTGTCTCTCTCCCTATGTCTCTGTCTGTCTCTCTATCTGAGAGCAGACCGAATGTAGTTTGCAGCTGTAATGAATAATAGTTGACGGCAGTGCATCGTGTATATGATTTGTCCACCTTCCTTTTTATATTTAGTCAAGTTTTGACTAAATATTTTAACATCGAGGGGGAATCGAAACGAGGGTCGTGGTGTATGTGCGTGTGTGTGTCTGTCTGTCTGTTTGTTTGTGTGTGTATGTGTGTGTGTGTGTGTGTGTGTGTGTGTGTGTGTGTGTGTGTGTGTGTAGAGCGATTCAGACTAAACTACTGGACCGATCTTTATGAAATTTGACATGAGAGTTCCTGGGTATGAAATCCCCGAACGTTTTTTTCATTTTTTTGATAAATGTCTTTGATGACGTCATATCCGGCTTTTCGTGAAAGTTGAGGCGGCACTGTCACGCCCTCATTTTTCAACCAAATTGGTTGAAATTTTGGTCAAGTAATCTTCGACGAAGCCCGGACTTCGGTATTGCATTTCAGCTTGGTGGCTTAAAAATTAATTAATGACTTTGGTCATTAAAAATCTGAAAATTGTAAAAAAAAATAAAAATTTATAAAACGATCCAAATTTACGTTCATCTTATTCTCCATCCTTTTCTGATTCCAAAAACATATAAATATGTTATATTTGGATTAAAAACAAGCTCTGAAAATTAAATATATAAAAATTATTATCAAAATTAAATTGTCGAAATCAATTTAAAAACACTTTCATCTTATTCCTTGTCGGTTCCTGATTCCAAAAACATATAGATATGATATGTTTGGATTAAAAACACGCTCAGAAAGTTAAAACAAAGAGAGGTACAGAAAAGCGTGCTATCCTTCTTAGCGCAACTACTACCCCGCTCTTCTTGTCAATTTCACTGCCTTTGCCATGAGCGGTGGACTGACGATGCTACGAGTATACGGTCTTGCTGAAAAATGGCATTGCGTTCAGTTTCATTCTGTGAGTTCGACAGCTACTTGACTAAATATTGTATTTTCGCCTTACGCGACTTGTTACATTTAGTCAAGTTTTGACTAAATGTTTTAACGTAGAGGGGGGAATCGAGACGAGGGTCGTGGTGTATGTGCGTGTGTGTGTGTGTCTGTGTGTGTGTATGTGTAGAGCGATTCAGACTAAACTACTGGACCGATCTTTATGAAATTTGACATGAGAGTTCCTGGGTATGAAATCCCCGAACGTTTTTTTCATTTTTTTGATAAATGTCTTTGATGACGTCATATCCGGCTTTTCGTGAAAGTTGAGGCGGCACTGTCACGCCCTCATTTTTCAACCAAATTGGTTGAAATTTTGGTCAAGTAATCTTCGACGAAGCCCGGACTTCGGTATTGCATTTCAGCTTGGTGGCTTAAAAATTAATTAATGACTTTGGTCATTAAAAATCTGAAAATTGTAAAAAAAAATAAAAATTTATAAAACGATCCAAATTTACGTTCATCTTATTCTCCATCCTTTTCTGATTCCAAAAACATATAAATATGTTATATTTGGATTAAAAACAAGCTCTGAAAATTAAATATATAAAAATTATTATCAAAATTAAATTGTCGAAATCAATTTAAAAACACTTTCATCTTATTCCTTGTCGGTTCCTGATTCCAAAAACATATAGATATGATATGTTTGGATTAAAAACACGCTCAGAAAGTTAAAACAAAGAGAGGTACAGAAAAGCGTGCTATCCTTCTTAGCGCAACTACTACCCCGCTCTTCTTGTCAATTTCACTGCCTTTGCCATGAGCGGTGGACTGACGATGCTACGAGTATACGGTCTTGCTGAAAAATGGCATTGCGTTCAGTTTCATTCTGTGAGTTCGACAGCTACTTGACTAAATGTTGTATTTTCGCCTTACGCGACTTGTTTTTCTTTACACACACGTACACACACACACACACACACACACACACACACACACACACACACACACACACACACACACACACACACACACACACACACACACACACACACACACATCTACATCTGAAACGCTGCCCCATCCCCCTCCTCACCCTCTCCCCGATTTGAAAAAAAAAGAAGAAATAGAATTTGTAACAATACTTTCTAACGCCATAGCAGCTAATATGGGAACAGTGTGGTTCTTGATGACCTTGGTCGTAACGGAACATTCTACCAGTCTGCCTGCAATGAGTAACGGAACATTCTACCAGTCTGCCTGCAGTGAGTAACGGAACATTCTACCAGTCTGCCTGCAGTGAGTAACGGAACATTCTACCAGTCTGCCTGCAGTGAGTAACGGAACATTCTACCAGTCTGCCTGCAGTGCGTAACGGAACATTCAACCAGTCTGCCTGCAGTGAGTAACGGAACATTCTACCAGTCTGCCTGCAGTGAGTAACGGAACATTCTACCAGTCTGCCTGCAGTGAGTAACGGAACATTCTACCAGTCTGCCTGCAGTGAGTAACGGAACATTCTACCAGTCTGCCTGCAGTGAGTAACGGAACATTCTACCAGTCTGCCTGCAGTGAGTAACGGACCATTCTACCAGTCTGCCTGCAGTGAGTAACGGATGGCGCATGGAATGAGTCATGCGTGTCGTTTTACACCTCTTTTCAGTTCTACTTGGCAAGGGTGCTCCTTGGGATTGTCGATGGGTGTTACAGTCAGAACTCTCTGACAACAACAACAACAACAACAACAACAACAACAACAACAACAACAATTCATGTCTGCAAAGGAAGCAGGACAGTTGCTGATTTCAGTACGTATCTAAAGAAGTAGATGCCCATATAGCGAGCAAAATTGCGTACAGATTTGTCTAAAATCTGTTCTATTCTGTTTAACATTCTGCCTGTAAGAAAATGTCTTCTTCAAGCTCCTATGATGCATGGGTATTGGCAATGATCGCATTCACGCCTTGCACTATTAACAGCGCAACATCCATTGCCATATTTGTAATCCTGCGTTTTGAAGAAGAATGTGAGTGACCGCCCTTGATTTCAAAGCAATTACATATATGACTAAGTGCCAAAAGGTGCGCACGAAAAGCGGACAAAGGGGCTAAAAAATAAAAGTTGACAAACACGACTGCTGGAACCCAATTACGAAAAGAAAAGATAAATTTACCCAAATGATTTTACAAATAACGATAATTTTGTTCGTTATATCATTCAAAACGGCACTGAGTCATAGCATTAAGGTTATCTCGCACGTTTTTAAAGCTAGGGCTTTGAAACTTGGCACACAACCAAAGTATAATGACCTCCAGGTATAGTGCACATCACATTAAACAACATTGAATTTCAAGGTCACAGCGAGGTTAAATTTCCTTTGCAAACTGGAAAATTGTCGTTGTCACGTCTTACATGTTTTAATACTAGATCAGTTAGACTTTACATACTTCACATACTTTCAGCATTTTTATAAAACCTCATTAAAAGTGACCTGCTGGTTAATCTTTGTCAAAGTTCAAGGTCACAGCGGGGTCACATCTGGTCCAAATGTGGAATATTTTCAATTTATTCAGCGCGTTTATAGCACGAGCTTTGAAAATACACACAGTTCTAGTGTATAATGTTCACACACGATTAAAGTCTGGTTGAAAAAGTCAAGGTCACAGCAGGGTCGCGTTGAGGTCAAACATATACATTTTTCAATGAGGTTTTCTCATATGTTTTTGAAGCTGGGGCCTTGAAACTTGGCACACTACGCAAGTTAAATTAAACCTCATCAAATTCCAAGGTCACAGTAAGGTTAAAGATCCTTTAAGGATATTTTCTAAAAAGGTGACCGCCTGGTTAATGTTTGTCAAATTTCAAGGTCACAGCAGTGCCATCTGGCTTAAACTTTGAAAAATTGTCAATTTCTTCAACTAGTTTTATAGTGTTTGAAGTCATTCACACATGATGAAAGTCTAGTTGATAAAATCAAACGTCAAGGTCGCAGCGGGGTCGCATTGAAGTCAGACACATACAATTGTCATTTTCACGAACGCCTTTTAAGCAACACCTTTGAAACTTCACACATTCCAAAGTTTTGATGTTGTTTGGTTATAATCAAAGTGTGGTCAATTTCCATGATTGAGAGCATTCAGAGGGGTCAAGTTGAGGTCACACAAAAAGTGATAATCTTTATAAGACTCACGTTTGCTGCTATTGCTCACTTGACATTGGTGAAAGTGCTTATTTTATAATTGTTGATCTTGATGTTTTGACCAATTAATATTACCAGGATCAACCATACCAGATTTTAAAGTCCAGAAGTTGTCAAACCTCAAACCTGTTGGAAGTTTCAAAGATTTAAGCATCAACAAATTTCTATTTGATTTGACCTTAAATAACAGATTTGACCTTAAATCTTAAAACAGATCAACCAGACTTTGGTTTTATATAAATTGAAGTTCAATACAATTTCCTTTTTTTTTTTACCCAAACCATAACGCCACTTTGACCTTGACATTTGACTAAGGTCGACCAGACTTGGTTCATGTTTGCTGGTGTTGTCCATTTGTAAATGTACTGGTATCTGAAATATGACATGACTTATGTTTTGTCGTTCCATGCAACATGCAGTGTCCGAACAATCTCATTTTTACCCACACGAGACCCTGCTATGACCTTCACATTTCTCAAGGATCAACCTTGAATTCTCCATGTTGAACAATCATTAAGCAAAAGCGTTGTTTGAAGTTTGAAGGTTCTAGCTTCAAAAATCTCTGAAAAAATATGTTTCATCCGTTTTCTGAACCACATGTGACCCAGCCGTGACCTTGAAATCTGACAAGGGTCAACAAGACTTTTACCATGCATGGGGGCGATTAAACCCCAAATGTGTGTGAAGTTTCAAGGTTTCAACTTAAAAAACGTCTGAGAAAAATATACATTTTCCTTTTTGGACAATGTGTTGCACGCAAGACAACACGACAAACGCTCGTGTTATCATTCTTTTACTTTAAGGTCGACTTGCGTGCCCGCTCTTTCGCTAATCTCAATTAAAATTCATCTTGGAAGTTCGGTTTTATTACGCTTTTAATTAAGAAGATTAAACTAAGACAACAAATAGTTAGTTTTACCCATTAAACTCGATAAGGTAGTGACATTTTATGTTGAACGCAAGATGGTGTCGCACGCAAGATCTGAAAAGATGTTGACGACATAATTTCAACACTTGATAGCGCATTCGTGGTTCGTGATTTCTTCACAAATTTTGAACACAGAATGTGTCACGTGGTTCCGTAGATGAAGTAGATCTTTGTACATGTAAATTTTGTTTTTAAAAGAAAATAACCGTTAATTACTGAACATTTTGTCGCACGCAAGATATGACGAAATTTTCAAATCGTTTTCACAAATGCTGTTTAAAAGTTCTGCAGTCTTTGCTGGATTACTTGAAAGACAGCAGTTTGATACACCGTTATCGCTTGACGTGTCGACATCAATTCCAGAATTTTTGAAAAAGAAATTTAGTAAATATCTGCGATTGAAAAATGTATGCCGTGATGACGACACATCTTGCGTGCGACACCTTAAAATTCGGTTATCGAAAAAAAAAAATTCTCTCGAGATTTAGATTTGACGTTTGGTCTCGTCTGTAAAGCGATGTTTCAGGCATTCAATCAAACTAAATGCAATTCATTTGTGCTTCTTGTTATTTTTCTGTGGCATATTCAAAACACGAGGTATCACGATGTCCGTTTTCAGATGGCCGGTTTTGGCGTTATTATTGACTTTAAACAAAGATAACTTCAAAACCGTTCAAGTCAGACACACGAAATTATGTCCACTATCTTTTCGCACATTCATCCACACACACACCAATTTTCAGCAGACACACGTTTTTAGAAACATTTTTATTGTAAAACAAAGTCGTCTTCTGTTCTGTGAGCACCTTTTGGCACTTAGTCATAATATATATATATATATAATAGTGTCCGGTACATTTCCATTCCATGTTTTTAGTGAGTAGTGAGAAAGTACGCCCGTAATTCCGCCCGGACAATACAAGTTCGCGCGGAATTTCTGACCAATCAACGACGAGTATAGGTCGAAAGTCATCGCGGAATTCCGGGCGGAATTGCGCGCGTCGATGGCCGATTTGGCTTTCCATAGTTTTGAGCTAATCATTGCAGGTGTTTGCAAATGACAGTAGCCTACACTTAAGGCTACAGCGAATGTCCCTGGAACGTTTTAAGGTCCAAATCGTCAGAATACTTTTCAAAATGGCGCCTTCGGAATACTAACTACAAGGTCCTGCCACAGAGCCGTCTACCGACATAACGATTTCTTGCTGTATTCATCTTGATAATACAATTCATTATTGTTTAACATTGTAAACTACGGACCCAGAGCACAAAGAAGAGCAGCTTGTCGTGTATGTGGTGCGACGGCTTTTGTTACTCGCATACATCACATGGATATCAAGCACACGCCGAGTCGGAGAAGAAAAAACATATCTATTATATCGGCCATTCTGCGTGTATTGTTCGGGTAAGGCAGACGTTCGTACATCCTTCAGTATTGACAATGCCATGACACTGAAAAGGATTTCCCCCGCGAAAAACTCACCTGTGAGAACAAGCCAGCAGAAATGGCGACGACGATTGCGGGACAGCCATAACCGATGCCGTAGTAGATAGGCAGCATGGACCAGGACGTCTCAAAGATGAGCACCAGCTTCATGTAGATCTGCAGACCCTCCATCGCCATCCAGAAGAAGCTGGCCAAGAAGAGAAAGTGCAGGAACCCGGCGATCACCGCACACCCCGTCTGTCACAGGAGTGTAAAGAAGAAGTCAGGTGAGGTGAGGGGAGTTGACGGTAAGGTAAGGTAAGGTAAGGTAAGGTAAGGTAAGGTAGGATAACGTATGCGAGAGAGAGAGAGAGAGAGAGAGAGAGAGAGAGAGAGAGAGAGAGAGAGAGAGAGAGAGAGAGAGAGAGAGAGAGAGATTAGGATTCACAATATATATACTGTTAAAAAAAAGAAACGCATAGTTGCTACTTGCCAAATTTGTTTTATTTTTCGAAAAAATTAACAGAAAATCCAATATTTAGATTATTTGTTTGAAATTTGGTATGGACACAGTTGAATGCACACACAGTTCATTTGCATCTTCAAATCAATCAGTCAATCAATACGATTGGGTGCCGAGGCTGTCAAGTCAGTAGGGGGTGTGACTGCCTTGAGCAGCAACAACTGCCCGGCACCTTCTGGGCATGGACTGGATCAGATGCCGGATATCTTGCTGTGGGATGGTGTCCCACTCCTCCTGAAGTGCCTGCAATAGATCGCGGTGATTTGCCGGCGCTTCTTCTCGCCTGCGCACACGTCTGTCCAATTCATCCCAGAGGTGTTCTATCGGGTTCATGTCTGGCGACATGGATGGCCAGGGAAGCACCTGGACATGGTGGTCGGTGAGGAACTGGGTGGTGAGTCGTGCTGTGTGCGGGCGAGCGTTGTCCTGCTGGAATATGGCATCCTGGTCAGCCAGAAGAGGAAGGGCGTGTGGGCGCAGAATTTCCTCCACGTATCGCTGGGCAGTTATGCGCCCTTGGACACGTGTGCACCAGGGTGCTCCTTCCAGCGGTATTGATCGCCCCCCACACCATGACGCCTCCACCACCATGAACGGGTGCCTCATCCACACAGTTGGGCGCGTAACGTTCGTTTACTCTCCGGTAGACCCTCCTCCGACCATCATGTCGCTGGAGCAGGAAGTAGGACTCGTCGCTGAACCACACGTGTCTCCAGTGATTCCGGACGGTCCAGCGAAGGTGCTGGTTGCCCCACTGCACTCGGTTCTGGCGATGGCGGCGGGTGAGGACAGCTCCTCTGTGAGGTCTGCGAGCTCTCAAACCAGCTTCATGCAGGCGGTTCCGCACGGTCTGGTCCGATAATCGGTGTGGCCCGGGGAGAGCCTGGACAGAAGATGAGGCCGACAGGAAACGATTCCGGAGGTGGCGGAGCCGTATGAAGCGGTCGTGAGCAGCAGTTGTCGCCCTTGGTCTTCCCGCTCGTGGCAAGTCAGCAACGGAGCCAGTGGCTTGAAACCTGACCCACAGTCTACTGATGGTGCTCTGGGACACGTGGAAGTGCCTGGCGATTGCACTTTGACTTTGGCCTGCTTGTAAACGACCCAATGCAATTTGGCGGTCTTCTCTGCTCAATCGGGCCATCTTTCGTCGCTGAATGGTCGTCTGATTTCTTTGTGGCGAACAATCCGCTTTTATGGGTTTTGGAAGACATGGTGAGAGCTCAATATTCCCCGAGTTTCACGAGATTACACTGAAGCATGACGAGTGGTCATGCCAAATGAGCAATTTTGACATTGTAGCCACTGATAACGCATGCGTCACGTGCAGAGCTCACTTGTGGCAATGGACGAAAGGTCGACGACCAGATAAACATTTTCTGCAGTTTGGTGGATATCCTTGTAGCCATATAACTAAATTAACCAAATATTACAAGCTATGCGTTTCTTTTATTGAACAGTGTATTGTGTATTGGATTGTCATTGTATGCCTGCATCATTAGTTGTCAGTAATTATTACATGTGCTGATTGTTCTCTTTGCCTGCGCGCGTATAGTATGTTGGTTATGATTGGTCATAGTATGTTTGTTTATGTTTGGTCGTTATCTTTGCCTGTGCGTGTATTGTATGTTTGGTCGTTTTCTTTGCCTGTGCATGTATAGTTTGTTGGTTATGTTTGGTCGGTTTCTTTGCCTGTGCGTGTATAGTATGCTTGGTCGATGTATGTATTGTAAAGCGCTAAGAGTAGACATTTTTCTAGAATAGCGCTATAAAAGTTTGCATTATTAACAGTATATATGCAAGGAGTGTATGGATTTATGATTGTTTCCAACCTAGGACAAATACCAATGGCTTTTGGACACATAGAGCAGAGATGCAGCAGGGTTTTTGTCAAAAGGCTACGTGAGAGCTAGATCTCAATGTCTGTGTCACACACTAGATCTAATCGAACCTGTTTTGAAGTTATATGAACGGAAGATTTTTGCGACAGATCATATCTCAGAAACATCTAAGTGGATCTTTATGAAATTTGATAAGAATATTAATTTTTGAGGGGATTTTCTCATGAAGATTTTCTCCGTTTATTGAAAGGACAGTTTGATGACGTCATATTTTCCTGTTTGCCAAAAAGCTGAGGCAGCACTTTGACAGTTCAAGTTTTTCATTCATTTGATCGAAATTGTTATCACACAATCTTAGATCTAGGCCGGACAAAGGGATTGCATTTTAGCTTGGTACCTTAAATTGTCGTTTTTGACATTTATGTCATTTTTTTCATTTTCGTAAAAACTAATATTTGAAAGTAATTAAAACAATGGCGACTGCACGTGAGAGGGAACAATAAAGAGACCAAAAAGCAATGTACTCACGTTAAAATGACGAACACGGAACGAATAACAGCGACGTTTCGACCTAAGGGTCTTCTTCAGGCACAAAAACACAAAAGTACACACACAAAAAAGAAGAACAAGAAGGGCAAAGCCCATACGACTCACATGCTTTACACATTTTTCCTACCAAAATACATGTGACCTTGACCCAAGGTCAAGGTCATCCAACACAAAGCTGTTAATTCAAGACATAGGAAGTACAATGGTGCTTATTGGCTCTTTCTACCATGAGATATGGTCACTTTTAGTGGTTCACTACCTTATTTTGGTCACATTTCATAAGGGTCAAAGTGACCTTGACCTTGATCATATGTGACCAAATGTGTCTCATGATGAAAGCATAACATGTGCCCCACATAATGTTTAAGTTTGAAACAGTTATCTTCCATAGTTCAGGGTCAAGGTCACTTCAAAATATGTATACAATCCAACTTTGAAGAGCTCCTGTGACCTTGACCTTGAAGCAAGGTAAACCAAACTGGTATCAAAAGATGGGGCTTACTTTGCCCTATATATCATATATAGGTGAGGTATTCAATCTCAAAAACTTCAGAGAAAATGGGAACAAGAAGGGCAAAGCCCATACGACTCACATGCTTTACACATTTTTCCTACCAAAATACATGTGACCTTGACCCAAGGTCAAGGTCATCCAAGGTCATGCAACACAAAGCTGTTAATTCAAGACATAGGAAGTACAATGGTGCTTATTGGCTCTTTCTACCATGAGATATGGTCACTTTTAGTGGTTCACTACCTTATTTTGGTCACATTTCATAAGGGTCAAAGTGACCTTGACCTTGATCATATGTGACCAAATGTGTCTCATGATGAAAGCATAACATGTGCCCCAAAGTTTGAAACAGTTATCTTCCATAGTTCAGGGTCAAGGTCACTTCAAAATATGTATACAATCCCACTTTGAAGAGCTCCTGTGACCTTGACCTTGAAGCAAGGTAAACCAAACTGGTATCAAAAGATGGGGCTTACTTTGCCCTATATATCATATATAGGTGAGGTATTCAATCTCAAAAACTTCAGAGAAAATGGGAAAAATGTGAAAAATAGCTGTTTTTTAGGCAACATTTATGGCCCCTGCGACCTTGACCCTGAAGCAAGGTCAAGATGCTATGTATGTTTTTTGGGGCCTTGTCATCATACACCATCTTGCCAAATTTGGTACTGATAGACTGAATAGTGTCCAAGAAATATCCAACGTTAAAGTTTTCCGGACGGACGTCCGGACGGACGGACGGACGGACGTCCGGACGGACGGACGGACGGACGACTCGGGTGAGTACATAGACTCACTTTTGCTTCGCATGTGAGTCAAAAACGATAGAACAGATAAAGAGGAGAATAACTGACAAAACAACTGCACTGCACAAACCAACAAATGACAAAGACAGAGAAGCAAGGGAAGCTACTCGAGGGGAAGCCAACAATAACACAGGCAAGAAAAAGTTACGAGTTGAAAAGCAGCAGTTTTGAGGTCTGTAGACCAAACAAAATGTGTGTGTGTGTGTGTGTGGGGGGGTGAATGGGAACGAAAGAGGAAACTCGCGTACCCGTGCGCGCACACACACACACACACACACACACACACACACACACACACACACAAGGTGGAACGTTAACAGTGGGGGGAAGGTTTAGATCATGAATGAATTAACGGCGGATGTTAATTCCATCGGGGCAGATAGTGCCGAGGGATGATATGTGGGACTCCCTGATTCAAACACCGGTTTTTTTTTCATTCTTGGACTGTCTAAACTCTAATGCTGAAAAGGGCCGTCACGCACGTAAAATTGACTTACAACACCTGTCACCACACGGAAGAAAACAACAGACTGAAGGACTGATCAAATCTTGATGTTATGATGCATGGTATTGGTGTGCAGTGTGAGTCAAGATATCCCTGACTCTGACAAATGCAGTGGACTCTCTATCGGACTTCCAGTAGCGAGAACTTTGCGCGATCGTGCATGCTTCGGTACAGTATATAGAAAGCTTTGTACATGAAACATCCCAACCCCAC
>NC_090254.1:3946903-3971903 GCF_037325665.1 Littorina saxatilis | reverse complement strand
ACACACACAAACATATACACAAACTCATGCACACACACATTCACACACACACACACTCTTTCTCCCTCTCTCTCAGTCTTTCTTGCACACACACACACACACACACACACACACACACACACACACACACACACACACACACACACACACACACACACACTAACACTAACACTAACACTAACACTAACACTAACACATGTGCACAAAATGAACACACACACACTTATTGTGCCTTTAAGGTGTTACGAGTGTGTTCGGGTTGCGGTTCTTGCTCATGTTTATACTCACTGAGTTACTTCCCTTGGATCTGGATCTGGATCTGGATCTGGATAACCCGCCTGGGTTGGTGGTTTGCGGGTGCGAATGCGTATACGAACGGTTCAGTGTGCTTTCGCGAAAGGGTGTGTCATATGCACGGCTAGAACTAAGATACTTCTTGATTTCAGTAAATAGTTTCATTACATGTCAACTAGTTCGTTTTTAAATGATTTTTTAGAGATCACCAAATGGTATTGTGTGAATAACATCATTCGATCGATTGTACGCACGGCGCCGTGCTTCTAGTAGCTCAGTCCATTCCTTCTTTCCGGTGTGGAAACAGACGTGTTTCTGGCGAAAGAATCGGCGTTTTCAACTCGCCATATCTTCATATTCATTCGGACTAGAACAACGAAATATAAATTTCTTGTAAAAAAATCCCGAGCCTTGCGACTCTGGTAGTCATTTTCTTACGCGAAGCGGCCTTTGGTAGGTACGACAGTTTTAGTCACCCAAGTATATATCTAAAACGCACGTGGACGAGTTTTCAATGGCGTATTTGAAGTCTGTGAATGTTGTGATTACAAATCATTTCGGGGAACCCCTCAGTCTATACGTACAGACAAACAAATTGCATGGAACGAAAGTTGAGAGGCTGGACTGTAAGTTGTTGTTTTGACTTCTACAAATCTCGCTGGTCTTTTATGCAAAACAGACTCAAAATTGCATTGTTCACGCAAGTGTAGATGACGAGACTATCGAAGGAATGGAATACACTTGCCTACAGATATAATAGACAGACACTGTCTATTTATATCTATGACTTACCCTAGCCCATATGTTAGAATAAAGAACATACTTTGCTCTTTTGAATGATGTATGATTTGGCACTGTACACAGGATTTTAGACCTGCCCCCGAAGTGATTTTTCCATAAACCCGTCAAAAAGCTCACTCTGTTTTGGCCGTAAAAAGCGCCCAAATGAAGTCAATTTCTAACCTGTGTCGTGTGTTCGAAGGAGTACATCTCAGCGATGCCATTGCCTTGCAACCTCAAAGAAATATATTTTAATAACCCGCTAAATGAACGGTTTTTTAGTGTGAAATAAAAGCCGGAGATTTGCTTCGTTTCTTTGCTGCGACACAAAACCAAAACTAACTATAGATCTGCGGTGACATTATGAGTTCGTTTTCGACATTGCAGTGAAGTTGCGTGGATCTTCGACGATTCCCGTTCGGTTTAATGTGGATAGAGCTTTGATTGAATGTAACTGCATGCTTTGAAAAGTTACAACATGCATGAGTCCTTGGGATCGATGTTTTTCGGTAAACTTCTTCGTATCCTTGACTTTACTTTTGACTTGAACAGATCCAGATCGGCTGGGGCTGTTGATCGCCTACACAGATCTATATGAAGTTGACTCGACACGGCGAACCGCCGAATCCGTGCCCTCTCGTCGGTCCTACCCCCAAATCCCTTACCAGCCTCAGACCCCACCTCACCATTCTAACCTCACTGGCGTACTATGTGTGATTATCCCTTCCTCATGAAAGAGAAAGTGGAGAAAGGGGAAAAATGAAGAAATGTTTTTTTTTGGACAAATTTTTCTAAGTCCAAAAAAGATGAGAAATATTCATAACAAATTCAGTTTTGGGTCTTTTTCAAATCTGTTTGATGCATCTTTTCTGTGACCATTGTGGCTATGCACTGACACACAAATAAGTGGAGAAAAGGGAGAAATGAAGATTTTTTTCTTACTGCACAACAGTCAGGGATTAGGGTTACATGTTTACATGTAAGAGGTCAAAACAAATTTTAAAAGCTGTTGAACACTGCACTAGTATTGCTCTAATCAAGGCGAGTCTGGAACAATAGGTCCACCCCACCAAAAAGTGAACATGGAATTAGTTATGATTTTTTGGCTTGGGTACGGCCAAGTGAACAAGGTAGGAAAGGTTAGAAATAGTCATAACAAGTTCACTTTTGGGTCTTTTTCAAATCTGTTTGCTGCATCTTTTCTGTGACCATTGTGGCTATGCACTGACACTCAAAAAGGTGGAGAAAGGGGAAAAATGAAGATTTTTTTTCTTACTATGTACACAACAGTCAGGGATAGTCAGGGATTGTTGTACATTGTCAAGAGGTCAAAACAAATTTTAAAAGCTGTTGGACACTGCACTAGTGTTGCTCTAATCAAGGCGAGTCTGGAACAATAGGTCCACCCCACCAAAAAGTCAACATGGAATTAGTTATGATTGTTTTTGCCTTTTTGCTTGGGTACGGCCAAGTCAAAAAGGTGAGAGGGGTTACAAATAGTCATAACAAGTTCAGTTTGGGGTCTTTTTCAAATCTGTTTGCTGCATCTTTTCTGTGACCATTGTGGCTATGCACTGACAGTCAAAAAAGTGAAGAAGGGAAAAATGAAGATTTTGGGTGTTGGGTTTTTTTGGACAAATTTTGAAGAAGGGAAAAATGAAGATTTTGGGTGGGTTTTTTTTTTTGACAAATTTTTTTAAGTCCAAAAAGATGAGAAATATTCATAACAAATTCAGTTTTGGGTCTTTTTCAAATCTGTTTGATGCATCTTTTTTGTGACCATTGTGGCTATGCACTGACACACAAAAAAGTGGAGAAAGGGGAGAAATGAAGATTTTTTCTCACTGCACAACAGTCAGGGATTAGGGTTACATGTTTACATGTACATTGTCAAGAGGTCAAAACAAATTTTAAAAGCTGTTGAACACTGCACTAGTGTTGCTCTAATCAAGGCGAGTCTGGAACAATAGGTCCACCCCACCAAAAAGTGAACATGGAATTAGTTATGATTTTTTGGCTTGGGTACGGCCAAGTGAACAAGGTAGGAAAGGTTAGAAATAGTCATAACAAGTTCACTTTTGGGTCTTTTTCAAATCTGTTTGCTGCATCTTTTCTGTGACCATTGTGGCTATGCACTGACACTCAAAAAGGTGGAGAAAGGGGAAAAATGAAGATTTTTTTCTTACTACACAACAGTCAGGGATAGTCAGGGATTGTTGACATGTACATTGTCAAGAGGTCAAAACAAATTTTAAAAGCTGTTGGACACTGCACTAGTGTTGCTCTAATCAAGGCGAGTCTGGAACAATAGGTCCACCCCACCAAAAATCAACATGGAATTAGTTATGATTTTTTTTGCCTTTTTGCTTGGGTACGGCCAAGTCAAAAAGGTGAGAGGGGTTACAAATAGTCATAACAAGTTCAGTTAGGGGTCTTTTTCAAATCTTGCATCTTGTCTGTGACCATTGTGGCTATGCACTCAAAGTCAAAAAAGTGCAGAAAGGTGACAATTAAATGAAGATTTTTCCTTCTTTCAAGACAATGTGTGATTTGGCACATTTTGCCTCAGTCTTTATCAAGAGCCTGTCTAACCCACTTTGAAGCTGTTAGAGACTGCAGTAGTGTTCCTTACATCAAGGCGAGTGCACAATGGTGCATTTCGAACCCCCCCCCCTAATGTTCACTTTAATATCAATAAATCAATAGATATTCAGTCACAGTTTAACTAACTCATTCACCCTCATCACTCACTCATCCATCCATCACAACAACACTGTTTGATGCACAAACTGCCTGCCTTCCGCACTGGGAAGCCGCTTCGCTTCGCAACAACAACAACACTGAAAACTCGCCGGGAAATACCCCCACCACACGTGTCACACGTGTGCTTGTTTCTTCCGACTGATATCAATTTTGGAGAAAAAAAAGGACAAAACTGGATGAAAAATTCTACGGCCCCAGCAATCTCATTACTCTGAAAGGGGAACCGGAAGTGGCTGGTCCTCAGGTTTCAAAGTTGACCGATATTCCCACTAAAGTGACCTAGATCCAAAGCCAGCCATCCATTAGAATGTAGGTCCGTGCTCCCACAGTCCAATGCCGCGAATTGTTGTTACAGCCCCTGACTTTTTTTATGTACGGAATCCGGTAGTCTTTTTGTTGTTGTTAAATAATTATGTATCGATTGGAGATTGGATTTCCCTTCTTTGAGTCATGTGACGTCAGAGGCCGACAAAACTTTATAATTTGGCTTTTCAGGTTGACCGAAACTTCAAAGGAACTAAAATTAAAAAAAACCGTCATGTGTTTGATTGCATGTGTGTGTGCTGTTCAATGTCAAAACAACAACAAAGTGAGTACATGACGTGTGTTTTGTAGTTCCTTTGAAGTTTCGGTCAACCTGAAACGCCCAAATATGAAGCTTATGTGGGCACGTTTCATGATATTGAGGATTGCAGTTTCCCTCTCACACACAATATTCCAAAATAATAAATAGTCAAACAGGGGCCAAAAAACAGTTTGCACCAAGAGTTCAACTTTTTATCTATCCAAAACAGTAAAAAAAATTATATGAACATTCGTATTTCCAAGATGATTGGCGTTCCAAGACGCTATATCCTAAAAACCCCAAAACATGCTTTTACAACTTCAGTGCATAATAACTGCCCAAAGGTGCTGTTTAAAGCAACCATTGATAATAATTTTTAACATACTCCTTGAACACATTAATAAAAACGGTTAACTTGCAAATAAAGGGACAGTATTGATCAGAACAATGGTAAGATAAAGGACGCTACTTATATTTTGTACATTTTTTTATCTTTATCGTTTCCTGTAGACCTCAGAAGTTCTAACCAGCTTAAGAAATCATTCTAAAATCGAAAAACAAACATCTATACAGTTTGTACGCAAAGTAGATTGATATTTGACACAGTCACACAGACATACGTGGGCTATGGGGCAACCCTACCCCCTAAATTTGAAAACGGGGTCAATTTCTTAACTGCATGCATTCAGCAAAACAATCCCTAAAAATTTATTTTTTTCACAAATGAACTTATGACTTTAGAAAAGCATTCAAAAATGCATATATACAACGCTTTTTCTTTGGTCCCAATTCAAGGGGGTGTGCTATTCTCAGGTAACACTGTGAACGCTCAAATGAGACTTGGTCACATGTCAAAATAGTAATCCCCCCTGTTGTTCATGGTTCGTTGGTGGGATTTTTTTTTATCTGAGCCATTGGCAAGCATGAAATGTCATCAACATTAGGAAAGACATAGTATCTCCCATTGTCTTTTGCGCGCAAACACTTCACACAGATCTCCTCTCGATCTGGCCCATCGGGGAAATGGGTTGACTTGGGGATGATCACCGCCCTGTATCTCTCCACCTTTCCATCCATGCTGACAAAGTCAGCGGTCACAAAGTCCCCAACTTGAATGTCTCACTGTGGGACAAAGAACCTGGTTTTCACGACTGGCACCACGCGGCATCCAGTGGCGTGTTGTGGGTAGACGTCCATTGATTTTGATAATAATTTTTATATTTTTAATTTTCAGATCTTGTTTTTAATCCGAATATAACATATTTATATGTTTTTGGAATCAGGAAATGATGAAGAATAAGATGAACGTACATTTAGATCGTTTTATAAAAAAATAATTTTAATTACAATTTTCAGATTTTTAATGACCAAAGTCATAAACTAATATTTACGCCACCAAGCTGAAATGCAATACCGAAGTCCGGCCTTTGTCGAAGATTGCTTGGCCAAAATTTCAATCAATTTGATTGAAAAATGAGGGTGTGACAGTGCCGCCTCAACTTTTAAAAAAAAGCCGGATATGACGTCATGAAAGACATTTATCGAAAAACTGAAAAAAACGTCCGGGGATATCATACCCAGTAACTCTCATGTCAAATTTCATAAAGATCGGTCCAGTAGTTTACTCTCAATCGCTCTACACACACACACGCACACACACACACACACACACACTCACACACACACACACACACAGACACACATACACCACGACCCTCGTCTCGATTCCCCCTCTATGTTAAACATTTAGTCAAAACTTGACTAAATGTAAAAAGAAAAAAAAAGAAAAAAAATGGGATAGCGGCGAAACGGGATTGCGCCAAAATGGGATGCGGTAGTAAAATGACGCTTGGCTTGTTAAATGTCGCCAAAATGGGACGGCGGCAAAACGGGATTGCACGTAAATGGGATATTGCGCGAATTATAAACGAAGGAGTAGGCCCTAAGTTTCTCGTACGAGATGTTTACTGGGAGTAAATATTTGGGGAGTAAAAATTTAGTTCCTTGTGAGTTCTTTTTTCGTACAAGATTTTTACTGGAAGTTTACTCCGTCCGAGTCAATTTTTCGTGGAGTAAAAATTTTGTGTTACACCGGTTCATGACCGTTGTGGTAACGAGCGCACATTGTTGTCTCTATATATTGTGTTCCTACGAATCGAAAGTACGATCGCCAAGCCAGTCTGTCATTGAAGGCAACGTTCGATATTTCCGTCTGTCAGCGTTGCCAACGTTCGACAGATTTTACTACTGTTACTCACAAACTTTCAATTTACACAATGAAATGCCAATAACATGTACACACAAGAATGGGAGACGAAGGGAAAACCTACTAGCGATTGAAATTATGCAAACGAACTCACAAATCCCTCACTTTCCGAATGCAAACGCTGCAAATCCGTATGCGTGCGTCGCTGTGCCGAACGTTGGGTTGACGAACGTTGCTGACAGACGCAACAAAACTTGATCAAAAGGCACTAAAAACGATTAAATGTTTTACTCACTGGGTATCGCATTCCTCTTTTTCTTCCTGCAGACGATATGAAGCGGTTGAAACGTCGTTTCCGATTAAAGGCTCGGTTATTTCCGTTAAAAACGAAGTTTGCCGAACGTGTGATTCAGTCTACAGACACCGGTCGGATCACAACAAAAATGTTCATTCTTTGCGATTTTGTGATACTGTTGATGATACACCTGCTTTCCAGTGAAGAACATCAATAAAATGATGTTCACAAGCAAGAATAACAGACAAAAGCACGCGATGTGTAAAATTAGGCTTTGCTTTGCAAACAAAGCACGTGTTTTTTTTACTGACAGACACTTTCGGTGGTGATTGAAAATTTTTCCAGAAACGGTTTTATGCTCCCATTTGATATTGTTTCCCTATTTTCTCTAGTCAGAGACTAACCTTGTGTATTAATTGAATTAATAACCCCATTATCATAAGTTTTGTGTGTTATTTTTGTGTCTGTTGAATCACACTTTGAGATGGGGTCATGTGACAGAAGGAAATGGTGTCTGTCAGGATTCACACGTTCGCTTCGAAAAACGCGCTCAAATAATTGCTCAAACACAAACATTTTAGCTTTTATTTATTTTTTTGTATTGCAAATACCATACTTACTCATGCCAAGCAGAAAAAATTATGAAAATCAACACAGTAAGCAAGTAATTTGAAGGCAAAGTTTACACACATCAAAGAGTCTGATTACCGTGAAACCTGCCCGTGTTTGATTGCATACATATGTGGATTGCATGCATGTGTGTGTGTGCTCGTTCAATCGTCAAAACAACAACAAAGTCATAAGTACCTGAAAGGAATTCGATCGATACATAAATGTTATTTGCGTGTTTGACCAAAATATGACATTTTACACAGATCTCGACAGTCATTGTTCACCTCGACCGCTTGCGCGGTCTCGGAGAACAATGACTGTCTCGATCTGTGTAAAATGTCATATTTTGGTCAAACACGCAAATAACGTATAATATTGCCAAACGTTATGACATTTTGAGATAATTGAACAAGTTTCAATACACATTGGCTGAGCACCTGTGTGCTCAAAGGAAATGTCGCTTGTTTTTATCAAAAACTAATTTTCAATGGTCATTCGTGCAAACCGTCACACAAACATGCGTGCCTCTGTGTCTCTGTGAGTATGCGTGTGGCTGCTTTCATAGTTAGGGTGCAGGCATTTTAATCATTTACCCCACACCAAAAGCCCCCCCCCCCCACACCACCACCCCCCCCCCCCCCACACACACACACACCCCGATACCTGTCAAATTCCCTCAGAATGCATGAACAATTCCGTTACCTCAGATCATCACCAGGAAAAATTCCTCCGCATCCAAAATATCAGGACTTTAGATATCAGATACCGACTTTATGTAATGCGCTTCAAAATCATATTCGCAGAGAGAGAGAGAGAGAGAGAGAGAGAGAGAGAGAGAGAGAGAGAGAGAGAGAGATAGAGAGAGAGAGAGAGAGAGAGAGAGAGAGAGAGAGAGAGAGAGAGAGAGAGAGACACACGAAGAAGGGAAGCTACAATCGCCCCAGGCCATATATATTATATATGTGTGTGGTGTGCGATTCATAGAAATTTACTGGACAGATCTTCATGAAACTTTGCACACAAATGTTCCGACCCCCAACCCTTCACCCTGATTCAAACTCATGTATCACAAGTCCAGCGCTCCCAAATTATTTCTTTTTATCATTTTTGTCAGTCAAGATAATGGGGGTGGGGTTGGTACGGGAATAATTGTGAAGCAGACAATAAGGCAACAACTTATTTTGTTTACAGGTATTGTATATGTATACAGTGAACTTAGCTGTGTTCAAGTTTAGTTATGTTTTCTGTCGAGCGAATTTTTTTTAAATACGTTTTTACTACTAAAGGAGTGATAATTTTATGTGTACGCCCTCGAGAAACCTCGATCATTTTCTGAAAATGCACGTTGATAAGTACCGTTTTATGATAAAGTTATACTCTCCATTCATTTATATACACAAACTAATGTTTCATTTATTATTTGTAGAGCTAAATATGTCAGTCGGGATCATGTTAAGAATCGCAGTGTTTTTCGCAAAATCGTACTTGACAACCCCCAGTAAAAAAATTCTAAAACAAAAGTTAATACGTCAACCTCTTTTTTTCTTTGCACAGATGTGTCCATATTGCTTAGAGGAACCTGTGCACAAAATGTGTAATGTTTCTTTCACGCGATTTGAACACACAAGTAATCCCTTAAGAATCGCAGTGTTTTTCGCAAAATCGTACTTGACAACCCCCGGTAAAAAAATTCTAAAAAAAAAATTAATACGTCGACCCCCTTTTTTCTTTGCACAGATGTGTCCATATTGCTTAGAGGAACCTGTGCACAAAATGTGTAATGTTTCTTTCACGCGAATTGTTTTTAAATACGTTTTTACTACTAAAGGAGTGATAATTTTATGTGTACGCCCTCGATAAACCTCGATCATTTTCTGAAAATGCACGTTGATAAGTACCGTTTTATGATAAAGTTATACTCTCCATTCATTTATATACACAAACTAATGTCTCATTTATTATTTGTAGAGCTAAATATGTCAGTTGGGATCATGTTAAAAATCGCAGTGTTTTTCGCAAAATCGTACTTGACAACCCCCAGTAAAAAAATTCTAAAAAAAAAGTTAATACGTCGACCCCCTTTTTTCTTTGCACAGATGTGTCCATATTGCTTAAAGGAACCTGTGCACAAAATGTGTAATGTTTCTTTCACGCGATTTGAACACACAAGTAACCCCTTAAGCCCTTAGCTGAAAACCGTTTTGGGATTTACCAGGGGAGAAAATGTTAGCAATAAGTGTTACGGTAAAGTGAATGTTTTGGACCGGCAAGATGGCTGGCTTAACTGTGACACACCGTGGTATTCACACGCACCCAGAAGTGGGTTTTAACAGCGGTCACGTGCTATTTACAACAACAACTTTTTTTTTAAAGGGGTGGGGGTGAAACTGTTTTTTCTTCATGCCAGTGTTGCCTGTTGCTTTTTAATGGAAAGCAGCGCGCCTTTAGTGCACTCCTTCCTTCGCCTGTCGCGTCCAATCACAATCGCTGTTACAAAGAAGGAAAGGAAGTAATGAACATGTCCATTGTCTAATTACAAGCAGTTATTCAATTGGGTCAGCTGTTTCACTACATGCTGTTGCGTCGGTGAGCCCGACAAGATGGATGTAAAGATTCACTCGTCTTGAAAGACTACGAGAACAGACTTCAAAAATGACTGAAGATAACAGCCCGGATGTCATCGCACAGCATGATGGCTTGGTGTGTCCCGTCAACCTAGTTGGCTATTTGGGACTAATTCAATTGTCCTTCCTTTCTCAAACAGGAGGGAGTATACCGCTGCGAAGATATCGTACATTATTATAAACGTAACATGTGTGTGTGTGTGTGCTGTAAGCTATGGCTTGAGTTTGAGATGGTTTCTGAATGGCTTCTGTTTCAACCTATGTTTGCCCTCTCTCTCTCTCTCTCTCTCTCTCTCTCTCTCTCTTTCTCTCTCTCTCCCTTTGTCTCTCTCTCTCTCTTTCTCTCTCTCTCTCTCTCTCTCTCTCTCTCTCTCTCTCTCTCTCTCTCTCTCTCTCTCTCTCTCTCTCTCTCTCTCTCTCTCTCTTTCTCTCTCTCGTCTGAGATTCAGAGGATCGTCTGTTGGGTGTGTTTCGAAGAAAAGAGCATGCATGGTTGTCTCCATCATTATAATATATTTATCTTGTCTCTTATTTTCCCTCTCTTTTTGCTTTCGAGTGAAACGTTGTTTTTACATCCTGGTTATTTTCTGTTCTGGCGGTGTTTTGCGGGGATTGATTGAATACACGGTTAACCAATCTGTTTGATTTGAGAGGTAGCTTCTTGGAAAAAAGAGTTTGTTTACATCAAATCTCACCGGAAAACACCCAAACTCACACAAATAATCGCTTTCAATAATTTCCGTGTGTGTTTCTGATAGAAATGTAGTGTATGCGGTATCGCAGAGCTCTATATTATTGATATGAAAGTACATAAGTAAACGGGTTCTTTTCAATATCTGAAAACGAGATTGTCTGCCATGGAAATTGAGTTTATTGTTGCAGAGGGATACAAATCTGAAAGGAAATGTGGTTAACACTGAGGCTGAAACAGCAGCTTTGTTCTGATAAAATAATTCATCTTTACGCTGCGTTATGGCTGGACTACTCGAGAAAAGAGCAACACGAATCTAAATCGGTCCTGGTTAAATCTCAAAATTGAAATATCTCCCATGGAATTGAAAGGTGCATGTACATTCCTTCTCGTGAAGGCGATCGTGTGCGCCACCCCCCCCCCCCCCCCCCCACCCCAGACTTGTGCATGGAAGAAGAGCAGCTTTCCCCTTGTACACGTACACACACTCAGCCGTCTTGCTTTTTCTTGTGCAGAGCGGGAATTTTTAATAGAATTAAATGTGCAGATTGAATTTTTTTTTAGATGCGGAGGTCATGGGTTTAAACTGTAACAGAACCAAGATCGATGAATGGAACGCTCGCGCATAATCCGAACATGCAACTGTTCTTGTAATGAAGTCACGCGTGCGGCTGTGAGACACGCATACGAATTAGTGTTGGAAGAGAATTCTAGTGTCAATCGAGAAAGATTGGTGCACGCACATTAGCTTTGATTAAAAGTGATAGTCTCCGCCTATATGGACGTGTTGTATTCCACCAGTTCAAGTTATTCGTTGCAATGCACTTGGCAGCCCATCCTGAACTCAGGTCAAAATGAGTTCGGCTCATTCTCTCCCTGACAGGATGCCTTGAGTTTCCTTGTCTGGCAAGGAAACCGATTTTTTTTTACAAATGTGAGACGATGACTGTCCATGACATTGTTGCGCGCTTGTTGGTTTGTTTTGCGCATTGCACTAATAAGATGCGTGCCTGTATGATCACGTGATCACGTGAGACCGCGAGACTTGTGAAAGATCTCGGCAGTCGAGCGGGAACCTTTGCGAAGTAAATAACAAGAAATTATTTCACTTGCTCGACTCACTTTTATTGCGTTTGACTGAGAAGCATTCACCAACCAACAACCACCAGAACAAATAGAACAACAACACCACACATAGTTAGAGCTTTTTGTAATGTATTATTGATATAAGCAGATTCGCGATCGTCGATAATTATTTTTCATGGTGTTTTGTAATTTTTAAATTACAAAGGAATTGATATGCAAGACAGTTTCAAGCGAGCTATTTTTCGCGGCTGTATTTACGGTGCAAACAACTCTAAATATGGCAAAAGTGTCAAGTGATAATCAACCGTTTGGTTTCGGCACTCACTGGAGCAGACGATTTTTTCTGTAACCAGTTGACAGTGACAAAACCATATATTACGGTCTCCTTCCGGCAGCAGTCCCAAAATGTTGACTTGTTTTGACCTTAGAACGATGTCTTTATCATAACTGTGAAGAACAGAACGGAGATCACTGTCGAAGTCGGCCAATCTGCAATCATTTTCGTCTCGCGAACACTGATCTCAAATTTAGATCAGTGCTCGCGAAAACCATATGGGAGATAACTGTATTTTTGTTTTGATAGATTCGCGTAGGACTGTAGCGTCCGGTCAGGGAGAGAATGAGCCGAACACATTTTGACCTGAGTTCAGGATGCTTGGCAGCTGTGTTTCTACGTGGAATGCCGCGTTTCCTATCAGTGTAGTGATCATCTACACAGGGGGGAGGGGGGGAGAGAGAGAGAGAGAGAGAGAGAGAGAGAGAGAGAGAGAGAGAGAGAGAGAGAGAGAGAGAGAGAGAGAGAGAGAGAGAGAGAGAGAGAGAGAGAGAGAGAGAGAGAGAGAGAGAGAGAGAACTCAGAACTCAGAAAATTTAATCGCTCAAACTTGAAGGTTCATTGCGATGGGGAGGTTTGGGGCGAGGGAGACAATTTCGAAATCAAAAGGCGTTTTACATTGTACAGATGTTTACCCGACATGGTATTATCCGCGTCAGTTTTGATCTTGTATTGTTCTCCTTGTGTAATACAAATGTCATCGTTCTCTCAAATGTCTGGATGAGAACAAGAGTCCCGAATCACACGCGAACCGAACAACGAGACTGTTAACCGAGATAGAAACGTGTCACGTTTCGTAGCACAGACACTTCGTGTAGCACTGTCCTTAGATTATCTTTGAATTTTCCTCTGTCGACTGGTGACCCATGGCGAAGGTTGTCAAGGTACCCCTGCTCTTCTGGTAGCATGTGGCGGGTTGCTTGCTTTATCATCCAGTATGTGCCTGTGAGATCGTCGCTGCTGCAGTCCTTGATCAACACAAAATCATCTGTTTCACAGAGCAGTGACTGTCTGTCGCCTGTGTTGTCTCTGACCACCCGTCGGAATGAATTGTTTCTGTGTACGTTTTTAACAGAACGAACAGCTGATCGGTCCCTCAGTTCCGACACATACTTCTTGATGGATGGCAGACAAAAACCAAAGTCTAGCGCCCTTTGCTCTGATATGTCCTGTGTTTCTGTGCTTCCTGTGGGCTTGTCAGCTGTGCCTGCAACTCGTGCAAAGTCACTGCTACTGTGTTGTGTGTCAACGTCACTGCTACTGTGTTGTGTGTCAAAGTCACTGCTACTGTGTTGTGTGTCAAAGTCACTGCTACTGTGTTGTGTGTCAAAGTCACTGCTACTGTGTTGTGTGTCAACGTCACTGCTACTGTGTTGTGTGTCAACGTCACTGCTACTGTGTTGTGTGTCAACGTCACTGCTACTGTGTTGTGTGTCAACGTCACTGCTACTGTGTTGTGTGTCAACGTCACTGCTACTGTGTTGTGTGTCAAAGTCACTGCTACTGTGTTGTGTGTCAACGTCACTGCTACTGTGTTGTGTGTCAACGTCACTGCTACTGTGTTGTGTGTCAACGTCACTGCTACTGTGTTGTGTGTCAACGTCACATCCCACGGGTTGTTGTTGTGTCATTTGTGGCCTCGACGAAATCGAAAGATTTGACATTGAAGAAGAACAATTCTGACTTGCCTTTGGTTCGTTCTGGTTACCTTTCTCTTTCTTTTCCTGTCGTTCTTGTGCACGAAGCCTGTCGCGCTGAAGCTGGCTTGGTGGTTTGCGGCGAAAATGTCGAGTCATGGCTGGCCGGTCCGAGTCGGAGATTGACACAAGTCGCAGGACGACTGTCGTTTTCGTGCCTTCAGCGCAGATTTTCCATGAACACACGGCATTTTCCTTTAGCAGGGCCTCCAGGGTACCTTCCAGAGCTGTTGGGAGTCCAACAGCTGGCATTGTGAAGGAATATTGAGCGTTTCTCAACGTTGGATCGAGAGCTCTAAATTTTCCGTCCTGCTGCTCGAAGATCTCGCGAGACCCCCCGAGAGAGAGAGAGAGAGAGAGAGAGAGAGAGAGAGAGAGAGAGAGAGAGAGAGAGAGAGAGAGAGAGAGAGAGAGAGAGAGAGAGAGAGAGAGAGAGAGAGAGAGAGAAACTGAACTTTATTACAAAAGGATAGAGGTTTTAGGCAAAGCCTAATCTTACAACCTGTCCCTTATACAAACACTTAATACGGACGCACATAATATTAATAATAATAAGAAAACAAAAATCATATGGCCTTATACACATAACAAAAGGAAACAAGTCGCGTAAGGCGAAAATACAATATTTAGTCAAGTAGCTGCCATTTTTCAGCAAGACCGTATACTCGTAGCATCGTCAGTCCACCGCTCATGGCAAAGGCAGTGAAATTGACAAGAAGAGCGGGGTAGTAGTTGCGCTAAGAAGGATAGCACGCTTTTCTGTACCTCTCTTTGTTTTAACTTTCTGAGCGTGGTTTTAATCCAAACATATCATATCTATATGTTTTTGGAATCAGGAACCGACAAGGAATAAGATGAAAGTGTTTTTAAATTGATTTCGACAATTTAATTTTGATAATAATTTTTATATATTTAATTTTCAGAGCTTGTTTTTAATCCGAATATAACATATTTATATGTTTTTGAAATCAGCAAATGATGGAGAATAAGATAAACGTAAATTTGGATCGTTTTATAAATTTTAATTTTTTTTTACAATTTTCAGATTTTTAATGACCAAAGTCATTAATTAATTTTTAAGCCACCAAGCTGAAATGCAATACCGAACCCCGGGCTTTGTCGAAGATTACTTGACCAAAATTTCAACCAATTTGGTTGAAAAATGAGGGCGTGACAGTGCCGCCTCAACTTTCACGAAAAGCCGGATATGACGTCATCAAAGACATTTATCAAAAAAATGAAAAAAACGTTCGGGGATTTCATACCCAGGAACTCTCATGTCAAATTTCATAAAGATCGGTCCAGTAGTTTAGTCTGAATCGCTCTACACACACACACACACACACACACACACACACACACACACACACGCACATACACCACGACCCTCGTTTCGATTCCCCCTCGATGTTAAAATATTTAGTCAAAACTTGACTAAATATAAAAACAGTGCAATCATACACACAATAGTGTAGACATTGCCACACTGTTGCATTGCATACATTGCATACTTATATAAGAGCATCCAAAACATTTGCGAGAGAGAGAGAGAGAGAGAGAGAGAGAGAGAGAGAGAGACACACACACACACACACAGACATACACACACATACACACACAGACATACACACCCACACACACCCACAGACATACACACACACACACATACACACACACACACATACACACACACACACACACACACACACACACACACACACACACACACACACATATGCTGCGAACAAATGAGAGAATAAAGGTGTTCTTTGCTGATGTGGCAGGCGTTGTGTCCTTTCCCGTGATTTCCCAGTATCTGATGCTTGTGTCGGCCGGAACTGTTGAACTCAAAATATGCACAGAGAGAGAGAGAGAGAGAGAGAGAGAGAGAGAGAGAGAGAGAGAGAGAGAGAGAGAGAGAGAGAGAGAGAGAGAGAGAGAGAGAGAGAGAGAGAGAGAGAGAGAGAGAGAGAGAGAGAGAGAGAGAGAGAGGATTTATATATATATGAATCGTGAGTTGATACGATAATCTTCACCGAGAGTATGCAGTCATGTTAAAGGAATTATGTATATTTAATACGTTTTCTGTATCTCAATGTTTCATGTTGTTCCATGTCATGTTTGTTTTTTTATTTATTTTTTTTATTCTCTTTTTGTACATTTTTTTTTTTATATGTATATGCTGTACATTACAGGACATCACCTAACCGAAAGGACAGAATCATATAACAGAAAAACACACTTGGACAATTACAACATACATGGAGTGGGAGGATGGAATGGGGAGGGGGGGATGTTCAGTGGTTTGGTGGTCGCATTATCAAAAGGTTTTAAGAACGAAAAAACCTAAGGGTTACATCAAAACGTGCATAAACAGGCGCCAATCCTTGAAGAATTTATCTACTGTATTATTCACAACTGCGTTATACTTTTCACAAATAAGTCTTTGCTTAAAGTTTCTACTAAATGTCTGAAAATGAGGGGTCTTTTTGTTCATTTTGGAAATATATAGTTCCATGTCATGTTTAATGTTCTTTGCCATATACACACCACCAACAAATTTATGTTGAGATATACATTGTACTATGTTCGTTGCTATGACTTTCACTCTGACAGCTTTGTTAGACAATCAACGTCTGAACTGCAGGTAATGTTAAATAAATGTGTCATGTCATCAAAACATGTTATTCTGCAGAAAAGGGTAAGCTCAGCTTTATTGCGATTTGAAGGGCACAACATGTAGGGTCTTTGTTTTGTTTGCTTAACGCCCAGCCGACCACGAAGGGCCAGATCAGGGCGGTGCTGCTTTGACATATAACGTGCGCCGCACACAAGACAGAAGTCGCAGCACAGGCTTCATGTCTCACCCAGTCACATTATTCTGACACCGGACCAACCAGTCCTTGCACTAACCCCATAATGCCAGACGCCAGGCGGAGCAGCCACTAGATTGCCAATTTTAAAATCTTAGGTATGACCCGGCCGGGGTTCGAACCCACGACCTCCCGATCACGGGGCGGACGCCTTACCACTAGGCCAACCGTGCCGGTCTACATGTAGGGTCAACACGTTTCGTAACTAATCACTGTACAATTTGTGCTTCTATACTTATGCAGAAATGTCAAGTGAAACGCATTTTCCTGGTTACGAAGATCATTTGTCAATTGAAATGAATGTCAAGTGTTATGTTGCGGGTCGAAACGTTTCAAAGTTTCGTAAGACAATCAATCTCTATAATATTTGCATGTCAGCTCTTCAGTGTTTGCTTGTAAGATGTTATTAAAGCTAATAAATCTCCTTGTCTCTTCCAGTCCTGCTAGGCACGCACTTACGAACACACACATACACACACACACACACACACACACACACACACACACACACACACACACACACACACACACACACACACACACACACGCACCCACACACACACACACACGATAAAAAAGTAAACGGAACGGTTGCTGCTCTAAAGACAGTGATAGCGGATTGGTTTAAACAATGTTTTATTAAATCAAACATGATACAAAAATACAACGATAAACAATAGGGACACGAACTCAAGCAAACGCTTATATTACGCGCCCTACGAAGTAGGAAAATAACGCAAATATGATGTCGGACATGCAATACTTATCAATTGTTGAACTATCTACAAGAAGAGCATAGTTAAAATAAATCAGAAAGAATAAGAAAAAGCTAGCAGGAGGAAGAGGGGGGAGGATGGAGGAGGGAGGAGAAAACGGAAGGTACATATAAAAGATGAAGTTGGCAGCGCATACAAATAAGAATATACATAGTACATTACAAACCATAGTCCTGTGGCAAGTAAGCAGTAGCTCGCTAAATATACATTTGAAAAATGCATATAAAATAAGGTTTGTTTGCTTGAATATGGGTACTGAGTCAAATCAACAGAAACGACCAGATTCATGGATAAACGATTGGACACTTTCAAAAACAAGCTTGTTAGTGCAAAGAGAAAGGTTTTCGCTACCATTTAACAATATTTCAACATGTCTGTAATTAACAGGAAGTGCGTTTATTGTAGACAGGCGAGCATCTACGTACAAAGGACAATGTGTCAAATAATGGTCAGCTGTTTCGTTCGGGTAGCCGCAAGCGCACTGTGGGTTTCCCTGTAGGTGGCGTTTACACAGGTCAGAATTCAAATTACTCATGTTTAGGCGCATTCTGCAGTGGTGAATCTCTTCCAGTCTTTTACCACAGTAATAATAGGCAGGTACGTTATAATCAGGAGTAGATAAATAGCGTTTGAAATCGCTGATTGAGTTAGTTGTTTTGATGTTGTCTGGCAAGGTGTTCCACAGGACAGTAGTAGATGGTATAAAAGATCGACGGTATAACTCAGTTTTGCACATGGGGACTCTTCTTTCTAATGGTCTTCTATGATGGTAGGGGTTAACATCAGAAGTTAAAGGTGGCAAGAGATCTGATAAGTAATGAGGGCATTTGCCATATACCATCTTGTAATATAAAATCAGTTTGTGTCTGCTCCGTCTTTCTTTTAGGTTACAAAATCCGCTTTCTTTATACAGTTTTTCGTGGCTTGTGCCGCGCACACCACCGATTATAGTCCGAATGGCTTCCAAATGTAGTTTTTCGAGTGCAGTTGACCAGTACTCTGTGCAGTTGTCCCATATGATGTCTGCGTAGTCAAAATGTGGAAGAACAAAAGATTTATACATAGTTTCCAGACTTTTACGATTTAATCTATATTTATAATATCTTAAACAATTAATTAATAAGGTGACCTTTTTTATGATGCTTCTCACTTGGAAGTCCCACTTACAATCATTCTGCAAGATTACGCCAAGGTGTTTATGTTGGTTCACGTTTTCCAAAACAATATTATTAAAAATGATTGGTTCGGTTGGTATATTATCACGTTTTATGTCTAACAGTTCCGTTTTTGCTTCGTTAAATTTAACTTTCCACTGTTTTGCCCAGGTATTAATTTTATATAGGTCTGCGTTCAAAATCTGTGCTCGTCTAGTTGGATCTTCTAAGGACATAGACATGCTCGTGTCATCAGCAAACAACTTTATAACAGATTCAGTATCATTCACAATGTCGTTAATATATATCAGGAATAGCAAGGGGCCTAGAACAGAACCTTGTGGAACACCTGCCGGGATACATTTTAATGCAGACTTAGCACCCTTAATAACAACCGCCTGGTGGCGATTTGTTAAATAATCGTGAAAGCGGATTAATGACCTTTTACCGGAGTTTGATTTGGAAGCAGTGAAATTCAAGCTACTTTTATGTGCTGAAGAAGACATGAGACATTAGAATTAATTGCTATGCGCTGAGTACACTCTGAATATTTTCCCGCCTTGAGTTACAACCAATGCAAAAAGGAAAAGGACAGAGAAATGTCTTGACATGGATCGAACATAGATTGGCTGTGGCAAGATATTGGCTAACGGCTTGGGACAAGACACAGCCTTAGCCACACTCTACACCCTGTTGAATCGGCTGCCGTAGTTTTTACGCTCCCTCACGTGTATGATAATTATGGCGCTGTTAAATACTGGCTTTGCACAAGTCACAAGGTTGTCCACAACACACACTCACACGAGAAGAACAAGATCAAGAACAAGAATTTAATCCGCCATATAGCATAAACGCCATTGGTATTTGTCCTGGTGTGGAAACAATCATACACCCATACACTCCTTGCATCTACAATACAATCATATAATAAACAAGACCAAAATGCTAACAACAACAACAACAACAACAACAACAACAACAACAACAACAACAACAACAACAACAACAACAACAACACCCAAGTGAATCGGCTGCGGCAGACTGTATAAGCTCCTTTAGTCGTATGACTCCTACTGTCTAACGGCTTTGCACAAGACACAGTGTTATCTACACTTCACACTCACACATCATTTTGAATCGGCTGCGACATTGTGTTAGCTCCCTACATGTTTCCGACATGATTAGCTTACACACATTATAGCTGTCACGTTTCATAGATCAATACAGATGATTATGAACGGTCATTTACTACTAACTAACTAACCACACCACGATCCACTCTCGCAGTCATACAAAACGATAGAATCAACAACAAATATGAATTTCAGACGCCTGTTTATATACGATCTCGCCACCTCCCTCAATACTTCACTTCAAGAGTTGTTTTACGTCCAAGACGTAAAAAGAGTAACTGACAAAAGTGCCAGTTAAAGTTTAGTAAATAATAATAACACGCTGTTCTCGTGTAAAGATAAGGAAAACTAGCTGTTCTGCACAAAGCACTAGTCTATGCAGGTGTCACACCTGACGTTGTCACCACTCAAATATAATCATAAATACGAAAGATGACTTGGTGGTGAAAGGGCGCAATAACACGGTGTACTTAGCTTTCTGCCACGAAGTGGGCGACCCGTAAATAGTTGATCTACACAACTGCTCCGCTGACTGTAGTGCCGGTTGGCGTGGAGCGAAGCAGCTAACCGTGGGGAAATCGGGCGCCTCACTCAACCGCTGAAGGTAACGGGTAGTATTGTAGGTGGCGTCACTGCCTGCCGGTATATACCTGCAGACGATGACAGCCTCTCCGGTTACCCCAGCAGTCCCCGTAAATTAACAGAAATGGTAAGAAATGGAATAGGTAGAAACAGCAACAGCAAGCTGCAACAAAAAGCATCGATGCACTAAACATTCCACGCAACCCTTCACACTCCACCTTTAAACATGTCACCGTTACATATTTCGTAGAGTACGTGGAGCTGCACAAACGAACTTTTAAAACAACAAATCAGCTATTTTCCCTTCTTCTCTCCATATCTGTGTGACAGGGGAGGCTACCGCTCCTTTCACAGCAGACTCTGCACCCGAGTTGTTGGCCTTTAAGTCAACACCTGTGGTTTGTGAGATTCTGTTTGTGATGGGGTCTGGTGGTTTCCGATTGTCTGTATGTTCATGGAAACCTTCGGGTTTGCATAACAGTTTTTATAGGGCTAAGAAATTAGCCCTAGCATTTTCAATCCTGTTTGATTGCACTTCGCTTCCCGAGGTGATCGTAGTGTTTCGGCACACGGTTACACCTGGCGCTTGCGAGCAGGGATGGGACTCGGCATGATATGTTCAGATAATGGCATAATATGACCACTGAACATTTTCTTGCTGTTCCCATTCTGCGAACTTGGGATGGACAGTGGTCCCCCGGTTCGGAACTTCGGGACGAAGTTCATTTCAAACGGGGGCGATTGTGACAGGGGAGGCTACCGCTCCTTTCACAGCAGACTCTGCACCCGAGTTGTTGGCCTTTAAGTCAACACCCGTGGTTTGTGAGATTCTGTTTGTGATGGGGTCTGGTGGTTTCCGATTGTCTGTATGTTCATGGAAACCTTCGGGTTTGCATAACAGTTTTTATAGGGCTAAGAAATTAGCCCTAACATTTTCAATCCTGTTTGATTGCACTTCGCTTCCCGAGGTGATCGTAGTGTTTCGGCACACGGTTACATCTGCAAAAAAACATATACAGATTATACTTTCAGCGTCACAAAGAGCATATGATGCGCTATCCTGGAGAGAACAACAGAGAGTATTCCATTCCACAAACATTGACTCGTCAACAGCGTTTAATAACAATTTATTACCTCAAACAGCTTATGAATGTGTAGCTCTCCTTAAGCGAAACCGCTTCCGTGTATGGCCTATCGTCCGTCGGCGAATTTGTAGCCAAAACCCTCGTACTGAGCCTTCTCCGTTCTGCACTGAAGCGTGTCGACCTTATCAGTCTTCCATCGCGTTGAAATCCTCCAAATCTCAGTCGAGTAATACTTGACGACCTCGTCGTCAAAACATCTTGTAGCGAAAAGGCGGTCAATTCTCCGTTGTTTTAAGAGCCCTCCTGTACAACGCAGAGCAGGCATGTTGACAACAAATATCACCAGTGTTGAAAGCCATCAACTCCTATGCGAGAACCCTCGACCTTATCGCGTCAAAGTATATGCCAAATGGGCAGTCACAACGTGTCTCCCCAAGCTGGTCAAAAACATCACGTGACTCCAGCAACCAATCAGCTATCGTCAAAAGTATAGCGCAACTTACCTTTACTTGCCAAGCCAGCAGAATTTATCACGTGAAAACCCTGTACACAATATTACACCTCGCACCCAGCCCAGCCGTGGAGGTAAAACGAGATTCTCGTGCTTTCCTAGTCAGCACAAAACCATTTAACAGTTGCGAGAAGCACAGGCGCTTTGCATCGCAATTTCGTAAAGGCACCCTACAGAGAGTTCCTTCCTCAGTTAATGTCACAAAACCGTGACAATAGCTAAACCTTTGAGACCCGGTAGCTCAGTTGGTAGAGCACTGGACTTGTGATCGGAAGGTCGCAGGTTCGAATTCGGGCCGGGACGGACACGGGTCAACTTTATGTGCAGACCCAGAGACGGAAGCCATGTCCCACCCCCGTGTCATCACAATGGCACGTAAAAGACCTTGGTCATTCTGCCATAAGTGCAGGTGGCTGAATACACCTAAACACGCAGACACTTGGGTAGCGCGACTCCGTTGCTGCTAGCTTTCCACTGGGAGGAAGCGACCCGAATTTCCCAGCGATGGGACAATAAAGTAATGAAAATGAAAATGAAATGAAAATGATCGGTGATACAGAGGGCCTAGTAGGCCTATCTAGTCTTTACGTCAATGTGTACGGGTTGTAAGCCTCTAACTTTTTTCTTTGACAGTAGGCCTATCTAGACTTTACGTCAATGTGTACGGGTTGTAAGCCTCTACCTTTTTTCTTTGACAGTAGGCCTATCTAGACTTTACGTCAATGTGTACGGGTTGTAAGCCTCTAACTCTTTTCTTTGACAGTAGGGGTAGGGAGGGCGTCAATCCACGATCATCACCGAGAAGTTTCAAATGGAAGCCTGACAACAATGTTATTGTAATTCAATAAGTCACCGAACTTGTTCCTGTTATTGAACGATTGTTACAAAGCGGAAATGATACCGTCCTGTTTGAATACTTCTTTTAGTTCACTTACCTGTGAGTGTAAGGGTCACGTCCCAATTACTACCCTATTCCTCTGCTCCTGCTT
Source organism: Littorina saxatilis (assembly GCF_037325665.1). NCBI lineage: Eukaryota > Metazoa > Mollusca > Gastropoda > Littorinimorpha > Littorinidae > Littorina > Littorina saxatilis. Next base: position 3,948,853 of record NC_090254.1, on the reverse strand, counting down.
AATTCTGTCACATGTATTTTTCTTCTTTTCGTTTGATCGATGAAAATAAAAAATTGTCGTTCATTCCTAGTGTTTGGAGCTGACTCACGTTGCCAAGAAGAATTCCTTCCCCTTGTCGTTATACTCGCAAATGATTCTCATGACTAAAATCAGATAATTTACAAAATCCCTGAAAATGGCTAGTTCAGCGTGTAAAAATTCCGTTCGCGTGTCTCTGTGGGAATTGCTGTAACAGCCCTTACACATTGATACATAGTACACAAATCCTCGACCCTAAAATAACTATTCGTCACTTTAAAGTCTAAAGCAATTGGCAAGAAACATCGCGGAGACACTGACAGCAGTAGCTCCTCTGAGAGAACTGGAATTGCCCGCAGCCGATTCAACAGGGCGTTACATTGAAGCCTCGATATCTTGTTGTCCACACTCAGAATCTCTGAAGACAAAGTACTCTCCTCGCTGTGAGGACCATGCACCTGCAACATTAATGTCCGGCTCTGTTTGCAGAAGCTTCAGTAATCCTCTAAGAACGAAAAAGAAAGGAAGGAAAGTAAATACTGCCTTCTCTATAATAAGCTTCACCAAACATACTGATTTGTCTCAGTGATGTAGCAGGGCCTGAACACTGGTACACACACACACACACACACGCGCACGCCAAACACGCGCGCGCGCACGCACATACGCACGTACCTACGCACGCACGCACGCACGCACGCACACACACACACACACCCATACACACACACCCATACACACACACACACACACACACACACACACACACACGCGCGCGCGATCGCGCGCACGCAAAAACACGATCACACACACACACACACACACGCACACACACTCACACTCACACACATACACTCACACATTCATGCACACACGAACATACGCAAGCAATGACACAAACACTTATGCACTCACACACGAATGTGCACACACGCACGATCGCACGCATACTCACTCACTGAACAACACCATCACAACCACCACAACAAATACACAGAGTTAATTCCGCAGAAGTATAGATACAGAGATGTGCAAATGCTGATGAGCTCCCCTCCCCCAACACACACACACACATAAGTCCCTACACAAAAGAGTGAGGATCTGCAACCAAAATACAACTACACAGAACATTTCTCAGCTGCTTTCAGGATCACAAATTCGTGATAACCGGTTCTTTGGTGTGTAGCGAAAGCTCTTCCTGTTCAATTTCCTCGCCATTGATTTATTCCGTTGTGTGAAAACGAGCAGAGATGACAGGCCTACGACCTTTTCAATGGCTGGCCCCAATTCTGTTGTGTGAAAACGAGCAGAGATGACAGGCCTACGACCTTTTCAATGGCTGGCCCCAATTCTGTTGTGTGAAAACGAGCAGAGATGACAGGCCTACGACCTTTTCAATGGCTGGCCCCAATTCTGTTGTGTGAAAACGAGCAGAGATGACAGGCCTACGACCCTTTTAATGGCTGGCCCCAATTCTGTTGTGTGAAATCGAGCAGGGATGACAGGCCTACGACCCTTCCAATGGCTGGCCCCAATTCTGTTGTGTGAAAACGAGCAGAGATGACAGGCCTACGACCCTTTTAATGGCTGGCCCCAATTCCGTTGTGTGAAAACGAGCAGAGATGACAGGCCTACGACCTTTTCAATGGCTGGCCCCATATCTGTTGTGTGAAAACGAGCAGAGATGACAGGCCTACGACCCTTCCAATGGCTGGCCCCAATTCTGTTGACAAGCACGTCAGAAGCGTGCTGAACGTGCACGAGACATAATCGGTGTGTCGGGGCTCGGTTGACAGGCTTTAGGGTTGAACGCCAATTAAACAAGTCGCGTAAGGCGAAAATACAATATTTAGTCAAGTAGCTGTCGAACTCACAGAATAAAACTGAACGCAACGCAACGCAGCAAGACCGTATACTCGTAGCATCGTCACT
>NC_090254.1:3916592-3941703 GCF_037325665.1 Littorina saxatilis | reverse complement strand
CGCCAATTAAAAAAAAAAAGCTGTGTGTTTCTGGCGAGTTTTCTCCCCTTCGAACTCTAAATATTCAAGTCGCGTAAGGCGAAATTACTACATTTAGTCAAGCTGTGGAACTCACAGAATGAAACTCAGTGAACGCACTGCATTTTTTCACAATGACCGTAGTCCGCCGCTTGTGCATAACGGAGTGAAACTGACGAGCCTGTTCAGCGCGGTAGTGGTTTCGCTGTGCTGCATAGCACGCTTTTCTGTACCTCTCTTCGTTTTAACTTTCTGAGCGTGTTTTTAATCCAAACATATCATATCTATATGTTTTTGGAATCAGGAACCGACAAGAAATAAGATGAAATTGTTTTCAAATCGATTTCGGAAATTTAATTTTGATCATAATTTTTATATTTTTAATTTTCAGAGCTTGTTTTTAATTCAAATATAACATATTTATATGTTTTTGGAATCAGGAAATGATGTAGAATAAGATGAACGTAAATGTGGATCGTTTTATATAAAAACAAATTTATTACAATTTTCATATTTTTAATGACCAAAGTCATTAATTAATTTTTAAGCCACCAAGCTGAAATGCAATACCGAAGTCCGGCCTTCGTCGAAGATTGCTTTACAAAAATTTCAATCAATTTGATTGAAAAATGAGGGTGTGACAGTGCCGCCTCAACTTTTACAAAAAGCCGGATATGACGTCATCAAAAGTATTTATCGAAAATAAGAATAAAAAGTTCGGGGATAGCATTCCCAGGAACTCTCATGTCAAATTTCATAAAGATCGGTCCAGTAGTTTGGTCTGAATCGCTCTACACACACACACGCACAGACAGACAGACAGACAGACAGACAGACACACACACACACACACACACACACACACACACACACACACACACACACACACACACACACACACACACATACACCACTACCCTCGTCTCGATTCCCCCTTTATGTTAAAAAATTTAGTCAAAACTTGACTAAATGTAACAAGTCGCGTAAGGCGAAAATACAATATTTAGTCAAGTAGCTGTCGAACTCACAGAATGAAACTGAACGCAATGGCATTTTTCAGCAAGACCGTATACTCGTAGCATCGTCAGTCCACCGCTCATGGCAAAGGCAGTGAAATTGACAAGAAGAGCGGGGTAGTAGTTGCGCTAAGAAGGATAGCACGCTTTTCTGTACCTCTCTTTGTTTTAACTTTCTGAGCGTGTTTTTAATCCAAACATATCATATCTATATGTTTTTGGAATCAGGAACCGACAAGGAATAAGATGAAAGTGTTTTTAAATTGATTTCGACAATTTAATTTTGATAATAATTTTTATATATTTAATTTTCAGAGCTTGTTTTTAATCCGAATATAACATATTTATATGTTTTTGGAATCAGCAAATGATGGAGAATAAGATAAACGTAAATTTGGATCGTTTTATAAATTTTTTTTTTTTTTTTACAATTTTCAGATTTTTAATGACCAAAGTCATTAATTAATTTTTAAGCCACCAAGCTGAAATGCAATACCGAAGTCCGGGCTTTTTCGAAGATTACTTGACCAAAATTTCAACCAATTTTGTTGAAAAATGAGGGCGTGACAGTGCCGCCTCAACTTTCACGAAAAGCCGGATATGACGTCATCAAAGACATTTATCAAAAAAATGAAAAAAACGTATGGGGATATCAATCCCAGGAACTCTCATGTCAAATTTCATAAAGATCGGTCCAGTAGTTTGGTCTGAATCGCTCTACACGCACGCACGCACACACACACACATACACCACGACCCTCGTTTCGATTCCCCCTCGATGTTAAAATATTTAGTCAAAACTTGACTAAATATAACAAGTCGCGTAAGGCGAAAATACAATATTTAGTCAAGTAGCTGCCATTTTTCAGCAAGACCGTATACTCGTAGCATCGTCAGTCCACCGCTCATGGCAGCCAAAGGCAGTGAAATTGACAAGAAGAGCGGGGTAGTAGTTGCGCTAAGAAGGATAGCACGCTTTTCTGTACCTCTCTTTGTTTTAACTTTCTGAGCGTGTTTTTAATCCAAACATATCATATCTATATGTTTTTGGAATCAGGAACCGACAAGGAATAAGATGAAAGTGTTTTTAAATTGATTTCGACAATTTAATTTTGATAATAATTTTTATATATTTAATTTTCAGAGCTTGTTTTTAATCCGAATATAACATATTTATATGTTTTTGGAATCAGCAAATGATGGAGAATAAGATAAACGTAAATTTGGATCGTTTTATAAATTTTTATTTTTTTTTACAATTTTCAGATTTTTAATGACCAAAGTCATTAATTAATTTTTAAGCCACCAAGCTGAAATGCAATACCGAAGTCCGGGCTTCGTCGAAGATTACTTGACCAAACTTTCAACCAATTTGGTTGAAAAATGAGGGCGTGACAGTGCCGCCTCAACTTTCACGAAAAGCCGGATATGACGTCATCAAAGACATTTATCAAAAAAATGAAAAAAACGTTCGGGGATTTCATACCCAGGAACTCTCATGTCAAATTTCATAAAGATCGGTCCAGTAGTTTAGTCTGAATCGCTCTACACACACACACACACACACACACACACGCACAGACAGACAGACACACATACACCACGACCCTCGTTTCGATTCCCCCTCGATGTTAAAATATTTAGTCAAAACTTGACTAAATATAACAAGTCGCGTAAGGCGAAAATACAATATTTAGTCAAGTAGCTGCCCTTTTTCAGCAAGACCGTATACTCGTAGCATCGTCAGTCCACCGCTCATGGCAAAGGCAGTGAAATTGACAAGAAGAGCGGGGTAGTAGTTGCGCTAAGAAGGATAGCACGCTTTTCTGTACCTCTCTTTGTTTTAACTTTCTGAGCGTGTTTTTAATCCAAACATATCATATCTATATGTTTTTGGAATCAGGAACCGACAAGGAATAAGATGAAAGTGTTTTTAAATTGATTTCGAAAAAAAAATTTTGATAATAATTTTTATATATTTAATTTTCAGAGCTTGTTTTTAATCCGAATATAACATATTTATATGTTTTTGGAATTCGCAAATGGTGGAGAATACGGTAAACGTAAATTTGGATCGTTTTATAAATTTTTATTTTTTTTTACAATTTTCCGATTTTTAATGACCAAAGTCATTAATTAATTTTTAAGCCACCAAGCTGAAATGCAATACCGAACCCCGGGCTTCGTCGAAGAGTACTTGACCAAAATTTCAACCAATTTGGTTGAAAAATGAGGGCGTGACAGTGCCGCCTCAACTTTCACGAAAAGCCGGATATGACGTCATCAAAGACATTTATCAAAAAAATGAAAAAAACGTTCGGGGATTTCATACCCAGGAACTCTCATGTCAAATTTCATAAAGATCGGTCCAGTAGTTTAGTCTGAATCGCTCTACACACACACACACACAGACACACACACACACGCACACACACACATACACCACGACCCTCGTCTCGATTCCCCCTCTATGTTAAAAATTTGAGTCAAAACTTGACTAAATGTAAAAAGGATAATACAGACTGAAGAACATATCCCCTCCCAACTACCATTTATTCCAAGAGGTCCTTACACGTTCTTTTGACCTTAAAAATCCGTTACGGTAAACGTAGATTCTTGTTCTCGTCTTTTTACATGTAATCACGTTTTGATTAATGAGTTTGCTCATTAAAGGTGTCATTAAAATCGATTTTTCGCAAACAGATTTAAAATTGATTGCATTTTATTCCTCGTCGTCTCCTAAATTCAAAAATATATAGATATGTCATGTTTACTCTAAAAATGTGCTCAGAATGACAGAAAATAGGTTCAGTAAGTACGACTAACGCGTGCTTCGCGGCGGCGAGCGTCTTCGGTATGGTTAACCGAGACTTATCTGAATGTAGTCTCGGCGCTTCACGCGACTTGTTAGTGTGTGCCTCACTGCCCTGCAATTATCTAGTAGAGCTTTGAGGGACACCGTTGTACCCAATAAGGTACGTACATCACAGTGAATTATCGCGTAAGCAAAGAGAACCAAGTATGGCAATGACAACTGACCATGACAATGACAGTTCATTATTTTTCGAGGGTAACAAAAATAAGCATAGGTACGTATGCTTCATTGCATCTGGCCCTCGCCCTAAAGAGGGGCTAATCTACAACTACAACTATACTGCTGGAAGTATTGGGAGATGAACTGGTCTAAGATTGGCTTGTACAAGAATTATCACGCATCGATCACTGCCTGTATAACTATGTGCAAAACGGGGTGCTTTTCTATGTGTGTATTCCGAAAGTTCCATCTCATCTGTCATCTGAGAAAAAGAGAGAGAGAGAGAGAGAGAGAGAGAGGAGAGAGAGAGAGAGAGAGAGAGAGAGAGAGAGAGAGAGAGAGAGAGAGAGAGAGAGAGAGTAGCGCACGGCACAGCAATGCCCACATTGGCTAAGTCAAAATAATACGAAATCGGCCGATGACGTCAGTCCAACACCGTGGTTAAAACCGATTATCAGAGTACCTGTAGCGGAAGGTCCTACTGAAGATCACGTGTTGGGCCCCAAGTGGTTAAGGAGTTGAGATGCGTCAGTCTGTTTGTCCGTGAGTCAGTGTGAGAGTCTGTGTGTGCTTGCTTGCCTGCTTGCTTGCTTTAGCGTGTTTGTGCGTCGTGACGGTGTAGGGCCTATGTCATGCACGTTGTGATTTGACTGCTTGTTTGTTTGCAAGTCGATGGAGCATCTAGCCTGACTCAAATACAGAGAGAGACAGAGAGAGAGAGAGAGAGAGAGAGAGAGAGAGAGAGAGAGAGAGAGAGAGAGAGAGAGAGACAGAGACAGAGACAGAGAGAGACACACAGAGAGACAGACAGAGAGAGCCAAAGACAGAGACAGAGAGACAGAGACAGACAGAGACAGACACACACACACACACAAAGCGAGAGAGAGAGAGAGAGAGAGAGAGAGAGAGAGAGAGAGAGAGAGAGAGAGAGAGAGAGAGAGAGAGAGAGAGAGAGAGAGAGAGAGAGAGAGAGAGAGAGGTCTTTATTTAACCACGGGGGAAGTGTGGGGTGCTTAACCCTCTTTTTGCGCAACGGTGCACGCTTATCAATGATTGGCAAAAATGCCTCATACAAAGCAGAAAAGGCATTATTTGGACAAGTATGCTTGCAAATAAGATAAAGGGCACAGAAGCAATGTGTCGCAAAAAATCCGTCTCATTGAAATTTTTAAAGGATCTGTACTTAATTGTTGTATGGCCCTTAGGCGGACGTTTTGGTAATTTAAAAGACCAAGTGCAAAAAATAGGGCTATGGTCACTTATACTTTCATTGGCTACAAACACTTTAGAAACATTACACACATTGTTTGTGTAAATATGATCAATTAACGTTGTACTAGTACTGGTTACTCTTGTTGGATCTTTGATTAATTCTTTCTTTCTTTATTTGATGTTTAACGTCGTTTTCAACCACGAAGGTTATATCGCGACGAGGGAAAGGGGGGAGATGGGATAGAGCCACTTGTTAAGTGTTTCTTGTTCACAAAAGCACTAATCAAAAAATTGCTCCAGGGGCTTGCAACGTAGTACAATATATGACCTTACTGGGAGAATGCAAGTTTCCAGCACAAAGGACTAAACATTTCTTACATACTGCTTGACTAAAATCTTTACAAACATTGACTATATTCTATATAAGCAGGGCCGGACTACCGGGGGGGTTATGGGGGTTGCGCAACCCCCCCCCCCCCTAGCCTAAACATGTACCTTACTTATTTAATTTTTTTTTATTATTGCTTATTTTATGCCGTTTCATGCAAGGAGCGACCATTTTCCTATCTCATAATATGACCTACCCATCAGCTTCGCCCCCTGACCCCCACAACGAGGGGGGGGGGGGGGGTTCTAGGGTTTCCGGACCCCCCCCCCCCCCCAGCCCAAAAATAAAAATATTGAACGAGGTATGCATTTCTTTATTTTACATTGAGTTTCAATTTTGGGGGTATTAATCAGTGACAAAATCTGCTGCCTGAAACTGGTAATGATCATCCTCAGAATGCACCAGATTGCACCATTTTGCATCCTTTTTTTCAAAATTTTCTGGGGGGGCATGCCCCCGGACCCCCCTAGCAAGCTAGGCGCTTCGCGCCGTCGGCTCGGCGCTTTGCGCCTTCACACCCATATCTTCACAATATACTTTTGACAAAAACCACCCATAAAATGAACTGATTCGCCCCTGCCGCCACACTGGCAACCCCCCCCCCCCCCTCCTCTTCGCCTAGTCCGGCCCTGATAAGAACCACTTAACAAGGGTAATAAGTGAAGAATTTTATGGGTGAGAAAAGGAAAGTAAAAGGACTTTGGGGAGGCAGAAATAGAGAAGAAACAAGAAAAAGATCCTAATTAGGTTCACGGCATCGAGAGTGATGCGACCTTCTCTCAGAAGTTAGTAGAGAAGGCTCCCCCATCCACCACCCGGGGGACGCGCCTCTACGCCAATTAGGGGGCGCGAGGATCTTTGATTAATTGCTAAAGACCAAACAGCGATGTAGTAGAAGACCAAGCATGTTGCGGTTTATTTAAATCATAATTAAAATCACCTAAGAGGAGAATGTTAGAATTACAGTTATTAACGTTGTCCATTTGCGCACAAAATCGTCAATCCATGCAAGTGAAGAGGCTGGCTTTTTATATTTATTCCCCCCTCTGCTTCTTTACCTCTGTAAACTTGTAGGGGTAGTTATTTTTCGATAATGACCCAGCAACCAAACAAATAACGACCCAGCAACAGCCTGAATCCTCGATAGTGCAATGGGTTGAGAGGTTGTTCTGTTTTGGTACTACTTTTTGCGACTGAAAAGTTCCGAACGCTCTAATGTACGAAGTATACATCTCTGGAGCAAACAATACAAACATACCGCATTTAAATTAACAACTACAGGCCTGAACACATGAATCTCCATATAAAATCCATGAGTTCGGTTGTTTTCTGAATCTAGATCTGCCGTGCTCAAACCGTTCATCACAAGCAATTTCCCAAGGCAAGTAACTCATACTTTGTCTAGCGACAAGAGTAGTTCCCCTTCTTTTCACTCAGTTCCTTCGACAACAGACTGCAATCCGACGGTCAGTTTTCAACAATATTTCATTTAATAAACAGATCACACGCAACCAAATGCACACATCTCATCAATTTAAACAACATAAAGGGGTTTCATACACTATTTTCCCCAGAAAACTGAACTTCATACAGTTTTTAACGTTGGAACACGGGTGCAAAAGTTCGTCTGCTAGTCCCATTTGTACGAAAAAACATTATCCTAAGCGATACCAAAACATATACAGAACAGACAATATCTGCCTTTGCCGCCACAGCAGAATAACAGCATATCTGTGTACTTGATTTTAGTCCAAAATAGGAAAACTGACAAGAAGTGTTAACAGAATGGAATGATTTGCACGGAACTATACAACCGCGCATTAATCGATCGCCTGCGCAGGTTGACTGGTTGAGAGAATAGGATTCGATCAAACTTTCGCAAAAAAACCTCCTCTTTTCTTTGAATAACTGAAGAAAGGAGGAATAAAGAGGTTACACACCTCGTCTCAGTGATTATAAAAAATAATGGTCTCAGTTCGCGGTCATGAAAAAGCTCGCTAAAGCTCGCATTTTTCATGATCCGCTAACTTCGACCATTATTTTTAATAATCACTGAGACTCGGCATGTAACCTCTACATATACCCCACTAACACAGAAGGAGATTTAGAGTGTTTTATCTCCGTCCAGATGCAGAGAGAGAGAGAGAGAGAGAGAGAGAGAGAGAGAGAGAGAGAGAGAGAGAGAGAGAGAGAGAGAGAGACAGAGACAGAGACAGAGAGACAGAGACAGAGCTAGAGACAGACAGACAGACAGAGACAGACAGAGACAGACAGAGACAGACACACAGACAGAGGTAGAAGAGAGATATCACCACATCATGGTTTTATACATCTTTAAACTCTTCACGTACATTCGCGGGCGTTTGAAGCTCAAGGCTATCCGGTGTTTTAATTACCTACCAGGCAGACTTATCGCAAATTCTGCAAATAATCTTCTGTTGATATGAGCTGTTTAGAACGAAGCTGACAATTTAAGTGTATGCAACGAGCATTTGGAGTTGACTGAGGTTGGAATCTCTGCGCAGCTAACCCAACAGACGTGTATGATCCCAAGAAATCGTTCACGACTGAGTTTCCTCTTTCCTAGCACAAACTGAGTTTTCAAATACACACGCACGCTAATTCACCCCCCCACACACACGCACCTACGTACGCACAAACACACACACACATACACATCCACACCAACACACACACCCTGCGTCGATTTCATTCCTTGCTTCATTGGTTCATGCAAATTATTACAGAATTTGAAAACTCCGTTATTCAGCATATACTACGCCCCCCTCCCAACCCCGACACCTATCCCCCAAAACGCATACACTTACGCACACACACACACACGCACGCACGCGCGCACACACACACACACACACACACACACACGTATACTGTCTGTCTGGTCTGGTTCTTGTCCACTATCATCCTTGCAAGAGCAATCGCGCGAGAGAGCGAGAATGATAGAGACAGACATACAGACAGACAGACAGGCAGACAGACAGACAGACAGTCAGAGAGACAGCTAGTCAGACAGAAAATAGCAGACAGACAAAGGCAACTAGGACAAGATCGTGATTAGGGGAAGGGCTCCTAATATGGACCACTTTTTGTTTCATGCTAATAACTAGCTTGTTTTCTTGCGAAGAAGTTTCATTTTGTGTTTGGTAGTCCTTCTCTCTTAAGTGAACCGTTAGGCCTAATTAGAGTGAAATAGCTTTGATAGACATTCAGCAAAAATTAAATACAGAAAAAATCCCAAAGGGTCCATATTAGGCGCCCAGGCTCCTAATATGGACCAGTGAAGCGACCTTCACGAATCACTGTCAAAAGCCCCCTATACTTCAAAATAACATGATACAACTTATTGTGCATGTCAGACTAATTCAAATATTATGCTTTAGATTTATCTGTTTCGGGTTGATGAGAGCATTATTTGAAGCACACCAGAAAACTAAAGAAGCATATCAAAAACAGAGTGAAAATAAGTGAAATTATCAACTTCCGCAAAAAGAAGACAATTTGATATATTTTTTTGAAAGCTCGAGGGCTAGTTATAGGTTATTTTCAGCAAGCTTCTTAATGAATTAATGAAAATAGCCTTTAGCTTTTATTTTCTTCGATTTGTTGAAGGTGGTCCATATTAGGGGACTCACACATACTTTGAGATTTTGCTATTATTTTTTGTTTGCAGTAGAAACTCGGGGTGAAAACTGCTAAAATGTAACAAATACGGTCTTAGCTGTCATATATAGCAATTTTTGTGTGATAAAAGCTTTGGCTGTGGACAGAAACGAATCCGTTTTAGGCGTCAAAGTTAGAGTGAACGCTGCCAAAAGTGAAAAAAAGATAAAAAGCCTAACGGTTTTAAGGTTTGTGTTTCTGCAACTGTTTTGACATGCGCAAGTTATCCAGATAGGGTGAATACAGCGAATGAAATTGTTTTTAGCGCTCTAGCGCCGTTAGTTTGTCAGATCAAGAGGTGGTCCATATTAGGATCCGGTCCATATTAGGAGCCCTTCCCCTACTATCACAAAACTCTTCATGCGAACTACCCCGCTCCATGACACTCTTGATACACATTACGACCATTGTGTACACCTTCGTCAACCATACAATTCCAAGGAAGTGGGTTGAAAATGTCACAACGCACGTGACACCCGCATCCTCTGACCATAAATCGGACACAAATACCCGAGGGCATATATATAACATGACGATTTTCCTGCTGGCATGACCTCGAAACAAAACTTGGTCGAAAAGCCAATAGGTTTATACATACGTTGGTGTATTGGAAATGTATTTGTAGAAAATACGTAAATAGGAAAGGTAGGTGCATGTATTGGAATGAGCGAAGTTGGCTTTATGTGTTTGAAGGGCACGATCATTTGAGTTAAAGAGCACTGAGGGGTATAGTCAGGTATGACTGCCGGGTATAGTCAGGTATGACTGCCGGGTATAGTCAGGTATGACTGCCGGGTATAGTAACAGCTATTGTGTTTTCAGCGTAGCAATGGGGACCGATATTTAGACGAGACAAGTATGCCGACGAGTCGAAGACGAGTCGCATTATACTTATTCGAGTCTAAATATCGGACCCTATTGCTACGATGAAAACACAATAGCGTTTATATAGCTATTCTGACATTAAATTATGTGGTAAAATCATGTTTTTGTCAGCAACAAGTAGGGGAAGGGCTCCTAATATGGACCACTTTTTGTTTCATGCTGATAACTGGTTTGTGTTCTTGCGAAGAAGTTTCATTTTGTGTTTGATAGTCTTATTCTCTCTTTGGTTAACCGTTGGGCCTAATTAGAGTAAAATAGCTTTGATAGACATTCACCAAAAATTAAATACAGAAAAATCACAAATGGTCCATATTAGGCGCCCAGGCTCCTAATATGGACCAGTAAAGCGGCCTTCACGAATCACTGTAAAAAGCCCTCAATACTTCAAAATAACATGATACAACTTAGTGTGCAAGTCAGACTAATTAAAAGATGCTTTAGTAATATGAGTTATTTCTAATATGCTGACTGTTACTGTTAGCAAATGATAACAGACATGTCGAGAAAAAAATATATCAAGCATGAGCCTTTTAGGCGAATGCTGATATCGTTTGTGAGACATGTGTGTTATCATTTGCTAACAGTCAGCATATTAGAAATAACGGTTTTATTACCGTTTAATTCGACCAAAAGAAATTTCGAAGCGACCACGCGAATTAGACAGAACAGCCGCAATGGGAAATGAAGTGCTCCTACCTGATTATGCCTGTCAATCAAAGAATTCTCGTGACCTGGGTCAGCCAATCAGAGTAACACACCTTACGTGATGAATATTCACAGGTCAAATGCGTTTGACACACAACAAACCATGTTGAACATGCGTTTCGGTTGCTTCGCTTTTTCTTGTTGAACAGAGAGCGACAGATTGAGAACCGACTCCAGACGGATGGAAAATGACGTAAAGATACATTTGACGTAAAGCGAGTGACCCAATTTCACTTGATTTTTCCGAACTTTGATAATTTAGATTTCAAGTGAGCGAGTCGGCATTGCACACTCAGAGGATAGGCGGTGCCTCGCTGTTCCGTAAAGCACCCACCGACAAAACTCGCTTTTCGGTATATTTTTAGATAAAGAGAGTATTATCTGACAGCATTTGAAGTGTCATTCTTTTGAGTAAATCACACTGATATTGCTGATTTAAATTTTTACTTTGTCTTGTTCATTTTTAGCTTGATAAACAAAAAGGGTCCCTGCCTGAACGTTATAACATTTAGAGGGTCACCTAGAATCCGTCCTGATTGGTCAAAAAGCCGTATGGGGCACTGGATTGGTAATAAATGTATCTGTTTCGGGTTGATGAGAGCATTATTTGGAGCACACCAGGAAACTAAAGAAGCTTATCAAAAACAGAGTGAAAATAAGTGAAATTATCAACTTCCACAAAAAGAAAACTATTTGTTATATTTTTTTGAAATCTCGAGGGCTAGTTATAGGTTATTTTTAGCAAGCTTCTTAATGAATTAATGAAAATAGCCTTTAGCTTTTAATTTCTTCGATTTGTTAAAGGTGGTCCATATTAGGGGACTCACACATACTTTGAGATTTTGCTATTATTTTTTGTTTGCAGTAGAAACTCTGGGTCAAAACTGCTAAAATGTAACAAATACGGTCTTAGCTGTCATAAATAGCAAAATTTGTGTGATAAAAGCTTTGGCTGTGGACAGAAACGAGTCCGTTTTAGGCGGCAAATTTAGAGTGAACGCTGCCAAAAATGAAAAAAAGAGAAAAAACCTAACGGTTTTGAGGTTTGTGTTTCTGCAACTGTTTTGAAATGTGCAAGTTATCCAGATAGGGTGAATACAGCGAATGAAATTGTTTTTAGCGCTCTAGCGCCGTTAGTTTGTCAGAACAGGAGGTGGTCCATATTAGGAGCCGGTCCATATTAGGAGCCCTTCCCCTACCAACTGCCATGGTTATATTGCCTAGCTGAAATTTAAAACATCACGAGTAGTATCATAACACTGAACACACTTGACCCACTGAACACACTGAACACACTGGACCCACTGAACACACTGAACACACTGGACCCACTGAACACACTGAACACACTGGACCCACTGAACACACTGAACGCACTGGACCCACTGAACACACTGAACACACTGGACCCACTGAACACACTGGACCCACTGAACACACTGGACCCACTGAACACACTGGACCCACTGAACACACTGAACGCACTGAACACACTGAACACACTGGACCCACTGAACACTCTGAACACACTGGACCCACTGAACACACTGGACCCACTAAACACACTGGACCCACTGAACACACTGGACCCACTGAACACACTGAACACACTGAACACACTGGACCCACTGAACACACTGAACGCACTGGACCCACTGAACACACTGAACACACTGAACACACTGGACCCACTGAACACACTGAACACACTGGACCCACTGAAAAACACTGGACCCACTGAACACACTGAACACACTGAACACACTGGACCCACTGAACACACTGAACGCACTGGACCCACTGAACACACTGAACACACTGAACACACTGAACACACTGAACACACTGAACCCACTGGACCCACTGAACACACTGAACACACTGTACACACTGGACCCACTGAACCCACTGAACACACTGGACCCACTGAACACACTGAACACACTGGACCCACTGAACACACTGGACCCACTGAACACACTGGACCCACTGAACACACTGAACACACTGGACCCACTGAACACACTGAACACACTGGACCCACTGAACACACTGAACACACTGGACCCACTGAACACACTGAACACACTGGACCCACTGAACACACTGGACACACTGAACACACTGGACCCACTGAACACACTGGACCCATTGAACACACTGAACACACTGGACCCACTGAACACACTGAACGCACTGGACCCACTGGACCCACTGAACACACTGAACACACTGGACCCACTGAACACACTGGACCCACTGAACACACTGAACACACTGGACCCACTGAACACACTGAACACACTGGACCCACTGAACACACTGAACACACTGAACACACTGAACACACTGGACCCACTGAACACACTGAACACACTGGACCCACTGAACACACTGAACACACTGGACCCAAGCTCACATGGCAGCCTTGCAACCACCTTGTGACCAACTTTAGTCGTTTAAAAATCGCTCCCGAGTCGTTGAGGCCGAATTGGCGAAAAGTCTGCCATGTGAACAGTCTGCCATGTGAACAGTCTGCCATGTGAACAGCCTGCCATGTGAACAGTCTGCCATGTGAACAGTGTGCCATGTGAACAGTCTGCCATGTGAACAGTCTGCCATGTGAACAGTGTGCCATGTCAACAGCCTGCCATGTGAACAGTCTGCCATGTGAACAGTCTGCCATGTGAACAGTGTGCCATGTGAACAGTGTGCCATGTGAACAGTGTGCCATGTGAACAGCCTGCCATGTGAACAGTCTGCCATGTGAACAGTCTGCCATGTGAACAATCTGCCATGTGAACAGCCTGCCATGTGAACAGTCTGCCATGTGAACAGTCTGCCATGTGAACAGTCTGCCATGTGAACAGTCTGCCATGTGAACAGTCTGCCATGTGAACAGTGTGCCATGTCAACAGCCTGCCATGTGAACAGTCTGCCATGTTAACAGTGTGCCATGTGAACAGTCTGCCATGTGAACAGTCTGCCATGTGAACAGCCTGCCATGTGAACAGTCTGCCATGTGAACAGTGTGCCATGTGAACAGCCTGCCATGTGAACAGCCTGCCATGTGAACAGTCTGCCATGTGAACAGTGTGCCATGTGAACAGTCTGCCATGTGAACAGTGTGCCATGTGAACAGCCTGCCATGTCAACAGTCTGCCATGTGAACAGTCTGCCATGTGAACAGTGTGCCATGTGAACAGTGTGCCATGTGAACAGCCTGCCATGTGAACAGTGTGCCATGTGAACAGTCTGCCATGTGAACAGTCTGCCATGTGAACAGCCTGCCATGTGAACAGTCTGCCATGTGAACAGTCTGCCATGTGAACAGTCTGCCATGTGAACAGCCTGCCATGTGAACAGCCTGCCATGTGAACAGTCTGCCATGTGAACAGTCTGCCATGTGAACAGTCTGCCATGTGAACAGTGTGCCATGTGAACAGTGTGCCATGTGAACAGCCTGCCATGTGAACAGCCTGCCATGTGAACAGTCTGCCATGTGAACAGTCTGCCATGTGAACAGCCTGCCATGTGAACAGCCTGCCATGTGAACAGTCTGCCATGTGAACAGTGTGCCATGTGAACAGTCTGCCATGTGAACAGTGTGCCATGTGAACAGCCTGCCATGTGAACAGTCTGCCATGTGAACAGTCTGCCATGTGAACAGTCTGCCATGTGAACAGTCTGCCATGTGAACAGTGTGCCATGTGAACAGCCTGCCATGTGAACAGTCTGCCATGTGAACAGCCTGCCATGTGAACAGCCTGCCATGTGAACAGTCTGCCATGTGAACAGCCTGCCATGTGAACAGTCTGCCATGTGAACAGCCTGCCATGTGAACAGCCTGCCATGTGAACAGTCTGCCATGTGAACAGTCTGCCATGTGAACAGTCTGCCATGTGAACAGTCTGCCATGTGAACAGTCTGCCATGTGAACAGCCTGCCATGTGAACAGCCTGCCATGTGAACAGTCTGCCATGTGAACAGTCTGCCATGTGAACAGTCTGCCATGTGAAAAGCCTGCCATGTAAACAGCCCCAGCGATTTAGAAATAACTCGGCCGTGACTCGTCAGCGACTCCAAAACTCAGTTGAGCACTGCTCGACTCCGCCGTGACTCGTCAGCGATTTTGTCTTATCGCGCTTACTGATTGGTTAGCTCTAGCAGGGACCTATAGGTCTATGGCTCTAGCCACTGAGTTAAACATAGACGTATACATCTCTGTGGCTCTAGCCTGCTCTTCTCCGGAAAACGACGAGGACACCCGGACAATCCCGAAAGGGCAAGTCTGGCGAGACTCGCCGCTTATAATTTGTTTGCGCGTTTGTGCTGTTCACATGGGCAGCGATTTTGATTTGACTTGCCGCCGACTAAAACCGCTTGAAAGTTGGTCACACGTTGGTTGCAAGTCTGCTATGTGAACAGCTGCTCGACTTGGTCGTGAATTGGCGCTGATTTTGCGCAGACTTTCCTTATTGTGCTTATTGATTGGTTAGCTCTATCCGCTGAGTTATATGTATAGTTGTTCCAAATGCTCTCCCCGCATTTTTAGGTAGCTCCAGTATCTGAACTGGCCGATAAATGCTGCTTAAAACTAGTTTGAGCGTTTGAACTGTTCACATTTACAGCGATTTTGATTTGATTTGGCGCCGACTAAAACCGCTTGAAAGTTGGGGGAAAGTTTGAAGAAAGTGTGCTATGTGAACAGCACTTATGCTTACCTCATACAGTTCTGTTCCAAGCGAGAGGCCTGCTCGTTCTCTCGCACACCATGCACGTCAAAGCGGCCATTGGTAACACGTGAGGCTTCACGGCCAATCGTTTACGGCTCAGCACTTTGATGTCACGCTTGATTTACTGGCTTCAGATCACAGAAAGGATGAAGAAAGGGGGAAATCGGAGCAAGCGTGGAACATACGTAGTGTTGTGAGGCAGCCTGGATGTGTGGGGCACTTGTCTTGAACACGAATCGCTTATTTCCCCGGACTAGGTAATACTATATTGTGACGCATAGGAATCTCTCTGTGACTCTGTGTGTGTGTGTGTGTGTGTGTGTGTGTGTGTGTGTGTGTGTGTGCGTGCGTGCGTGCGTGCGTGCGTGCGTATGTGTGTGTGTAGGTGTGTGTGTGTGTGCGTGGGTGTGCGTGGGTGTGTGTCAAATGGGTCTGTTCCTATGTGTGATCCTGTCTCTCTTTGTCTGTCTCGGTGTCTGTCTGTGGTTCATTTTGTGGCTTTTTATTTTTTTATTTTTTAAAATTTACTTACGCCGAGACGGTACAGAGACATGCGAACAATAACACTTTGAAGTTCAGCAAGCATGCACACCTCTTCGTCAAACCGTGAAGCAAGCCAAGACGAAACACTTCGATCGACTGCAGGCTGCCGTTTTTCGTCTTCCTGGAAATCTGACAGGGCAACACGTCAAAAACCACACGACGGAGGATTTCAAAGGAGCGACAAAAATGGCGTGGGCGTGGGAGGGGGGGGGGGGGGCGAGCAGGTATAGAAAGGAGGAGGTGGTTTGATCGGATTTTGCCGCCAAGTTTTGTCCGGCGGCCTAGGCTCAAGCTAATATTTGTCTTTTTTTGCTACCTTCCCTCGTAGGCTTGCCAAAATAAGTCATCCTGCCGTCCCTAAATTTAGCAAGGACCCAGCCGTGTTGAAATGTGATTTTCGAGTTGCGTTTAATTAGGTGAGAGGGTGAGCGTGAGGGGGAAGGGGAGACGTAATACGTATCGACGGGGATAGAAAAGAGAGGAGACAATTGAGAGAGAGAGAGAGAGAGAGAGAGAGAGAGAGAGAGAGAGAGAGAGAGAGAGAGAGAGAGAGAGAGAGAGAGTGTGTATGTGTGGAAAAGTTGGTAATTTATTCTCTTTTAAAATAGTGAAACTCCATAAAAAGTTGACAAGCTGGTAGTTTGAGAGAGGAGGTACGATCTGTTTTCATCCCTGAAACAGTGGAAAGAATCCCATCAAAAGTGAAAAAGTTGGTAGTTCGTTCTCCCTGGGATGCTGGTCCTTAAGCTCAAATATGAATGGTCTCTCATTCGTAAAAAGGCGGAAGTCCATTTAAAGTGGGAAAAGATGGTGGTTTGAGAGAGGACGGGCGTAATACTATAGATCTGCTTTTGCCCCTGAAACAGAGATGAAGAAAAATGCGCTGAGAGAGAGAAACCTAGTGAGAAGGAAGTGGTGATAATTCGTTTTCCATTCTGTGAAAGAAGACAACGTGAGAGACAGTAGGCGAGTGTGATCACGAGGGACCGCGTTCACACCTCACCAGACAATACCCCATCGCCACATGCAACGCGTAGGAACCGGGGATATAAAGAATACTACATGGCTTGCTGTGTCCTACCGCATTTACACGAGTTTTTCTTGTTGTAAATATTGAACTGCGAGCAAAATCGAGCTTTTTAATATTAGAAAAAGCAACGAGTGTAAATCTTGAACGACACAGCAAGCCATGTAGTATTCTCTATAGACACAGCAAGCCATGTAGTATTCCGTGTATTCTACATACCGTAGGCCTACTTACGTGTATTTTAGTCAAAACGTCCCGCCGTCGAGGCGTCCAAATTGAAGACGCTTCTTTTGGAACCTCGATCTCTTCCAAAACCTCGTGCAATCTTTCACGACAAAGCAAAGAAACGTCACTCTAGAAAGTGTAGCGTGACGTGTCAGTTCTAAAAACTCTTCGAGGGGAAATAGCGGGCACAAACGTGTTTCCATAATGACGTTTGTATCAGCGACTTTGGCATCATGAACAGTGGAAAAGTAGGTTCCTGCCAGACTAGTTTGACACGACCTCATTTACATGATATACACACGTGTGGTTTGAACGATATTGTTATCTCATGAGTGGTCACGCTCACGTATGTAGGATAGACCCAGTTTGGGCCTGCCGTATAATATGGTTTAAACAATGTTTCATTCTTTTACTTGTTCATGAAATTTTGCAAGTTTGAGGTGAAGCTCTTACTATACTGCTCCCATGTAGGGGAAAGGCTCCTAATATCAGGGTTCGTACAGAGTCCTTGAACCCTGGAAAACTCCTTGAAAATTGGAAAACCTTTTCCAGGCCTTGAAAAGTGCTTGAAAATAGAGTTTTGTTAAATAGTCATTGAAAAGTACTTGATTTTTCCAAATTGTTGCCTATACATTTCGTCAGCAGCTTGTCTTATTTCAAAAAAAATGCAACCCCTTTTTTTTCGTCAAATACAGTACACACATTTTGGGAAAATAAAAGATCGAGTGAAAACGAAAGCAGACAAACTAACTATCACTAGTCACCCGTAGTTGCTTCCCTTCCCGGAAGTTGGCAAGGGAAACAACTACGGAATGACTAATAGTTTGCAGACTTGAAAAACTGAAGGTAAGCTTGGTGCTTTGCATTAATTTGGGGAAAATCATGTCCTTGAAAAGCATTTATTTGGTCCTGGAAATGTCCTTGAAAACTCATTGAATTGTATCAGCTCTGCCCTGCAGGAACCCTGTAATATGGACCGGCTCCTAATATGGACCACCTCCTGTTCTGACAAACTAACGGCGCTAGAGCGCTCAAAACAATTTCATTCGCTTTATTCACCCTCTCTGGATGAGTTGCACATGTCAAAACAGTTGCAGAAACACAAACCTCAAAACCGTTAGGCTTTTTCGCTTTTTTTCACTTTTGGCAGCGTTCACTCTAAATGTGCCGCCTAAAACGGACTCGTTTCTGTCCACAGCCAAAGCTTTCATAACACAAAAATGGCTATATATGACAGCTAAGGCAGTATTTGTTACATTTTAACAGTGTGTACCCCGAGTTTCTACTGCAAACAAAACATAATAGCAAAACCTCAAAGTATGTGTGAGTCCCCTAATATGGACCACCTTCAACAAATCGAAGAAAATAAAAGCTAAAGGCTATTTTCATTAATTTATTAAGAAGCTTGCTGAAAATAACCTATAACTAGCCCTCGAGATTTAAAAAAAATATAACAAATAGTCTTTTTTGTGGAAGTTGATAATTTCACTTATTTTCACTCTGTTTTTGATAAGCTTCTTCAGGTTCATGGTGTGCTTCAAATAATGCTCTCATCAACCCGAAACAGCTAAATCTAAAGCATATTTGAATTAGTCTGACTTGCACACTAATTAGTTGTATCATGTTATTTTGAAGTATAGGGGGCTTTTTACAGTGATTCGCGAAGGCCGCTTCACTGGTCGATATTGGGCGTCCAGGCTCCTAATATGGACCATTTGTGAATGTGTCTGTATTTAATTTTTGCTGAATGTCTATCAAAGCTATTTCACTCTAATTAGGCCTAACTGTTCAACTAAGAGAGAAGGACTACCAACCACAAAATAAAACTTCTTCGCAAGAAAACAAGCTAGTTATCAGCAATAAACAAAAAGTGGTCCATATTAGGGGCCCTTCCCCTACTTAGCACACTAATGTAGTGAGTTTAGACGTAGTCATTTGTAAATATTCACAGACGAACTCTGTCAAAACTGTCCACACCATGTTGGAGAACATTCTGGAAACTGTTTCTTTCATACATGATCATTACCTTTATTCTCGGTTGTTTAATCGTTCTGATTTACTCAGGAAGGTGATGTCCGGAGTTGCTGATCAAGGCTCCTTTTTTTCTGAGACAAGGGAAATAACTCATACCAATCAAGCTCATGAGCAGGACATTTGATTTGTTTCTACTCTCTTAAATGTTCAGACAGATTTAACTCTCTCAGAGGACTGTAATGAATGCTCCCTGATAAGGGAGACAACTCCGACTAACTAGTTCTGAGCTTACACCCGTGCGATGCCGGGTCCTTACTGATACATACAGAAGCAGTATTTTCGTTAAACGCAAAGGTATCTGCCATTTATTTATTCCAAGCTGGTGATGCTTCCTTATTGACACAGATGTTTAAATTGGACGTCATTCGAGTGTCATTTATTCTAAGTTTTTGTTCTTTTCTTTTCCATGTCAATCCGGACAATCCCCCCCGCGGGTTAGGGGGAAGAATTTACCCGATGCTCCCCAGCATGTCGTAAGAGGCGACTAACGGATTCTGTTTCTCCTTTTACCCTTGTTAAGTGTTTCTTGTATAGAATATAGTCAATGTTTGTAAAGATTTGTCAAGCAGTATGTAAGAAATGTTAAGTCCTTTGTACTGGAAACTTGCATTCTCCCAGTAAGGTAATATATTGTACTACGGAGCAATTTTTTGATTAGTGCTTTTGTGAACAAGAAACAATTAACAAGTGGCTCTATCCCATCTCCCCCCTTTCCCCGTCGCGATATAACCTTCGTGGTTGAAAACGACGTTAAACACCAAATAAAGTAAAGAAAGAATCCGGACAATAAACATGGAAGATGGCCTAGATTTGACTCGTGCATTAGTTTTCGTCATCAATTCAAAACAATTAGGCCTAATTATTATTTACATGCTGTTATATTTGATGTGTTCTGTCTACATGAAACCATTGGGTGGAAGAGGGGGAGGTAGGGGGGTGGGGGGGAATCTGGCCCGGCCTGCAGTGCATGTTTTCCCACACCCCTAGAGTGGTGCGTCTCTCACCTCTCCTCATCACAAAAGTGAGACGTCAGCCAGATGAAGGATCTGAGGCGTGTCACCCCCCCTTCCCCCTCAAGGAACCTGATCTTCCTATGAATAAATGAAAGAGCAGAAGAGACAATGATTGAGTGCTGACGTCTTGTTATTGATCAATTCCTTTACCGCTAGTTTTATCTTCTTCTCTCCTTTTTCCACCCCGTTTCTCTCTGTCTTTCTTTCTCTGTCCCTCTGTTTATCTCTCACCTCCTTTCTCACGCCCCCCTCCCCCCCCCCCCCCCGGTCTTGATCTCCCTCTCTGTCTCGGTCTGTCGGTCTGCCTGTCTGTCTGTCTCTTTCTCTTTCTCTCTTTCTTCAGGTCTCTATACTCTCTCCCTGTCTCACTCTCTCTCTCTCTCTCTCTCTCTCTCTCTCTCTCTCTCTCTCCGAGTCTCTACTCTCTCCCTGTCTCTCACTCACTCTCTCTCTCTCTCTCTCTCTCTCTCTCTCTCTCTCTCTCTCTCTCTCTCTCTCTCTCTCTCTCCGAGTCTCTACTCTCTCCCTGGTGGTCTCTCACTCACTCTCTCTCTCTCTCTCTCTCTCTCTCTCTCTCTCTCTCTCTCTCTCTCTCTCCGAGTCTCTAATAATAATAATAATAATAATAATAATAATAAGAACATTTATATAGCGCTAAATCAAAAACTTTCGTTATAAAAAAGAAATTTGCATTTGCTTAATATCGATCATTTTTAAACCACCTTTTTCAATTTCAAAACATAAAACGCTTCTTTTCACCTTTTCAAAGGCCTTCCGATTACAATGGGTTTCACAACTGACTACATCAAATGAAAATGATAATTGGAGTCTCACTCCAAAGATGATGTATTTGCGTTTTGGAAAGCACTTTGAATGTTTCTTATCGAATGTAAACAGTGCAAGATTTAAAGGGTTAGACCTAGTGAAATCACACTTTTGGAAAGCAGTATTAAAATATTGGCTGGATAATAACCACTACGATCGTGGGACAATCGGGCCGATTTTATTATGGAATAATGCATGCATAACGTATAGTGGCAAAGTTTTATTTTTTGAAAGTTGGATACGACGAGGTGTATTGGTATTAACTGACAGTGTACGTTCGGGAGACATATTATCATATCAAGATATATGTGATTTGATTGGATATTCGCCAAACCGAATTCTTGAATATAATGTTGTAAAAGCCGCTGTGTCATTATTCATGAGGAAAAATGTTGTAAATATGACTGATGATGTTTGTATTACCCCACTGTTTAACGGCAAAAATGTGTTAAGTGCCAAAGAATATCGGAAAGAGATTATTAATATGAAAACAGATGTACCATGTTCCGGAGGATTTTGGAAGAGAAAGTTTAATGTAGAAATTGATGAACGATCTTGGATAGTTGCCCATCAGTCAACACAAGAGACTAGATTAAGAGTTTTACACTGGAAAATTATGCACAACATTTATCCGACCAACATTCTCCTGTGTAAAATGAAAGTAACGGAAACTAATAAATGTAATTACTGTTGTGATGTAACTGATTTCATTGAACACTTCTTTTTTGAATGCCCGGTTGTATACAAATTCTGGAAGTTTATTGAAGAATTTATTTTTCGTACTTTAGAAATTAAGATTGTTTTGAAAGTTAGTGATGTTTTATTTGGTATGCATTTTGTAATGGTGAAAAAGGCAACTATGTATAAATTGAACCACATTATCTTAATCGGAAAGATGTGCGTTAGTATATATAAAAAAACAAATTCGTTTTTACCGTTGGAAAGTATTTTTAATAGGCAGTTACAGATAAGAAGCATTTTTGTGTGAGTGTTCGAAGAACAAAACGTTAAAAAAAAGTTAGCTTGTTGTACTCGATAAGATGTATTTAATTCATTGTATGAGATATTGTTGATTGTTGTTATTTATTTGAATAAAATTGTTTGAAAAAAAAATGAAAAAAAAAAAAAAAAAAAAAAACTTTCGTTAAAAAGGCTTGCTCTAAGCGCTTGACATCTAAACTAAAACGTCATTCACACTCTTTGCAATGATGTACAAGAACTTCATGTCACACTCTTTCATTCAGTATAGCACCATTCACACAGTTGTTATTCTGTACAAGACAATAAGTTAGTCTAACATTTAGAATGTTCATAAGATGAAAACAAGAGAAAACCAGACTGATTAAAACAACTGCTTAGTACTAACAAAGCATGAATCTTAATGATAACGTAATACATGTTTAACTGTTAAGACATAAAATACCTATATGCTAAAATAACTTCAAACTTTTAAGAACTTCTTATAAGATACACAGCACATCTAGATAAACACCAGAATGATAAAACAAAAGGCAACTCGTTAAAACTATTAAATGCATCAATGTCTAAAACACGAAAGACTCAAATATAAGATACACAATTCTCTAGAATTGTTTATTAAAACTAAAACCGACCTGCTCAAAGTAAACCATACCCACCCCCTCCCTACCCACCCCCAACCCTCCTCCTACACTAAATACTAATTATTTCTACTCTTAACTTCCCAACTACACGTTATCCATAAACTATGCACAGGAACATGTGTGTCAGCATTATGTGGCACCGACATGACTTGTGCATATCTAGCTTACAGCTAAGGGTTAAAGTTAAAGGACTACTGCAGTGAAAAATTATATTTATAATAATTTAAAACAAAAGACAAAAATAACAAGCTGAATAGAGATGGAACCGTTACAGAACAGGATGGCAAAATGCTGCGACTTTAGGAGTTGTGTTTCTGGAAGAGGTGAGTTTTGAGTGCTCGCTTGAATGACTGTACTGACTGAGAGTGGCGAATGTGAGAGGGGAGAGAGTTCCATTGAGTAGATGCGCAAAATGCAAAAGTGCGTTGTCCATATGCTTTTGATTTTGTGTGTGGGATGACTAGGGTGCGGCTATCAGAAGAGGAGCGGAGTTGTCTAGCAGGAGTGTATACAGTGAGAAGTTCAGAGAAATAAGCAGGAGACGAGGCAGAGAAGAAGTGAAAGCAGAGAGTGGACAGTTTGTATTCAATGCGGGCTTGGATGGGTAACCAGTGGAGTGTGCGGCGAAGTGGTGTGACATGATCTTTTTTTCGTGCTTTGAGGATTAGGCGTGCTGCAGAATTTTGAACTTTCTGTAGTTTGTGCAGGAGGTAGAGTGGACAGCCAGAGAGAAGAGAGTTACAGTAGTCAAGTTTAGAAAGAACAAGAGAGCAGACTAGAGTGTTTGTAGTTTGAACGGACAGTGTATGGCGGATGGTTGCGATCTTGCGGAGTTCAAAGTATGCGGACCTACAGATGTTAGAGATGTGCTTGTTGAGTGTCATGTCTGAGGAGATGGTGAAGCCGAGGTTTCTAGCTGAAGAAGAGAAAGAGATGTCGGTATTTCCTACTTGGACAGACGAAGGTTGAGAATTTGGGAACTTAGTGGACTTTTTCATGCACAGAAGTGCCTCTGTCTTATCATCATTTAGTTTTAACTTATTTTCTACCATCCATGACTTAACATCTAAGATACAGGTCTGAATGGTCTGGATGGCGGCATGTGTCTCTGCGGGGGAACTAGGCTTATACAACTGGGTATCATCAGCAAAAGACTGGTTTGAAACGGAATGATTTTGAATGAGGGCAGACAAGGGTTTGGTATACATAATGAAGAGGACGGGGCCAAGTACAGAGCCTTGAGGGACACCGAAAACAAGGGGGGCTGGGGCTGATCTCTGGCCATCGACAAGCACAGCCTGAGTTCTATCCGTAAGGTAGGACTCAAACCATGCCAGCGCTGGACCAGAGATGCCATACAGGGTCTGGAGCCTGCTCAGCAGCGTGACATGATCTATTGTGTCAAACGCTGCCGAGAGGTCCAGTAGGGTGAGCACAGACACATCACCACCATCCAGAGCAGACAGAATGTCGTTGGTCTACTCTCTCCCTGTCTCTCACTCACTCTCTCTCTCTCTCTCTCTCTCTCTCTCTCTCTCTCTCTCTCTCTCTCTCCAAGTCTCTACTCTCTCCCTGTCTCTCACTCACTCTCTCTCTCTCTCTCTCTCTCTCTCTCTCTCTCTTTCTCCGAGTCTCTACTCTCTCCCTGTCTCTCACTCACTCTCTCTCTCTCCGAGTCTCTACTCTCTCCCTGTCTCTCACTCACTCTCTCTCTCTCTCCGAGTCTCTACTCTCTCCCTGTCTCTCTCTCTCTCTCTCTCTCTCTCTCTCTCTCTCTCTCTCTCTCCGAGTCTCTACTCTCTCCCTGTCTCTCACTCACTCTCTCTCTCTCCGAGTCTCTACTCTCTCCCTGTCTCTCACCTCTCACTCACTCTCTCTCTCTCCGAGTCTCTACTCTCTCCCTGTTTCTCACTCACTCTCTCTCTCTCTCCGAGTCTCTACTCTCTCCCTGTCTCTCACTCACTCTCTCTCTCTCCGAGTCTCTACTCTCTCCCTGTCTCTCACTCACTCTCTCTCTCTCCGAGTCTCTACTCTCTCCCTGTCTCTCACTCACTCTCTCTCTCTCCGAGTCTCTATTCTCTCCCTGTCTCTCACTCACTCTCTCTCTCTCTCCGAGTCTCTACTCTCTCCCTGTCTCTCTCTCTCTC
>NC_090254.1:3909092-3911592 GCF_037325665.1 Littorina saxatilis | reverse complement strand
TAATAATAATAATAATAAGGGTATTTATATGGTGCAAATCTTAAAATAGTTCTAAGCGCCTTGCAATCAATCTTAAATATTACAATCTTAATTACAGCAACAATAGACATTTACACAATCACGTACACAATGCAGTTTTTAACAATTTCTAAAGTGTGAGAGCTTTTGTGCCTAATTCGGTGCACTGCTATAGTTGTAACAGATACCATGTACTAATACTGTATCCTTCTATGATCAAAGTCCATGCCGATGCCATGGGTTGAACTTTTCAGTGTGTCTGACCTTGAAATGTCAATAACTTCTGAACCGAGACACGATCAGTAATCGAACCTTGCATGCGGATATATCTATTTTGATAATAAAGATTTTGAAACTAATGCAACTCCATCGTGGTTACCCTTGCAACTAGTATACGATGCATCAAGTGAGACTCCATATAGATTTTGATAACGAAAATTTAGAACTAATGGGTTTTTTTCCCGTATACCTCATGAATGTTTTGCGTGTCACTGCGTCTATACCTCTGTGCTGCATGTAAATAAATATGCCTACTTCGGATGACTTAGCGAAGAAACTCAGTACAGTAATGCATCATTCCACTACCCGTGACAAGCGTCGTGCGAGTTTACCTTCGCAGGTGAGATAGAGAGAGAGAGAGAGAGAGAGAGAGAGAGAGAGAGAGAGAGAGAGAGAGAGAGAGAGAGAGAGAGAGAGAACGAGAGAGAGAGAGAGAGAGAGAGAGAGAGAGAGAGAGAGAGAGAGAGAGAGAGAGAGAGAGAGAGAGAGAGAGAGAGAGAGAGAGAGAGAGTCGCTTATTCTATTTACAGGTCAGTCAATAGACTGTCATATCCATTCTTCATGCCCGTTATTGGATTCACGGCAAAGTGTTTTTTTCTTCTGGCAACTACATATCCCTTTCATGTGTTTCGCGCGAGTTCAAATTCTACGCCATTTGAAATAACTGCACGCCATGCTGAACAAATCGATAATCTATTGAATTGCGAAGAGTTATATTTGTATTAACATTCACTGCATGTTTGTTTTTTTAAACACTGCATGATTTTGATGAGATTGTTATGGCTGTAGTAACTTGTACTGCACTGATTTCTCATGTTCTGATCAAAAGGACGTAACAAACAACAACCAAGATAACAATAATTAACTTACCAGAGCTGGACTCCAAGTTTAGCATTGGCGAACGACAACAAGAAGAAGAAGACAATAATTAACCAACTTTATGTTACTGTACAACTTTTGGTCACTACCGCATTAAGGCCAAAGAAATTCCTCCGAGGTAGAAAAAACACCCCCGTCAAAGGGAAATAACCTTCTCAGTTGGTGGCAGTGACTGAGTGAGAATGGTTATTTCCCTTTGACCATTAAGATGTCCCTCTATAAGTCCTTGTATAATTTTAATCCACCAATAACTCCCTAACCGTGTGTTTGACTGGTCCCAATTTTTGTAAGGACCGTTTCAGGAATGTATAGAACCTGTTCACCAAGTTTGGTGACGATCGGTCCGTTCATTCTTGAGATCTATATGCGAACACAAACAAACAAACAAACAAACACATCGACCGAAACCTATACACACCCCTATACCGGGGGTGTAAATATATTTTGGTTTAGGGTAACATGACCAACAAAAATTGGGGCGGTAGTTCGCCTTTTTAATTTATTTATTTTAATTTTTTTAGTCTCGGTATGGTTCGCAAAATGTGCCAGAGTTTTTTTGTGTTGGAATTTTGTTGAGAAATGAAAAAAGGTTTAGAGTCGGCGGGAAAAAAATAGGGTCAGTCGCGATCAGGTTACCCAAACCAACATATATTTTTGTTTGGCCTAACCTGCTACGCGTGATTCCGAAGTAATGTACGTTTAATATGCTACACTGAGATACATAACTATCATTGAAATTTGAGCAAAGACCTTATCATTCCGAATCTGGTTTTGTTTGCAGTATCCACGATTGATAGATTATCCCGATTTAAAAACTGCGCGGAACTTTGTGTACTAGAAGCTCTACGCAGTGGGATGTATTATAAATGCTCGCATTTATTTTGTGAAGTCGCTTGATGTATGCGGAACAGAATTGAGCGGCACGTCTGCTTTTGTGGCGTTCTTTATGAGTCGAATTGGTTCGCATAAAGCATAGATCAAAACTGCTGCTCGTTGAAGAATGAATGTTTGAAATAGAGCGAATACACTCGATGGGAAAAAAGTATTGAACACATTTCATAAATCGCCTGTTGGTGCACCGATCTAATTTTGTTGACCGATTTTTATTCAGTGTGTTGTTGACAATGTATGTTTTGGGTTCACGGCAGTCCAGACTCTGTCCCCCGGCCCAAGCAAGGTCAGCAGTTAGCTGGTTCTTTATGAGCTACCGTTCCAAATCAGAAAGCTGTATGAAAAAAACTTCACACACAACATATAATAGGTTTGTTGTAGGGCTTTACATGAACAAGAACAGGGGCCACACATACGAGAAAGAGGGAGAGAG
>NC_090254.1:3907374-3908892 GCF_037325665.1 Littorina saxatilis | reverse complement strand
GAGAGAGAGAGAGAGAGAGAGAGAGAGAGAGAGAGAGAGAGAGAGAGAGAGAGAGAGAGAGAGAGAGAGCGAGAGAGAGAGAAAGAGAGAGAGAGAGAGAGAAAGAGAGAGAGAAAGAGAGAGATAGAGAGAGAGAAAGAGAGAGAGTTATCTAAAAAGAAGAGACAAATCGGGCTGACTAAAGATAATTAAATACCAATGGAAATGACATTTTTTAACTGTCAATTTGCTAGCGATATGTATCTCGCCAGGGCTTTCTATTACTAATAATAATAGTATTAGTGTCGTCTAGCTTTAACTTTTGTTCTCAACATGTTAATCAACTGGTGGCGCAGGATGATAACAGAGCAGAACTTAATCCCTTGGATACTTCGCGTGTGCAGTGCGTCTCATTAACTCAGTTTCTGCCGGCTATACTTTGAAATGAGTCTGCACCTTTCACAAGGTTGTGGAGGAAAACTAGTGTGCAGGGATTAAGCCAGATGCCAGCCACCCGCGTTATTAAAGCATCAGGGACTTTAACGCTTCTCTGCAGGGACTTTATTTTATTTTTATTTTATGCAATTTATATCGCGCACATATCTCAACCACGGATTCAAGGCGCAGGATTTATTTATGCCGTGTGAGATGGAAATTTATTTTTACACAAATATATCACGTATTCACCGCATTCACATCGGCCAGCAAACCTCAAACCTATTAGGGCGAGCATTCACCTTTCACGGCCTATTATTCCAAGCTAACGCCCTGGCCCAGGGTCGAACTCGCAACCTCTCGCTTCCGAGGCAAGTGCGTTTACCACTCGGCCACCCAGACTTTAAAGGTCCTTGTCTACATTTTTATACCGAAATCGTCATTCGACCATTAAAATGCAGAGTCTATTATCTACAAATATCAACAATACACCCTCTTTTGATCAGGAAAGACAAAGCCAGTGTAGTCGTTTGAAAATTCATTGTAGTATTCCAGCGTAGTACTCATAGTAGGATATCCTTATTTGGAAAATGCCAAGCGAAAAACTCCTCTCAAATCCCGTGCATTTCGTGCGTTTAAAAAAAAGCGTGGACAGCGCTCCAGTGTCAAACTGTTGCTGCACTTGTTTGGGCGTGGCTATAAGCATAGTGACATGAATTTGATTGGTCAGTATTTTTAGGCAAAGCACATGTTCTCAGCAAACAGAAAACAAAATATTGGAAGCGTGAGTCACGCTACCCAAAAATAAAATCTTTCTTTACATATATATTTTTTTTCTATGTTTTTTGTCCCCATGGTTCATTCATCATTTGACATAATTTTGTATCGCAATCTAACCATAAGATTATTGAAGAAAAGCAAAAATGTAGACGACCACCTTTAACGCTTCTCTGCAGGGACTTTAACGCTTCTCCGCCTCAGCGTTATTCCGACCAAATGCACGAACAGCTCGACAGTAGGCGTATACACACAGACACGTGACCGATGTGGGTACATGTGGGATACGAACAATCTTGACTGAAGATATTTTTCTGAGGTATTAAC
>NC_090254.1:3844874-3902374 GCF_037325665.1 Littorina saxatilis | reverse complement strand
ACTGCTTTGATCAACAACATAATCATTCTTCTACTGTTTCAGTTTCCCCGCTGTGTCCGTTTGGATTATTACAAAACAAGAAGCCAAAGTGAACCACAGTGATCTTCGTTCGGAGGAAAAAACCACACACAACAACTTTGGAATTCGTTCAGTAAAACGACACTTTCTGCCGGCCAGTGTGCCAGTCCAACAATACGATATTCCAAATCTCCCTTAACCCTTTCAAGGTGTCAAGCTTTGATGTGTTCACGCCAAAGGAGTAGTGGTAGGAGTGTGTGTCTGTGCATTCTGGGGCCCGGGTTCGAGTCCTCGCCAAGCTTTTAACGATGCAGATGAACGGAAAAGCCAAATATATGACTGCGGAAGAGAGCGGAACGCAGGTGACTTTTGGAGGGTAAGTTCAATTCGCTGGTTGTGTATGTTGGACCATGTTCCTTTGTTGTTGTTGTTGTTGTTGTTGTTGTTGGTTTTGTTGTTGTTATTGGATTGGATTGGATAAGATTTACAGTCCAGTGAGGTTACCCTCATGGAAATTCGGGCTGCTTTCTCCCCGGGGAAAGCGAGCTGCCATACATACGGCGCTACCCAGTTGTTGTTGTAGTTGTTGTTGTTTTTGGCTAACGTAAGTGTAGCCTATGCGATGCTAACTTTTGTCTGTCTGTGCGTGCGTGCGTGCGTGCGTGCGTATATATGTATGTATGTCTGGTAGAAACTTTAACATTTGACTGAACACCGAAATACTAATTTTACCTGGTTATTATTCAAGCAACAGCTTTAAAGTATTGAAGCAATGATCAACATTTCGTCGGCACGTATGTAGTTAAAGTGTGTATCCAAAGAAAACGGGTGGTGGTTTTTTTTTTTTTTTTTTTTGGGGGGGGGGGGGGGTAAAAACAGCTGACTGGTTTGTGTGTGTGTGTGGTATGTAGACCAGGTCAGGGGTCAAGGTTAGGTCAGATCGCGTGAAGGATTGTGGTATAGAATTAGATACAGTTATCATCGAGCTGCAGTTCGCCGATTCGGAGAAGACGATTTCACATTGTTCGGTTTCGTAGCTCCAGAAAAATAGATAAAGAAGATGCCAAAGGAGATTTCTTACATGTTAATCTGCACAGCGTGTTTCCAGTGTCTGCGCAAGGAAGCGGTGTCGAAAGCGCAGTGTCGATCTGGCCATCTGGCAGTCGTGTCCCCGTAAGTAGGCTACAGACAGACAGATCTATATCTAGTGTCTGTCTCGCACTCTTGCACCGTGTCACCTATGCTTACTGTGTGTGTGTATGTGTGACGGAGTGATTGAGTTTGTGTTACTGTTTGTCGATTTCTTACGTGAGCCTTGAAGGCTTCGCCTCTTGTCTTTCCAACTTTCTTTCTTGTTATTTTCATGTCTATAGTTCCTTATCGTGAAATGAATGGGAAACCGTTGATGAATACAAAAACACACATGGCCTACGACAAGTAAAGGTTTATTATTCTTTGTGTGCTCTCTCTCTCTCTCTCTTTTTTCTCTCCTCTCTCTCTCTCTCACTCTCCCTCTTCTCTCTCTCCTCTATCTCTGTCTCTCTCTCTTTCTCTCTCTTTTTTCTCTCTCCTCTCTCTCACTCTCCCTCTTCTCTCTCTCTCTTTCTCTCTCTGTCTGTCTCTCTCTCTCTGTCTGTGTGTGTGTCTGTCTCTCTCTCTTCCTCTGTCTCTTCAGCTACTGCCCCCCCCTCTATCTGTCTGTATGTCTGTGTGTCCGTCTGTCTGTCTCTCTTTATCTCCAACTCACCCCAAACGCCCCCCCCCTCTATCTGTCTGTATGTCTGTCTGTCCGTCTGTCTGTCCCTCTTTATCTCCAACTCACCCCTAACGCCCCCCCCCCCCCTATCTGTCTGTATGTCTGTGTGTCCGTCTGTCTGTCTCTCTTTATCTCCAACTCACCCCTAACGCCCCCCCCCCCTCTATCTGTCTGTATGTCTGTGTCCGTCTGTCTGTCTCTCTTTATCTCCAACTCACCCCTAACCCCCCCCCCCCCTCTCTCTCTCTCAAATTGTGCAATTTTCCCCGTCTAGATACAAACAACGACTTCAATCTTTGCATCCACGTGAAAAGCTCGTGATTACCAGCCAGAGGGGAAAACTCCAACTCGGCCTGATAGGCAGACCCTAATCCTTCGCGATTGAGCCCAGATGGTGTTCGATGCTTTCATGATTGAATCCATCTCTTTGTGGAGTCGCGGGTCAACATCTCGTATTTGACGAGGCCCAGCGCGAGATGACGAACGATCCATGGCCGAGTTAAGAGAGCGCTTGTGACTGTTTGCCGAGACTACGAGAGACGTCTGTCCCGGCCGCCAGGGGAAGTACGGGGGCAGAAGTGCGCAGTGAAGTGCGCAGTGAAGTTCGCAATCATACGGGAGATTCAGTTGCTCTCTACGTCTTTAAGTTTGAAGCGGATACCTTTTGTAGCCTCTCTTTTTTGTGTCCCTTTATTGTTGTTGTTGTTGTTGTTGTTGTTGTTGTTGTTGTTGTTGTTGTTGTTGTTGTTGTTGTTGTTGTTGTTGTTGTTGTTGTTGCTGGCAGTGGTCTATGACAGCTGAGGTCTAACTCTGCACACTAGATCGCACTCTTTCCCCGGTCCATAACCGGGCCCCGTTGGTGTTACAAATTATTGTGGATGTGCGAACAAAGTATACAGAAATACAAGAATATACTACAAGGATAAATCGCAAAAATAAATCCCAAGAATAAACCACAAGAATTAATCACAAGCATAGATTAAGACACGAGGTTATGGTTAATTTCATGTACAGAGGGGTGCCATGGGTATTGCTTACTCGAGGGTCACAAACTGCGAAGTGAAATAATTTGGAAAATCGCACATAACGTCAGTCGAATTTAGATGTGAGCGTGACTAAAATTCCCAAGGTGACAGTACGTGAGGTGACCAGAAGAAGTGTGTAACTGAGCTTGATGAGTTGTGACGGGGTCAGCAAAGGACAAAGCTGGGCAGAAACAACCAACGTTGGAGAAGGGGTCAGCAAAGGACAAAGCTGGGCAGAAACAACCAACGTTGGAGAAGGGGTCAGCAAAGGACAAAGCTGGGCAGAAACAACCAACGTTGGAGAAGAGAACAAGCAAGGAAATCTCAATCACGAACAGAAACAGTGTCTGGGAGAAACCTAGCAACTATTTCATTGTGAGTATTCTTGACCTGGGCAGCCTCATTCAATTTCCGTTGGTCAGGATAGACTGACGAGTTAGATTTGGGTTTGTGTGACCTATTTGGGTTTGTGTGACCTATTTGGGTTTGTGTGACCTGTTTGGATTTTTGGACCTATTTGGGTTTGTGTGACCTATTTGGGTTTGTGTGACCTGTTTGGATTTTTGAATGCATTGGATGGAAGTTTACATGATTGATGAATACAAAAACAGCAACTTTTTTCTGTGCTGGTGAAATGATTCCAAAACAATGACTATTTGTTTCTAAGTGGCTATGCTCTATACCATGTGCAATAACACAGCTGTGACCAGACACACAGAAAACCAGATGAATTGACTTTCTTGAACACCCCAGTACCGACATCTTAATATTTGTATCTTCACATTTTCAACACCATTAGCCTATGTCTAACGCAAATGTGGAGGTATTTGTCAGTCGTATGCCTTACAAACCCCCTTCTTGTATACTTTTACGCATCGCTTCTTTGCAGACTACAACCAGTTATAAGGAGCAAATGAAACAGAACAAAAAACAAAGTGTTTGTAAGCATGAGGCAAAGAACATTTATTTATTGATTATTCTTTTGAGCAAGCCAAGTTACCTCTCTAAATTTCCGATATGCAATATGTATGGCACAACCCTATATGTCCTATTTCCAAGGAGAGTTCATCCCTACATATCGCAGGTTCATCTTTTTCAAATCGTTTCAGTATGTCCATGCAGATTTGCCAACAAGCACCAACGTAATTGGATTTAATTTTCTGGTTTCAGCAAAAATCAACAATAGAGTTCAGTTGTAGGGGGGGAGGGGGGGGGGGGTATTCAGGAGAATGTGATAGGGGCAGAGTGTGTGGCTTACAAAGTATTAACAAAGGAGTTCTGTCATAAAATAGCAGAAATAGTTAAGTTCTCAGATGTTACGAGAGCAAAGTTCCCGGATGCTGCTGCAGAATTACGTCGGCAATAAATCATTCAGCTAAATAGTCCACAGTCGTGCTTCTTCAGCTTGCCATCAGAGAGAGAGAGAGAGAAAGAGAGAGACAGAGACAGAGAGAGACAGAGAGAGAGATAGAGAGACAGAGAGAGAGAGACAGAGAGAGAAAGAGAGACAGAGAGAGAGAGAGAGAGAGAGAGAGAGAGAGAGAGAGAGAGAGAGAGAGAGAGAGAGAGAGAGAGAGAGAGAGAGAGAGAGAGAGAGAGAGAGAGAGATACAGACAGAGGAAGAAAGATGCAGAGAGAGACATAGACAGAGAAGATGAAACAAATTTACACAAATACAGGCTTAATGCTTTTCCTGATTTACCAATTCCAACAAGAACTTCCACCAACGACAACACTCATCAGATAATTAACTTGTAAACCAAGAGAAAAAAGAAACCGACAAAAAGATATTAAGCATTAACAAAAAGGTCGCCAAGCAAACGAAATCTCAAAGATGTGAATAAAAACATAGATACAATATGCTCTTCGTCAAAGACGAGTTGACATCAGCGGGGTATATATTTCAGCAAGTGGTTTACGACTCGGCAATCAATAATACAACAGAAGAAATCATAAAGCACATGTTTTAGTTTACCGCTGAGAAAGACGTATAGGTTTCAATGCAGTCTCGGTAACGTCGTCAGGATATATTAAATGTCCTACAGGCATTCATATTGTTGGCCGCTTAAGGACAGCAATGGGGTTATATGATAAAAAATGAAACTGAAATATGTGTCTATTTATTAGAAATACAGCTTTGCTGAGAGAAAAAGAAGAGACATGCATATGAGAGAGAAATTAATCATGGCTTTTTGGTATCTATATTCCCTTGGAGGGCACAGTCGTTCTAGAGTAAGCGATTTGCATGATCTCTCTAGTTTTGCATGGATGTGATAGGGACATCCTTCCCCCGAAAGCGGCGTATGCCTGCCTGAATGGCGGGGTAAAAACGGTCATACACGCAAAAAACCCACTCGTGCAAAAAACATGGGTGAACGTGGGAGTTTCAGCCCATGAATGAAGAAGAAGAAGAGAATAGGAACATCCTTAATTGATCCCAAAGCTGACTTCGCGAACACTTCATCAAGACTTACTACCAAAAATTCACTGCCAAAGTTCGTGCGGCGAGCTTCGTGCGGCGAACTTCGTGCGGCGAGCTCCGTGAAGTACACTTGGTGAAGTCGACTTCGCCCACTTAATATGAGGCTTTAGGCCCCCCCAAAAAAGGTGTGGTTACGGTAACATAGCCAAAAAAATAGGGTAGGTAGGTAGGCAATCATTTTTTTTTTAAACTTTTTTTTCTAATGTGTACAAATTAAACCTACTTGACAGGGAAATAAGTGTGCGACACGGGCGCTTTCGCTTTCATTGCGTTTTTTGCACTCGTTTTTTTTTTTTTTTTTTTTTTTTTTTGACAAATGTAATAAAAAGTTATAGGATCGGCCCCTAAAAATAGGGTAGGTCGGGTTACCGTAACCACACCTATTTTATTTTTTGGCCTTAGCAACATACAAATCTACGCTTTGGTTTAATTGTCTCAGCGCAGGACGAGACATTTTTGGATTAATTAATTTCGTAAATGTCACCAATGTCAACCGTTGACATTATTTGGTTAAGGGTTAAGGGTGGAGATTTCCCCGGTCTCCCAGGTCAATTTATGTGCGGACCTTATCCCCCTTCGTGTGTAAACGAAAGCACAAGACCAAGCGCGCACGGGAAAGATCATGTATTATTCCCCCCTCTGCTTCTTTCTCTCTGTAAACTTGTAGGGCTAGTTATTTTTCGGTAACTTACCAAGCAACCAAAATCACTTACCCAACAACAGGCCAGAATCCTCGATAGCTCACAGGTTGATGCGCTAGACTTTGTGGGAACTACTTTAGCGATTGAAACGATCCGAACGCTCTAATGTACGAAATATACATCTCTGGATCAAACAATACAAACATACTGCATTTAAACTAGCAACTACAGGCTTGAACACATTTAGTTAGTTTGCTGTTGCTTTTCGGGTCCAGCGGACCATAATAGGCCAAATCAGGACCCCGCTTGAACACATGAATCTCCATATAAAATCCATGAGTTAGGTTGTTTTCTAAACCCAAATCTAACGATCGGTGCAGAGATACTCGCTTCAGATCTCTTATGAGTGCAAGCAAACTCCTAAAGCAAGTAACTCCCATACTTTGTCTAGCGACAAATTTCTGAACTGAATTGCTTCGACAAAAGACTGCAATCCAACGGTTAATTTTCGACAATATTTCATTTTATAAACAGCTATTGTGTTTTCAGCGTAGCAATAGGGCCCGATATTTAGACGAGACAAGTATAATGCCGACGAGTCGAAGACGAGTCGCATTATACTTGTTCGAGTCTAAATATCGGACCCTATTGCTACGATGAAAACACAATAGCGTTTATATAGCTATTCTGACATTAAATTCTGTGTTAAAATCATGTTTTTGTCAGCAACAAGGACCAGAATGGTCCATGTCGTTGATTGCAGACGACGGTTCCCTTTCTGCATGAAGCCACGGAAATAACCGAACATTGAAAAACCCACGGACATGTATTACGGAGAAAACTCAAGATAACCGGATGCTTAGCATTACGTCAATATCTTAGGAATCATATGACGTTATGACGTATCATGCTTGCCTACGTAGATTGTATGTTCGAAAGTCTGACTTCTGTTGGGAATTCGCGTGGTGAAGACTGCGGTAAATCTGTAGATGATAAGAGAACAAGGATTGTCTCAGAAGAAACGACGAAATGTTTCA
Organism: Littorina saxatilis; assembly: GCF_037325665.1. Classification (NCBI taxonomy): domain Eukaryota; kingdom Metazoa; phylum Mollusca; class Gastropoda; order Littorinimorpha; family Littorinidae; genus Littorina; species Littorina saxatilis. The sequence goes on along the minus strand of NC_090254.1, from coordinate 3,895,415 downwards.
GACCGGTAACTTCATTTCAACATTGCACTACACAATGGACGTTCTATGTGACAGGAGAGTTTGCTGATTTTGTGTTAAACATTGGTGATTGGAGAGATCGTCTGCAAAAATCAGAGATAGGTCGCTTCAGATTGCAGCTTCTGGAAATTTGCAAGGTTTGCTGCCAGTTAAAGAACTGGATTTTACACGTAATGTATGTCATGTACAGTAAGCAACAACAAAAACACACACAAAGCAAATTGCATCGTCTGTCGACTAGCCACAGACACAAGCCTGGCGAGGTATGCGTGTACTTTATACACGTGGAAGAAACCGGAACCATGCGTCTTTGTTATTGCCGATATCGTTTGGATATCGGCAAAAATGGCCAACTTTCGTAGCGTTATGCTTTGATGATCGGAAAAGGGATGTGTGAGACCATCCAATCACAGCCCCCGAATCCCCCCACGTGTCCATCAGAATAGCTATATAAACAGATAACACGCAATTGCAACCAAATGCACACATCCCATCAATTTAAAGAACATAAAGCGGTTTTATACACTGTTTTGCCCCAGAACACCGAACTTCATACAGTATGTAACGTTGGAGCACGGGTGCAAAAGTTCATCTGCTACTAAATCCAAAAACAAAGAGACTGCCAACGTTCCAAAATTCAGAATCAAAAATCAAGAAAGGTAGGTCGATATATTTGTGAATGTAGTGAATGTATTGCTTTGTCAATGGGACTGGTTGGCCGAGTGGTAACGCACTTGCGCTCGGAATCGAGAGGTTGCGTGTTCGACCCTGGGTCAGGCCGCTATTTTCTCCCCCCTTTCCTAACCTAGATGGTGGGTTCAAGTGCTAGTCTTTCGGATGAGACGAAAAACCGAGGTCCCTTCGTGTACACTATATTGGGGTGTGCACGTTAAAGATCCCACGATTGACAAAAGGGTCTTTCCTGGCAAAATTGTATAGGCATAGATAAAAATGTCCATCAAATACCCGTGTGACTTGGAATAAAGGCCGCGAAAGGTGAATGCTCGCCTAACAGGCTTGAGGTTTGCTGGTCGATGTGAATGCGTTATATATTGTGTGTAAAAAATGTTTGTTTGTCTGTCTGTAAAAAAATTCCATTTCACACGGCAGAAATTAATATGTAAAGCGCGGAGAGCACAGTTAATTGTGGTTCGCGCTATATAAGCTCACCATAATAATAATAATAATAATAACAAACGTTCCACCAACCTACCTTTCTTGTTTTTTGATTCTGTCTGCTACTAAATTTGACGAAACAAAATTTCCTTAGCGATATCAAAACATGAACTGAACACACACTATCTGCCTATATTGCTATTTCATATGTTACGTGGATTTCCATTGGTCAATTGGACAAAATTGAGCTCAGTGCAAAAGGGATATCGACGACATTTCTGTCGATATCAGTTTTGATATCGACGAACTCTTTATTGCTTCCCCACTTCAAAAACAAAAACACCTAAATTTAAAAACAAAACAATATATATGAAAATGTAATTATCCCAGAATTTAGTTGAGCAAGTGACTAAAGAATTTTTGAGAGAAAAGACATTTTGAAATACTGAAAAGTACAAGAAAAGCATGAACAAAAATAAATAATAATCAGAGAGAGGGATATGGAAAAGCCAAAACTGAGACAAATACTTTTGTAATTTCTTTACAGTAAATACAAAATGTCCAGAGAATTAGCAATATATCTAACATTGACTGACTGTGTGATGATATCTTCTGCTATTGGTCTGTTTGGACAGTGATATCAAAATCTCGACCTCCGGTCTCAATATTACCCAATTACGGAAATGTCGTCGATATCACTTTTGCACTGAGCTCAATTTTGCCCAATTGACCAATGGAAATCCACGTAACATATGAAATAGCAAAAATTGGGTAATATAGCTATTCTGATGGACACGTGGGGGAATTCGGGGGTTGTGATTGGATGGTCTCACACATCCCTTTTCCGATCATCAAAGCATAACGCTACGAAAGTTGGCCATTTTTGCCGATATCCAAAAGCATATCGGCAATAACAAAGACGCATGGTTCCGGTTTCTTCCACGTGTATAAAGTACACGCATACCTCGCCAGGTTTGTTTATGTGACTAGTCGACAGACGATGCAATTTGCTTTGTGTGTGTTTTTGTTGTTGCTTACTGTATATGACATACATTACGTTTAAAATCCAGTTCTTTAACAGGCAACAAACCTTGCAAATTTCCAGAAGCTGCAATCTGAAGCGACCTATCTCTGATTCTAGCAGACGATCTCTCCAATGTTTTACTTTAACACAAAATCAGCAAACTCTCCTGTCACATAGAACGTCCATTGTATAGTGCAATGTTGAATTGAGTTACCGGTCTGAAACATTTAGTCGTTTCTTCTGAGACAATCCTTGTTCTCTTATCATCTACATATTTACCGCAGTCTTCACCACGCGAATTCCCAACAGAAGTCAGACTTTCGAACATACAAGCATGATACGTCATGACGTCATATGATTCCTAGCATATTGACGCAATGCTAAACATCCGGTTATCTCGAGTTTTCTCCGTAATACCTGTCCGTGGGGTTTTCAATGTTCGGTTATTTCCGTGGCTTCATGCGGAAAGAGAACCGTCGTCTGCAATCAACGACATGGACCATTCTGGTACTTGTTGCTGACAAAAACATGATTTTAAAACAGAATTTAATGTCAGAATAGCTATATAAACGCTATTGTGTTTTCATCGTAGCAATAGTGTCCGATATTTAGACTCAAAGAAGTATAATGCGACTCGTCTTCGACTCGTCGGCATTATACTTGTCTCGTCTAAATATCGGGCCCTATTGCTACGCTGACAACACAATAGCTGTTATTACTGCCACAGCAGAGTGCCAACATATCAGGCTGTGTATGCCTACTTGATTTTTTGTCCAAAACAAGGAAACTGACATGAAGTGTTATAACAAAATTGAATGATTTTCACGGAACTACACAACCGCGCACTAATCGATCGCCTGCGCAGGTAGACTGAGTAAATAGGATTCGATCAGACTTTAGCACAAAAACACCCGTTTGCTTGTAAAACCAGAAGAAAGGAGGAATAAAGAGGTTACATGCCTCGTCTCAGTGAATATGAACAATAATGGTCTCAGTTCGCGGTCATGGCAGCGTTCGGTTGGTTATGGAAACACGAAAAAAACCAGCATGCCTCCCCCGGAATCGGCGTATGGCTGCATGAATGGCGGGGTAAAAACGGTCATGCACGTACAAATCCACTAGTGCAGAAACATGAGTGAACGTAGGAGTTTCAGCCCATGAACACAGAAGAAGAAGAAGAAGAAGAAGAAGAAGAAGAAGAAGAAGAAGAAGAAGAAGAAGAAGAAGAAGAAGAAGAAGAAGAAGAAGAAGAAGAAGAACTGGAGACAAACACACTGTTGATTGTTGGTAAACGTCCAAGTGGAAGGATGCTGCAGATATGTCACTCCATGTCAAAGTTGGACAGGTCTGTGCACGTGCTTGTGCTAATGAACCCTTACACGGGAAAGGGGTGGGGGTGGCTTTGTTCATCCATAAAGCCTACCATGTGCAAATGAACCCTTACACGGGAAAGGGGTGGGGATGGCTTTGTTAATCCATAAACCCTACCATGTGCAAATGAACCCTTACACGGGAAAGGGTGGGGATGGCTTTGTTCATCCATAAACCCTACCATGTGCAAATGAACCCTTACACGGGAAAGGGGTGGCTTTGTTCATCCATAAACCCTACCATGTGCAAATGAACCCTTACACGGGAAAGGGGTGGGGGTGGCTTTGTTCATCCATAAACCCTACCATGTGCAAATGAACCCTTACACGGGAAAGGGGTGGGGGTGGCTTTGTTCATCCATAAACCATACCATGTGCAAATGAACCCTTACACGGGAAAGGGTGGGGGTGGCTTTGTTCATCCATAAACCCTACCATGTGCAAATGAACCCTTACACGGGAAAGGGGTGGAGATGGCTTTGTCCATCCATAAACCCTACCATGTGCAAATGAACCCTTACACGGGAAAGGGGTGGGGATGGCTTTGTCCATCCATAAACCCTACCATGTGCAAATGAACCCTTACACGGGAAAGGGGTGGGGATGGCTTTGTTCATCCACAAACCCTACCATGTGCAAATGAACCCTTACACGGGAAAGGGGTGGGGGTGGCTTTGTTCATCCATAAAGCCTACCATGTGCAATTCGGTGCTTATTGCCCCTAGACAGAAGCATACACAGTTTTATCAAAGATTTGTAAACACAAAAATCGTTCTTGCTTGCAATGTATGAAGCTGACCCGTAAATAAAATACATAGTACATGTATCAGAAACATTCCCTGCACTAGTTTTAGAAGTATGGAACTGCTGATAAAATTAATATACACTTAAAATTTAAAACAAAAATCGTTGTTTTCCTGTATGACTTTGTTCTGGAACATCAACAATTGTCAATCTTCCGTTTTCAGAGTTCTACTTATTAATTTTATTCTTTCATTCATTCAGTCATTCGTTCATTCAGTCAATCATATACTCATTCATTTATTCACAAATTCATTGATTCCTTTCATTCATTGTCTCATTCGTTTATTAATAAATCCAACATTTGTCATTTATTTCTATAGTCTTTCGGTTGTGCGTATCTTGTCAGCCGGTCTGGTAGAACATTGTTTTTTTCTGCTGGCTTGATTGCTTGAATACTTACTTGCTTGATTGATGGATTGCTTGATAGATTGATTGATTGATTGATGGATTGCTTGCTTGCTTGCTTTATGGATTGATTGATTGATTGGTTGATTGATGGATTGCTTGCTTGCTTGATTGATTGATTGATAGATTGATTGATTGATTGCTTGATGTATTGATGGATGGATTGATTGATGGATTGATTGCTTGATGGATTGATTGATTGATGTATGTTTGTTTGTTACAGTGGTGCTGGTCCGGTCAGTCGGTCAAGATGGACGAGACTGGAGTTGCTGCTGGCGGCGCTGTGTGTCCTGCTGGCCACGGTGGCCGTTGTGCTGGTCGTCGTCGTCGCTGCTCAAAACATACACAGAGGTATGGGATTATGTTTTGTTCTGTCTGTCTGTCTGTCTGTCTGTCAGTTTGTCTCAATGTCTGTCTGTCTCAATGTCTGTTTGTCTCTCTCTCTATCACACACACGCATTCTTTCTCTCTGTCTGTCTGTCTGTCTGTCTGTCTGTCTGTCTGTCTGTCTGTATGTCTGTCTGTCTGTCTGTCTCTTTCTCTCTCTAAGAGACATGGAGCGAACAACATATATATATAGATATATATAGATATATATATATACTAGATGAATACCCGCTTCGCCGGGTACGGCTTCGCCGGGAAGAAGTTGAGCCGAATACCCGGCTGCGCCGGGGACCCGGCTTTGCCGGGTGTACGCCGGCTTTGCCGGCGCACCGCACGAAGGAAGGGAGATAAACGCGCAAAACACTGGAGAAGAGTAATACCCGGCTTTGCCGGGACAGTGACCTTCTAAAAATAGTATAACGGGAATATGGATTGAGCGTTGTCGACAGTGACCTTCTAAAAATAGAAACGGGAATATGGATTGACGCCACACGAAGGAAGGGAGATAAACGCTGAAAACACTGGAGAAGATAAGGAAGAGTTACTGGGAATGGATCCAGAGAAAAACCAAAATCGGTTCAGCGCTGCGCACTGAGAGCACGTGTTGAAATATCTCATCGACCAGGTTGTGTCCCGGGTGTACTTGAATATGGCCACCAAATTTGAAACAGATCCATCGAGAACCTTGGCCGCGCATCGCGAACACACAGACACACACACACACACACAGACACAATTCGTATATATATATATATAGATTACTAGATGATTACCCGCTTCGCCGGTTACCGGCTTCGCCAGGAAGAAGTAGAGCCGAATACCAGGCCGGCGCACGAAGGAAAGGAGATAAACGCGCAAAACACTGGAGACCTTCTAAAAATAGTAACGTGCAGTGACCTTCTAAAAATAGTAACGTAGTAACGGGAATATGGATTGACGCCACACGGAGGAAGGGAGATAATCGCGGCTGAAAACACTGGAGAAGATAAGGAAGAGTTACTGGTAGTGGATCCCGACAAACAAACAAACAAACAAAAAAACAAAAGGTTCAGCGCGCACAGCGCTGCGCGCTGAGAGCACGTGTTGAAATATCTCATCGATGAGGTTGTGTCCGGGGTGTAGCTGAATACGGTGTCCAAATTTGAAAAAGATCCACCGAGAACTTTGGCCGTGCATCGCGAACAGACAGACAGACAGACAGACAGACAGACACTAGTCGTATATATATATAATATAGATAACGCTGTCGGCAATTCCCTGTGTCATGTAGAATGCTATCCCGTCGTGTTCTGATGATTAGAAACATATCCTTTCATTAAATGGACATGCAGCTCATCTCTGTTTCTCTTTTCTATTTAATCAGTCGTGGATACGCTTCTTTTATTCCTCAGTTTCAAGTTTTACAATCCCTATTCTATCGAAAACAGAACGTTTTCATTACGTTCAGTCGCAGTTTGAGTTAGCAGCACGACTAATTTTCACATACCAACCAAACGTTTGACGAAAACAGAAACAACCCAGTAGAGAAACATTGATCAAAGCGGTGTAGGACCTGATTGTTATATTATAGTTTATCTTGGTTCTTTATCTGTTTTTACATTTGGTCAAGTTTTGACTAAATGTTTTGACATAGAGGGGGAATCGAGACGAGGGTCGTTGTGTATGTGTGTGTGTGTGTGTGTGTGTGTGTGTGTGTGTGTGTGTGTGTGTGTGTGAGTGTGTGTGTGTGTATGTGTGTGCGTGTGTGTGTGTGTGCGTGCGTGTGTGTGTGTAGAGCGATTTAGACTAAACTACTATTCCGATCTTTAGGAAATTTTACATGAGAGTTCCTGGGTCCCCAGACGTTTTTTTCAATTTTTCGATAAATGTCTTTTATGACGTCATATCCGGCTTTTTGTAAAAGTTGAGGCGGCACTGTCACACCTTCATTTTTCAATCAAATTGATTAACATTTTGGCCTAGCAATCTTCGACGAAGGCCGGACTTCGGTATTGCATTTCAGCATGGAGGCTTACAAAATAATTAATGACTTTGGTCATTAAAAATCTGAAAATTGTAATTAAAATTATTTTTTTATAAAACGATCCAAAATTACTTTTATTTTATTCTTCATCATGTTCTGATTCCAAAAACATATAAATATGTTATATTCGGATTAAAAACAAGCTCTGAAAATTAAAAATATAAAAATTATGATTAAAATTAAATTTCCGAAATCGTTTAAAAACATCTTATTCCTTGTCGGTTCCTGATTCCAAAAAACATATAGATATGATATGTTTGGATTAAAAACACGCTCAGAAAGTTAAAACGAAGAGAGGTACAGTAAAGCGTGCTATGCAGCACAGCGCAACCGCTACCGCGCTGTACAGGCTGGTCACTTTCACTGCCTTTTGCACTAGCGGCGGACTACGGTCAATGTGAAAAAAATGCAGTGCGTTTAGTTTCATTCTGTGAGTTCCACAGCTTGACTAAATGTAGTAATTTCGCCTTACGCGACTTGTTTCCTTTGTGGTCTTGCTGTGACCTTTGTTCAATGCGCTTTTCATGAAATGAAAGCCAGCTTGGCTGCCGATTCTGCGGAAATCGGCGAGATGGAAGGAATATGCAAGTCAAGCGTTATGCGTCGTCGTAAAAATGCGAATAAATAAATCATTCAGGCGCACCGGATTCCACCCTGACACGAAGTTGCTGCGAATGTTGGAGAGAATTTATCATGAATCATTTGAATGCCCTCAATAATGCAGTCATCATAAAAATGCTGATGTAAATGTGAGAATATGCTGCGAACAAATGAGAGAATAAAGGTGTTCTTCTTAAAGCTGAAGTGGCAGGCGTTGTGTCCTTTCCCGTGATGTCACAGTGTCTGATGCTTGTGTCAGCCGGAACTGTTGAACTCAAAATATGCAGAGAGAGAGAGGGAGAGAGAGAGGGAGAGAGAGGGAGAGGGAGAGGGAGAGAGAGAGAGAGAGAGGGAGAGGGAGAGAGAGAGGGAGAGAGAGAGAAAGAGAGAGATAGGGGGAGAGGGAGAGAGAGAGAGAGAGAGAGAGAGAGAGAGAGAGAGAGAGAGAGAGAGAGAGAGAGAGAGAGAGAGAGAGAGAGAGAGAGAGAGAGAGAGGGAGAAGGGAGAGAGAAAATATGCACAGGGAGAAAGCGAGAAAGGGGTGGGGGGGGGGGGGGGGGGCGATGGTTGGGCGATACAGGCCGAGAGACGGAGAGAGAAAAGGAAAGACAGTTAAAGAGACAGAGAAACTCGATAGCCAATCAGATGCGATCAAATACTCACACAAGAAGCAAACCAGGAGAAAAAAACCCCACAAAGAATACAAGAGAGAAAAGACCAGAGAAAAATCTTAATTGATTTCCAATGAGATTTAAAAGATAAGTAGCATCGTTATAAAGAGAGAACCCACAGTTTAAAAAAAAAACCCACTACAAAACCAAACCGCAGAACACAATCACGCATTACAACGTTTGAAACTATACAACTATTGCGAAGAAAAGCCCCGCACTGAATGTCCTCACCCGTATTGATTGGATGTTCAACCTCTTTTGTTTCTATTTTTTCAGTACTGTTTTAAAAACATGGCCAAAGTTTTGTTCTCGGGAAAGGGCTTCTGTTTTCCGCCCTTGCGAGCAACGAATGAATTATTCAATCAGGGATGAGGGTACGGGGAGAATCGGGAAGTCTAGCAAGGTGTGAAAACGCGGCCAAACCGCCGGCGATGAAATTGGCACGTGATTGGATTAGAATCGGGATTTGGGCTTGGAAAGGAAAAGGAGTGGCGTTTTAGAGAACGCGGGACAGAGTAAAGTGAAGCTGCGAAGATGATACCTTACTTGTGAGAGGAGTGTTTAGTTTTCTTCGCCCTTTTAATTTTTTTGTTGTAATGGGGACTACTTATTTGCGTTGGCTTTAGAAAGCGACTTTTTTCTTTTCCCTCTCCCCTTTTTATCGAAGGCCACACATCCTGTACTGTGACAGCGTTGCGCAGTAGCTGTGTTCAGAAAACTTTTCGTTTTAATTAAGACATTTCACAAAAGCTGTGTGGTTTTGTGATTTCGTTTGTGTGCCTTTTACTGCTTGAATAAATCTCACTTCAATTCTTCGTCGTTATTCTTCTTTCATGTTTTTTGACATCTGATTAATTTCACCCCTTTGGTGTGTTTTTGTTGTCGGCTGTTTACGCTCAATTTGGACGCCTTGACTGCGGGACGTTATGAGTAAAATACACGTAGGTACAGTATGTAGGATAAACAGAATACTAGTCTACATGGCTTGCTGTGTCGAACTCGTTGCTTTTTCAAATATTGAAAAGCTCGCTTTCGCTCGCAGTTCAATATTTAAAAAGAAACTCGTGTAAATCTGGCATGACACAGCAAGCCATGTAGTATTTTCTATGTCATCGCTCTGTAAGCAGTAAGCTACCGAATACATTCAAACAAAACCTTCTTCTGGAAGTAGAAACTTGTATGCCATACACAAACTGAACACTCTACGCTCTGGTGATGATTCACAACAAGCCGTGCTTGATTTAATACAAAGCAAAGAATCGTCACTCTAGAAAGTATAGCGTGACGTTTTAGTTCTACAAATTCTTCCAGGGGAAACAGGAAGCGCAAAAGAGTTCCTAGAATGACGTGTGTCTCGGTGACTGTGGTATCATGAGCAGTGGAAAATCAGGTTTGACTAGTTTGACACGACCTCGTATACATAATATGTGACCCTCCACCACGAAATGAGTCGCATGTCACCTCGCGCGGTTCTGCGCTAGGCTTAATATAAGTCCGGGGAGTGCCTGGTAACAGTGTGAGGGTCACCTTAGTCACAGGCTTATAACTCAAACAGTTTTCTAAAACGGTTTTCACCACTGGATAGAGCATAAAAAACTCTTAAGGAAAATGTAAAAATATGAAAATCATGCAAAGGTGACATGCGACTCATTCCGTGGTGGAGGGTCACATATATACTAACGTGTGAATTAAACGATATTGTTATTTCATGGGTGGTCTCTCTCACGTGCGTAGATTAAACGTGTATATATATAATAATACTTAAGTGTTATATCTAGGGGATGAATGCATTGTAGACGAAGCCGTTTTTCGGAGATTCGAAAGTATCCTAATGATGTCCTTAACACTGGAACAAAGTAGAAATTGTGACTCTGTCGACAGAATACACCACGACATAGTCTAGTTAAGACACAAGTGATCAACATGTTGAGAGAAATTCAAGTGTTACGCCCTCACGGCAAAGCCATTTTGGGCATGTTCCCGGGTTTTAACCCGACTTTTAACCCGACTTTAGATGAGATACACAGGTGTATGTGTGTTTAGGTGGTATCAGCCATCTACACTTATGGCAGAATGAGCGAGGTCTTTTACGTGCCACTGTGGTGACACGGGGGTGGGGGATGGATACCGTCTCTGGGTCTGCACATAAAGTTGACCCGTGTCCGTCCCGGCCCGGATTCGAACCAGCGACCTTTCGATCACAAGTCCAGTGCTCTACCACCTGAGCTACCCGGGCCCCTCAAATTTCGATTTCCCCCCCTCGGTTCCTTGTTCTGGTGAAATCATTAACAGAATGAGGTGTTTGTTTAATATGTTTTGTTCCTTCTCCTTACCTTCAGGGATATTGATTATGTAATCTTTCTGGGTTCCGCGCTGTCGACGAAGACGCTATTGTATTGATATGTACCTCTTTTTGTCAATAGACATTACCGTTTCAAGGTAGCGGAGCTAACCGAGTACGTTGTTTACGTAGAGTTTTTATGTCGAGGTATTCATTGACCTACCTGCTACCTTGTCGCTTCAGTTATCATTTCTTTACCGCAGTCTGTGTATATTATGGTGTGCGCGCTCTTTGTCCCAGGCTGTTTGGCTGTTTCTGTTTCTGGCTAGCTGTATTTCTGTCTGTCTGTCTGTCTGACTCTCTCTCTCTCTCTCTCTCTCTCTCTCTCTCTCTCTCTCTCTCTCTCTCTCTTTTCGTCATCATCATCATCATCTTCGTCATAATCATCATCACCATCATCATCACATTAAAAAAAAATATCCAACCTTTGATTTTTGTATTTTATCATTGTGTGTTTGTGCGTCCCAAGGACAGATTGTAAGAAAAGGCATAGCCTTAAATCTTAATCCTTGTAAAATAAAGTTCAATTCAATTCAATTCAATTCTCTCTCTCTCCCACTCTCTCTATCTCTCTGTCATCTCAGCGATGTGGCTCAGCCTGTCGTGTGTCACTGACTGTCGGTTTAGTGCAGGACATTAGCCAATTGATAGAGCGGAACTGTCCGTTCCATGGCCTCTGTATCCACTGACGTATTGTTCTTTGCAAACAATAGGGATCAATGAGCGCGATGATTGTAAATAATTCAGTGTGTGTGTGTTTGTGTGTGTGTGTGTGTGTGCGTGTGTGTGCGTGTGTGTGTATGTGTGTGTTTGTGTGTGTGTTTGTGTGTGTGTGTGTGTGTGTGTGTATGTGTGTTTGTGTGTGTGTGTGTGTTTATTTCCAATTCCCTTTAAAGTGCAAGCGTCCCTGACAGTATAAACAGGAAGTTGGAATTAAATTCTGACCCGTCAATTGCAGAGCCTTTTGTCTTGCCCATCCTCTTAGCTGTTAGTCTGTGCGTTTGTTTTTTGTTCTGTGTGTGTGTTTTTTGTTCTGTGTGTGTGTGTGTGTGTGTGTGTGTGTGTGCGTGCGTGTGTGTGTGTGTGTGTGTGTGTGTGTGTGTGTGTGTGTGCGTGTGTGTGTGTGTGTGTGTGTGTGTATGTGTGTTTGTGTGTGTTGGTGTGTTTGTGTGTGTGTGTGTGTGTGTTTATTTCCAATTCCCTTTAAAGTGCAAGTGTCCCTGACAGTAAAACAGGAAGTTGGAATTAAATTCTGACCCGTCAATTGCAGAGCCTTTTGTCTTGCCCATCCTCTTAGCTGTTAGTCTGTGTGTGTGTTTTTGTTCTGTGTGTGTGTGTCTGTCTGTGTGTGTCTGTGCGTGCGTGCGTGTGTGTGTGTGTGTGTGTGTGTGTGTGTGTGTGTGTGTGAAAAGAGATATACATATAATACTAATAATCATAATAATAAATGAGCATTTAAAAAGCGGAACATCATAACTTTACAATTATGCTCTTTGCGCTTGACACATTTAAAATTAAAGCACAGTTATACTTGTAAGCATTTACATCTACATTCATAGTCAGCAACGCTTAATTAAAAGCAAACACCATCAAACATACATTACAAAAGATTTTTCCACTAACTAAGTAATAAAAATATGAATGAAATAGGTAGTGAAAACAAGGAAATGCCAGCTGAATACCCTTAATCAAACAGAACATGTTATCAACAATACTGAAAACAGCCCTAGATGTTTATATACATTATCACATTATCACTAAAACAACAAATACACTACATGTAGCCTACTGATGGACTGAGAAAACAAAATCAGGGGTTGTATTTCTTGAAGAGGTGCGTTTTAAGTGCTCGTTTGAATGTTTGGGGTGACTGAGAGTGGCGGATGTCAAAGGGGAGAGAATTCCATTGTGTGGTTGCGCAGAAAGTAAAAGTGCGTTGTCCGTATGTTTTGGGTTTGGTGTGTGGAATGGTGAGGATGCGACAGTCAGAAGAGGCACGGAGTTGTCTTGCTGGAGAATAGACGGTGAGGAGTTCAGAGAAGTAAGCAGGAGACGAGCCAGAAAAGAAGTTAAAGCATAGGGTGGACAGTTTGTAGTCAATGCGGGCTTTCTTTCTTTCTTTATTTGGTGTTTAACGTCGTTTTCAACCACGAAGGTTATATCGCGACGAAATGCGGGCTTGAATAGGTAACCAGTGCAGTGTGTGAAGAAGTGGTGTTGCGTGATCTCGTTTTCGTGCTTTCAGAATGAGGCGTGCTGCCGAGTTTTGGACTTTTTGTAGTTTATGCAGGAGGTACAGAGGACAGCCAGAGAGAAGAGAGTTGCAGTAGTCAAGTTTAGAAAGAACAAAGGCACAGACAAGAGTGTTAGTTGTTTGAGAGGAGAGTGTGTGGCGAATGGTGCTGATCTTACGAAGCTCAAAATAAGCTGCTCTACAGACTAAAGATATATGTTTGTTAAGGGTCATGTCAGATGAAAGGGTGAATCCAAGGTTTCTAGCTGATGGTGAGAAAAGAATGTCGGTGTTGCCTATTTGAACAGAAACAGGTTGGGGAGAGGGAAATGTAGTGTTCTTCTTTTCGCACAGTAAGACTTCAGTCTTATCAGCATTCAGCTTAAGTTTGTTATCGACCATCCAAGATTTAACATCAGTGATGCATGTCTGAATGATCTGGATGGTGGAATGTGTCTCTGCAGGCGGACTGGGTTTATACAGCTGGGTGTCATCCGCAAAAGACTGATTTAAAACAGAATGGTTTTGAATCAGTGTGGAGAGGGGCTTAGTGTACATGATGAAAAGGATGGGACCGAGTACTGAACCTTGAGGAACGCCGAAAGAAAGTGGGGCTGGAACAGACATCTGGCCATCGACAAGCACAGCCTGAGTCCTGCCAATGACATAGGACTCAAGCCATGCGAGCGGTGGACCGGAGATGCCGTACAGAGTCTGAAGTCTATGGAGAAGCGTGACATGGTCAATCGTGTCGAACGCTGCAGAAAGGTTAAGTAGGGTAAGCACTGACACATCACCACCATCCAGAGCAGACAGAATGTCACTGATTACTTTAAGTAGGGCTGTTTCAGTACGATGAGAAGGGCGATAAGCGGACTGAGAGTGCAAGATCAAATCATGGGTGTTCAAATATGACAACAGCTGCTTCAAAACTACCTTTTCAAAAACTTTGGACAAGAATGATAAATTTGATACAGGACGATAGTTCTTCAAAATATTGACATCAAGACTAGGTTTTTTGAGAAGTGGTTTGACAAGTGCAGTTTTGAACAATGATGGAAAAACACCAGATAACAGGCTATCATTGACAATTTGAGTAAGAGTTGGCAACAACACATCAAGATTCTCAAAAAGCAGTGGTATGGGTATGACATCAAGTGGACAAGTTGTTGGTTTGGACTTCAGAATAATGGATCTAAGGTCTTTTTCACTGATTGGCAGAAATGATGAAAAAGAACAATCAGTGGGAACATCAACATGACTGGAGGAAGCAGAATGATCAAGTTCAGAACGAATATCTGAAACCTTCTTGATAAAATAATCACTGATAGAATACATCTGGCAGCTGACTAGTGAGGAGAGAGAGAGAGAGAGAGAGAGAGAGAGAGAGAGAGAGAGAGAGAGAGAGAGAGAGAGAGAGAGAGAGAGAGAGAGAGAGAGAGAGAGAGAGAGAGAGAGAGAGAGAGAGAGAGAGAGAGAGAGAGAGAGAGAGAGAGAGAGAGAGAGAGAGAGAGAGAGAGAGAGAGAGAGAGAGAGAGAGAGAGAGAGAGAGAGAGAGAGAGAGGAGAGAGAGAGAGAGAGAGAGAGAGAGAGAGAGAGAGAGAGACAGAGAGAGAGAGAGGAGAGAGAGAGGAGAGAGAGAGACAGAGATAGAGAGAGAGAGAGAGATAGAGAGAGAGAGAGAGAGAGAGAGAGAGAGAGAGAGAGAGAGAGAGAGAGAGAGAGAGAGAGAGAGAGACACGAATGAAGACAGAAACAGAGATAGAGCGGGAAAGAAAGAAATAGAGATAGGCTAATATAATACTGACAGATAAAGAAAATGAGCATTCACCGCCCACCGATTTGAAGCTACTACTTATAACACCCTACGATACACCGTAATTCAATTAACATGTTTTGCTCAGGCTTCCCAGACTATATAGAAATCAGCGTTTAAACAGAGAATCCAGCAACATTCAAGCTTACACCTACCTAGTGTAAACCGCTCTCAGGAGAAGGAGAACATGGCCCTACGATACACAAACGCGAGAAGTAAACAGAAGCGTCGAATTTCCATCCTGAAACGTTTGAACCTTTCCGCATAAAAAAAAAACGCCAAAAAAAAAAAGGAGATAAATATTCTACCACTCTGGAAAAACGAGATAAAAATGTGACGCAAAATTGTTTGTTATCCCACACTTTTCTTGCCCTCCTCTTTATCGGAGGCAAAACACGCCGAGGTACTTGATCTGATATTATATCCCCTCGACAAAAAGACGTTTGTCTTGTTGTGATGTTTTATCCCCTCGACATAGAGATGTTTGTCTTGTTGTGATGTTTTATCCCCTCGACATAGAGATGTTTGTCTTGTTGTGATGTTTTATCCACTCGACATAGAGATGTTTGTCTTTTTGTGATGTTTTTATCCACGCGACATAGAGATGTTTGTCTTGTTGTGATGTTTTTATCCACTCGACATAGAGACGTTTGTCATTTTGTGATGTTTTTATCCACTCGACATAGAGACGTTTGACTTTTTGTGATGTTTTATCCCCTCGACATAGAGACGTTTGTCATTTTGTGATGTTTTTATCCACTCGACATAGAGATGTTGTCTTTTTGTGATGTTTTATCCACGCGACATAGAGATGTTTGTCTTGTTGTGATGTTTTTATCCACGCGACGTACAATCAACGTAATCTCGTGTGGAAGAAAACGTCTGTCACACGACCAAGTCAGAATAGCAGGTACTCTCGTTCGTCATTATACTGAAAGCAGAGTGTAACTTATCGGTGACAACATCGCGACCTGCATCCTTAGAGCTGCACACTGTTTCGCTGTGCACAGAAACTGTAGCCGGAGAAAAGGATTTTTAGATAGCAACGCCTCCTAAACGATTTTCAGCCCCCCCCTCCCCCACACCCCCCCCCTGGGGAGCTTCAGAGACAAAGTTCTCTCTCAAAACTCGATCTTTTTTTGTGTATTTCTCTTCTCCCTTTTTCTGGTTAGTCTGATTTTGTCGCAGTGGTGGCGTGGCGTGAGATATAGAAAGAAAAACATATTCCCGGTAGGATGACGTCACGATTGTGTTGTTTTTACTGATCCGGCGAAATGATTAATAGCATCTGCAGTTGCCACATGAAGAATGGCGAGAGAGAATAATTATTTACAGAAAGAAAGGCCTTGGGAGCCATGGAAGTGAATGTAATGTTACACAAATATCAGTTACTCAGGCTTGAAAAAGGGTGTCAGTTCTTGACCACTGGCCACGAGAAGTCCAAACATTAGCCTGAAGCCAGCTGTCACTGGACATGACTGATAGGTAATTAAAGCGTTCACAATGATTTAGGTCGTTTTCTGTTTGTTCTGCGAGCATTAGATGATATGCTTTGGGTTTTGTGAATACGATACTATAGTGTTTAATAAGACAAAATAACGGTTCTTTATTGGGGAGGGAGGGTGTGGAGGGGGGAGGGGGGGGGCTGAGTTTGTGCATGAAATATAGATATAGGGGGAAAACTCGAACACCACATATCTATTGAGTCATCATGACGGTACAGTGTAGTGTTTCAGATATTAAGAAGAAAAGAAACATTTCACTTGAAATGACAGAGGACAGCACGTTTCGCCCTGCAGTCCGAACTGACGATCTAACAGCGAACGACAAGAAGAAGAAGAAGAAGACTTGAAATGATGGCATCTTCTGAATAATCATGCGGCATCGCGAAACAGACGATTTGGCAACAATTAATTCATTATACGTTCAGTGTATTGTAATGTTACCAATACAGTCTATCGTGCTCTGGCGACCACCTCTTGGTTACGACTACCTGCCAATGTTGACCACCCCAAAGGATCCCCGACTTTTTCCCCCTATATGATTCACCTTACCATTCCGACCACCTATCTATAGCGACCACTTTAGGTCGGTCCCTAGGGTTGTCGTTGCAGACAGGGTCGACTGATTCCCCATTTTGAGAGCAGAAATGAAAAAAAATACCAGAAATAAAGTTGTCTTTTGAGTTTAATATGACGGATCACGAAACAGACGATTTTGCAAAACAATGGGTTTTTTTTTTTAAATAATTGCTTTTAATATCTTGTAACGGCACCGATACATCTCCCAACAGATGCCCCAGATTCTGAACCGCAGCATTGGAGACCTTGAGCTTGATACATATGTGCCTCCCCCCCCCCCCCCCGTCCCCTCCTCCCCACTACATTCTCTTCCGGAGCTGTCACTATCTCACCAACCCAAACCATTGATGTGTACGTCATCAGGATATCGGTCAGACGTCCCATTGTCGTTTGTCTCTGTAAAACACCTGCTGTCCGTAACCTGACATACCCTGTGATAAAACACCTGCTGTCCGTATCCTGACATACCCTGTGATAAAACACCTGCTGTCCGTAACCTGACATACCCTGTGATAAAACACCTGCTGTCCGTAACCTGACATACCCTGTGATAAAACACCTGCTGTCCGTAACCTGACATACCCTGTGATAAAACACCTGCTGTCCGTAACCTGACATACCCTGTGATAAAACACCTGCTGTCCGTAACCTGACATACCCTGTGATAAAACACCTGCTGTCCGTAACCTGACATACCCTGTGATAAAACACCTGCTGTCCGTAACCTGACATACCCTGTGATAAAACACCTGCTGTCCGTAACCTGACATACACTGTGATAAAACACCTGCTGTCCGTAACCTGACATACCCTGTGATAAAACACCTGCTGTCCGTATCCTGACATACCCTGTGATAAAACACCTGCTGTCCGTAACCTGACATACCCTGTGATAAAACACCTGCTGTCCGTAACCTGACATACCCAGTGATAAAACACCTGCTGTCCGTAACCTGACATACCCTGTGATAAAACACCTGCTGTCCGTAACCTGACATACCCTGTGACATACCCTGTGACATACCCTGTGACAGTTCCAAGACTTTATAGGCACACTCCTACCCGTGAAAACAGTTCTGCTCACTCTTTCTGCTCGGACTTTTACATGGGATAAGACCACCCCTCCATTAGAACATATATATACGAACAATCAAGATTCTGTCTGTAACCTGTGCAGAGTTTTTTTTTTCTTTCGATGACGTCATTACGCATATTGGCATTAAATAAACATTCATGACAGAAAATTCCCGCTCTGCACAGAAAGCAACCAGGCTGATGTTTGGTATGTGACCAAGTGGAGGGACGGTCGTTTCCCATGTACAAGTGGAGGGACGGTCGTGTCCCATGTACAAGTGGAGGGACGGTCGTGTCCCATGTACAAGTGGAGGGACGGTCGTGTCCCATGTACAAGTGGAGGGACGGTCGTGTCACATGTACAAGTGGAGGGACGGTCGTATCACATGTACAAGTGGAGGGACGGTCGTATCACATGTACAAGTGGAGGGACGGTCGTTTCCCATGTACAAGTGGAGGGACGGTCGTATCACATGTACAAGTGGAGGGACGGTCGTATCCCATGTACAAGTGGAGGGACGGTCGTATCACATGTACAAGTGGAGGGACGGTCGTGTCCCATGTACAAGTGGAGGGACGGTCGTGTCACATGTACAAGTGGAGGGACGGTCGTGTCCCATGTACAAGTGGAGGGACGGTCGTGTCACATGTACAAGTGGAGGGACGGTCGTATCACATGTACAAGTGGAGGGACGGTCGTATCCCATGTACAAGTGGAGGGACGGTCGTGTCACATGTACAAGTGGAGGGACGGTCGTGTCCCATGTAAAAGTGGAGGGACGGTCGTATCACATGTACAAGTGGAGGGACGGTCGTGTCACATGTACAAGTGGAGGGACGGTCGTATCACATGTACAAGTGGAGGGACGGTCGTATCACATGTACAAGTGGAGGGACGGTCGTATCACATGTACAAGTGGAGGGACGGTCGTATCCCATGTACAAGTGGAGGGACGGTCGTATCACATGTACAAGTGGAGGGACGGTCGTGTCCCATGTACAAGTGGAGGGACGGTCGTATCACATGTACAAGTGGAGGGACGGTCGTGTCCCATGTACAAGTGGAGGGACGGTCGTGTCACATGTACAAGTGGAGGGACGGTCGTATCACATGTACAAGTGGAGGGACGGTCGTATCACATGTACAAGTGGAGGGACGGTCGTATCACATGTACAAGTGGAGGGACGGTCGTGTCCCATGTAAAAGTGGAGGGACGGTCGTGTCCCATGTACAAGTGGAGGGACGGTCGTGTCACATGTACAAGTGGAGGGACGGTCGTATCGCATGTACAAGTGGAGGGACGGTCGTATCACATGTACAAGTGGAGGGACGGTCGTATCACAGTACAAGTGGAGGGACTGTCGTATCCCATGTACAAGTTGAGGGACGGTCGTATCACATGTACAAGTGGAGGGATTATTGTATCCCATGTACAAGTGGAGGGACGGTCGTATCCCATGTACAAGTGGAGGGACGGTCGTATCCCATGTACAAGTGGAGGGACGGTCGTGTCACATGTACAAGTGGAGGGACGGTCGTATCCCATGTACAAGTGGAGGGACGGTCGTTTCCCATGTACAAGTGGAGGGACGGTCGTGTCCCATGTACAAGTGGAGGGACGGTCGTGTCCCGTGTACAAGTGGAGGGACGGTCGTATCACATGTACAAGTGGAGGGACGGTCGTATCACATGTACAAGTGGAGGGACGGTCGTATCACATGTACAAGTGGAGGGACGGTCGTATCACATGTACAAGTGGAGGGACGGTCGTATCACATGTACAAGTGGAGGGACGGTCGTATCACATGTACAAGTGGAGGGACGGTCGTATCCTATGTACAAGTGGAGGGACGGTCGTATCACATGTACAAGTGGAGGGACGGTCGTATCACATGTACAAGTGGAGGGACGGTCGTATCCCAGTACAAGTGGAGGGACGGTCGTATCCCATGTACAAGTGGAGGGACTGTCGTATCCCATGTACAAGTGGAGGGACGGTCGTGTCCCAGTACAAGTAGAGGGACGGTCGTATCCCATGTACAAGTGGAGGGACGGTCGTATCCCAGTACAAGTAGAGGGACGGTCGTATCCCATGTACAAGTGGAGGGACGGTCGTGTCCCATGTACAAGTGGAGGGACGGTCGTGTCCCAGTACAAGTGGAGGGACGGTCGTATCCTATGTACAAGTGGAGGGACGGTCGTGTCCCATGTACAAGTGGAGGGACTGTCGTATCCCATGTACAAGTGGAGGGACGGTCGTATCCCATGTACAAGTGGAGGGACGGTCGTGTCCCAGTACAAGTGGAGGGACGGTCGTATCCCATGTACAAGTGGAGGGACGGTCGTGTCCCAGTACAAGTGGAGGGACGGTCGTGTCCCATGTACAAGTGGAGGGACGGTCGTGTCCCAGTACAAGTGGAGGGACGGTCGTGTCCCATGTACAAGTGGAGGGACGGTCGTGTCCCAGTACAAGTGGAGGGACGGTCGTGTCCCATGTACAAGTGGAGGGACGGTCGTATCCCATGTACAAGTGGAGGGACGGTCGTATCACATGTACAAGTGGAGGGACAGTCGTGTCCCAGTACAAGTGGAGGGACGGTCGTATCCCATGTACAAGTGGAGGGATTATTGTATCCCATGTACAAGTGGAGGGATTATTGTATCCCATGTACAAGTGGAGGGATTATTGTATCCCATGTACAAGTGGAGGGATTATTGTATCCCATGTACAAGTGGAGGGATTATTGTATCCCATGTACAAGTGGAGGGATTATTGTATCCCATGTACAAGTGGAGGGATTATTGTATCCCATGTACAAGTGGAGGGATTATTGTATCCCATGTACAAGTGGAGGGACGGTCGTATCCCAGTACAAGTGGAGGGACGGTCGTGTCCCATGTACAAGTGGAGGGACGGTCGTATCACATGTACAAGTGGAGGGACGGTCGTATCCCAGTACAAGTTGAGGGACGGTCGTATCCCATGTACAAGTGGAGGGACGGTCGTATCCCAGTACAAGTGGAGGGACGGTCGTGTCACATGTACAAGTGGAGGGACGGTCGTATCCCAGTACAAGTGGAGGGACGGTCGTATCCCAGTACAAGTTGAGGGACGGTCGTGTCCCAGTACAAGTGGAGGGACGGTCGTGTCACATGTACAAGTGGAGGGACGGTCGTATCCCAGTACAAGTGGAGGGACGGTCGTATCCCATGTACAAGTGGAGGGATTATTGTATCCCATGTACAAGTGGAGGGACGGTCGTGTCCCATGTACAAGTGGAGGGACGGTCGTGTCCCATGTACAAGTGGAGGGACGGTCGTGTCCCAGTACAAGTGGAGGGACGGTCGTGTCCCAGTACAAGTAGAGGGACGGTCGTATCCCATGTACAAGTGGAGGGACGGTCGTATCCCAGTACAAGTTGAGGGACGGTCGTGTCCCATGTACAAGTGGAGGGACGGTCGTATCACATGTACAAGTGGAGGGACGGTCGTATCCCAGTACAAGTTGAGGGACGGTCGTGTCACATGTACAAGTGGAGGGACGGTCGTATCCCAGTACAAGTGGAGGGACGGTCGTATCACATGTACAAGTGGAGGGACGGTCGTATCCCAGTACAAGTGGAGGGACGGTCGTATCCCAGTACAAGTGGAGGGACGGTCGTATCCCAGTACAAGTGGAGGGACGGTCGTATCCCATGTACAAGTGGAGGGACGGTCGTATCCCAGTACAAGTGGAGGGACGGTCGTAACACATGTACAAGTGGAGGGACGGTCGTGTCCCAGTACAAGTGGAGGGACGGTCGTATCCCAGTACAAGTGGAGGGACGGTCGTATCACATGTACAAGTGGAGGGACGGTCGTGTCCCAGTACAAGTGGAGGGACGGTCGTATCCCATGTACAAGTGGAGGGATTATTGTATCCCATGTACAAGTGGAGGGATTATTGTATCCCATGTACAAGTGGAGGGACGGTCGTGTCCCATGTACAAGTGGAGGGACGGTCGTGTCCCATGTACAAGTGGAGGGACGGTCGTGTCCCATGTACAAGTGGAGGGACGGTCGTGTCACATGTACAAGTGGAGGGACGGTCGTGTCCCATGTACAAGTGGAGGGACGGTCGTACCCCATGTACAAGTGGAGGGACGGTCGTATCCCAGTACAAGTGGAGGGACGGTCGTGTCCCATGTATAAGTGGAGGGACGGTCGTATCCCATGTACAAGTGGAGGGACGGTCGTATCCCAGTACAAGTGGAGGGACGGTCGTGTCACATGTACAAGTGGAGAGACGGTCGTATCCCAGTACAAGTGGAGGGACGGTCGTATCACATGTACAAGTGGAGGGACGGTCGTATCCCAGTACAAGTGGAGGGACGGTCGTATCCCAGTACAAGTGGAGGGACGGTCGTATCCCATGTACAAGTGGAGGGATTATTGTATCCCATGTACAAGTGGAGGGACGGTCGTGTCCCATGTACAAGTGGAGGGACGGTCGTATCACATGTACAAGTGGAGGGACGGTCGTGTCCCAGTACAAGTGGAGGGACGGTCGTGTCCCAGTACAAGTGGAGGGACGGTCGTATCCCATGTACAAGTGGAGGGACGGTCGTATCCCAGTACAAGTTGAGGGACGGTCGTGTCCCATGTACAAGTGGAGAGACGGTCGTATCCCATGTACAAGTGGAGGGACGGTCGTATCCCAGTACAAGTGGAGGGACGGTCGTGTCACATGTACAAGTGGAGGGACGGTCGTATCCCAGTACAAGTGGAGGGACGGTCGTATCACATGTACAAGTGGAGGGACGGTCGTATCCCAGTACAAGTGGAGGGACGGTCGTATCCCAGTACAAGTGGAGGGACGGTCGTATCCCAGTACAAGTGGAGGGACGGTCGTATCCCATGTACAAGTGGAGGGATTATTGTATCCCATGTACAAGTGGAGGGACGGTCGTGTCCCATGTACAAGTTGAGGGACGGTCGTGTCCCAGTACAAGTGGAGGGACGGTCGTATCACATGTACAAGTGGAGGGACGGTCGTGTCCCAGTACAAGTGGAGGGACGGTCGTGTCCCAGTACAAGTGGAGGGACGGTCGTGTCCCAGTACAAGTGGAGGGACGGTCGTGTCCCATGTACAAGTGGAGGGACGGTCGTGTCCCAGTACAAGTGGAGGGACGGTCGTATCACATGTACAAGTGGAGGGACGGTCGTGTCACATGTACAAGTGGAGGGACGGTCGTGTCCCAGTACAAGTGGAGGGACGGTCGTGTCCCATGTACAAGTGGAGGGACGGTCGTGTCCCAGTACAAGTGGAGGGACGGTCGTATCACATGTACAAGTGGAGGGACGGTCGTGTCCCATGTACAAGTGGAGGGACGGTCGTATCCCATGTACAAGTGGAGGGACGGTCGTATCACATGTACAAGTGGAGGGACGGTCGTATCCCAGTACAAGTGGAGGGACGGTCGTGTCCCAGTACAAGTGGAGGGACGGTCGTGTCACATGTACAAGTGGAGGGACGGTCGTGTCCCATGTACAAGTGGAGGGACGGTCGTGTCCCATGTACAAGTGGAGGGACGGTCGTATCACATGTACAAGTGGAGGGACGGTCGTGTCCCATGTACAAGTGGAGGGACGGTCGTATCCCATGTACAAGTGGAGGGACGGTCGTATCCCGTGTACAAGTGGAGGGACGGTCGTATCACATGTACAAGCCTGGGCCAGAACAGAGATGGTGAGGACTGTGTCTATAACGACGCCGTCTCCGTCTACTGCAGCGTATAGCATCGCAAACAGAAGTATCAGGAAGGTACACATGTGAAAGTACTTTGTATGTCGCATTCCTGCAACAACAACAAAATTGAAAGTCGTTTCGGCAAACAATTAAAGCGACCATGGCCTTGAAAAAGATACTAGGTTGTTCGCAGTATAGAATGGCTGCCGCTTTTGCTAAATGGGCAAGGTTTCGATGACAATTTGGTTGAAAAATGAGAGCGTGACAGTGTTGCCTCAACTTTTACAAAAAGCCGAATATGACGTAATGAAAGACATTTATCAAAACAATGAAAATATGTCTGGGGATATCATACCCAGGAACTCATGTAAAGTTTCATGAAGATCGGTCCAGTAGTTTATCGGAATCGCTCTATACACACACACACACACGCACACACATATACACCACGACTCTCATCTCGATTCCCCATCTATGTTAAACTATTTAGTCAAAACGACATTTATTCAGAAAGAAAAGAAAGAAAGAAAGAAAGAAAGAATGACAGAAAAGTCCAGAATGGAAAAGAAAGAATCTGCATCCTGAGATGACGAGGGTTGCTATCACGACCAGGGTTGCTATCAACTAAGTGTTAAACAGCCGATAACCAATTATGTATGGGGGCGGTGCTCGACTCTCGAGCTGTGATTCGAGTACTCCCAGACACCCTCGCCATTTACCCCTTCACGTGGAACTGCAACAGATTGTGCTTCTTATCGCTTGCAGATGGCTATGTCTGTTATCTACAGATGCATGTAATCTTTCGAATATCCTCGTTGCACAACGGCCCAAGTAGGAGCACTAGAGAATAGAAACTCACACGAAAGCTTAATGACTACAGGCACCTTCCTGTGCAAACCACGGTGTTAACCATTGCACTGAATTTGCAGATATGTCTAGGCTCAGATAATGAGCATCTTGTCACTTGACAACATAGCAACAGTCAACAGGATGGATGCTTTCTGTTCATAATGAGAATTTTTATGTGCTGAATTTATTTCGCAGATTCAAATAGATGTCCGATCCGACATTACTTCAGCAAAAAAAACAAAAAAAAAAGAAAAAAAAAAAAAAAAAAAAAAAAAAAAAAAAAAAAAATCGCGTAAGGCGAAAATACGTTTAGTCAAGCTCAATCGAACTCACAGAATGAAACTGGACGCATTGTATTTTTTCCGCAAGACCGTACACTCGTAGCATCGTCTGTATTCTTTTTAACTTTCTGAACGTGTTTTTAATCCAAACATATCATATCTGTATGTTTTTGGAATCAGGAACGGACAAGGAATAAGATGAAATTGTTTTTAAATCGATTTCGGAAATTTCATTTTAATCATATCTTTTCTGTTTTTAATCCGAATATAACATATTTATATGTTTTTGGAATTAGAAAATGATGAAAATACGATAAACGTAATTTTGGATCGTTTTATAAAAAAATAATTTTAATTACAATTTTCAGATTTTTGATGACCAAAGTCATTAATTAATTTTTAAGCCTTCAAGCAGAAATGCAATACCAAAGTCCGGCCTTCGTCGAAGATTGTTTGGCCAAAATTTCAATCATTTTGATTGAAAAAATGAGGGTGTGACAGTGCCGCCTCAACTTTTACAAAAAGCCGGATATGACGTCATCAAAGACATTTATCGAAAAAATGAGAAAAAAAAACGTCTGGGGGATATCATACCCAGGAACTCTCATGAAAAATGTCATAAAGATCGGTCCGGTAGTTTACTCTGAATCGCTCTACACACACACACACACACACACACACACACACACACACACACACACACACACACACACACACACACACACACACACACACACACACACACACACACGCACACACACACACACACACATACACCACGACCCTCGTCTCGATTCCCCCTCTATGTTAAAACATTTAGTCAAAACGTGACTAAATGTAAAAAACAAGTCGCGTAAGGCGAAAATACAACATTTAGTGAAGCTCAGTCGAACTCACAGAATGAAACTGAACGCATTGCATTTTTTCCGCAAGACCGTACACTCGTAGCATCGTCTTTCCACCGCTCGTGGCAAAGGCAGTGAAATTAACAATCCAGAAAAGCGCGGTAGCGGTTGCGCTGAGGAGGATAGCACGCTTTTCTATATCTCTATTCTTTTTAACTCTCTGAACGTGTTTTTAATCCAAACATATCATATCTATATATTTTTGGAATCAAGAACGGACAAGGAATAAGATGACATTGTTTTTAAATCGATTTCGGAAATTTAATTTTAATTATAATTTTTATATTTTTAATTTTCATAGCTTGTTTTTAATCCGAATATAACATATTTATATGTTTTTGGAATCAGAAAATGATAAAGAATACGATAAACGTAATTTTGGATCGTTTTATAAAAAAATAATTTTGATTGCAATTTTCAGATTTTTAATGACCAAATTCATTAATAAATGTTTAAGCCTCCAAGCTGAAATGCAATACTGAAGTCTGGCCTTCGTCGAAGATTGTTTGGCCAAAATTTCAATCAATTTGGTTGAAAAATGAGGGTGTGACAGTGCCGCCTCAACTTTTACAAAAAGCCGGATATGACGTCATCAAAGACATTTATCAAAAAAATGAAAAAAAACTCTGTGGATATCATACCCAGGAACTCTCATGAAAAATGTCATAAAGATCGGTCCAGTAGTTTACTCTGAATCGCTCTACACACACACACAGACACACACACATACACCACGACCCTCGTCAAAAGGAGATGTATTCACAAAACACATGAGAGTTGATCCTGACTATTGTTTTGCTTGTTTGTTTGTTCGTGATTATTTGTATAAACGCTCCAGATAGTCCTGTTCACACACTTGCGTTCCCTCAATCAAAGCTATTATGCATCACTGGTCATGTCCACAGCAAGCAATGGGTAAACAGTCATGACATAACCTACACGGGGAATTATCTCAATTGATTTCTTGGCAACATGTGGTTGACCAATTTCTCTCTCAACTGTTTGGTTTGGCGTGAGTTATCCCCCTTTACATCCCGGAGGGTCGTGCATGCTCTGTGCAGCTGTAAACGCCAGCTCGTAAATATTATGATTATCATTCTGATCTACATATACTAATTTCAGCTCTTTTTGCCAGAGGGGTTCATTTCGCGTGAAGTTAGGTAGGGTGAAGAGCTCTGCTCGAGGGCAATCTACGTCGAGTGTTAGCCTCCCCTTGCATAGCGAACTATTCAGCGAAATGTATACAAACGCCGTAATATAAACATTTCATATTTATCTATTGGCAGATGTACGTGACAGCCTGAACCCTAAATAAGACGAAGGCGTTATTATCGCACAGAAAATATTGTTTTATTCACACTTTTTCAACCTTATTTCCCTGCGGCATATTGGCGGTGAAAGCAAGTGAGAAGAAGAGAAATACTGCATTATAAGTATATAGTTATGAGACCAAGGGTAGGATGGAAGGTGGCGAGAGAGGTGAAGGGAGGGGGCTGTTTACAATGCCGTGTGCGGGGCTGGGAGCATGGGTACCCGCTAATGTTAAGCTCATGCACCGTTCTATGTACAACACTGCAATCAATCAATCAATCAATATGAGGCTTATATCGTGCGTATTCCGTGGGTACAGTTCTAAGCGCAGGGATTTTTTTTTTGAAGTTTTTTTATGCAATTTATATCGCGCACATATTCAAGGCGCAGGGATTTATTTATGCCGTGTGAGATGGACTTTTTTTTAACACAATACATCACGCATTCACATCGGCCAGCAGATCGCAGCCATTTCGGCGCATATCCTAGTTTTCACGGCCTATTATTCCAAGTCACACGGGTATTTTGGTAGACATTTTTATCTATGCCTATGTATTTTGCCAGGAAAGACCCTTTTGTCAATCGTGGGATCTTTAACGTGCACACCCCAATGTAGTGTACACGAAGGGACCACGGTTTTTCGTCTCATCCGAAAGACTAGCACTTGAACCCACCACCTAGGTTAGGAAAGGGGGGAGAAAATTGCTAACGCCCTGACCCAGGGTCGAACTCGCAACCTCTCGCTTCCGAGCGCAAGTGCGTTGCCACACGGCCACCCAGTCGTTACCACTCGGCCACCCAGTCGTTACCACTCGGCCACCCAGTCGTTACCACTCGGCCACCCAGTCGTTACCACTCGGCCACCCAGTCGTTACCACTCGGCCACCCAGTTGTTACCACTCGGCCACCCAGTCGTTACCACTCGGCCACCCAGTCGTTACCACTCGGCCACCCAGTCGTTACCACTCGGCCACCCAGTCGTTACCACTCGGCCACCCAGTCGTTACCACTCGGCCACCCAGTCGTTACCACTCGGCCACCCAGTCGTTAACACTCGGCCACCCAGACCTCGTTCAAGGAAACTGCACCGCTCTGTTCTGGCCATCTGTCCGACTTTTGTCCTCACCTTCAATTTTCAGCAAAATGACTTCGCGAAGTCTTCGAAAAGTCAACTTATGGCTTAATTGATTAAGTTTGTTATTTTTGTTAAAATGTGAATAGCTTTAAACAATAGGCCAAGTAAAAAAATGTCACTCACTGATGCGTGGAAGATGAATAAACTAGAACCAAAACCAGATACTCCCATTCAATCACTCGCTTTCATGCCCTATACTGAACCAGACAAACTATTTGCAGGAAAAATCAATGTAGTCAACTAATAAAGTCTGCAAAATCACAACAACAACAATCTCACTTTCACATACTCAAACTAAAAAAGAATTAACTCAAAAAAATAACGACTACAACATAATACAATGATACGACAAAAACAAAAATGCCGGAATAAATCAACACTAACAAACACTAAGAAAACACCGTCTAGAGTAAGAATTCTAATTCACGAAGTCCATTTACCGGCCAGAACCACAGTATGTCATTCGACGACAAAAAGATGTGTCGAGAGCATGATCAGCGTCAGTTCATACACTAGATCGTTCGTAGATGAAGTTGAGTGCCTGATCGGAGTTAGATCAGGACCAGACAACAACGCAAACGAAGCTGAGCGCCCCGCTCAATGACCGGTTCCATCTCCGGAACAGCATCACCAGGCTTGACATCCAGGCTGGATTCACAGCAGGATCTGTTACACAAAATGTTGTCTAAGTAATCCGGTCATAAAACCTAAAACCATAGTCACCAAACCTTGTGTGTTTATCTCCAAGTTCAAACAATAATTCAATGTTGCTGCTAAACTTTACCTAAAATTTCACAAATATGAACTTCCAATGTCCACATGAAAAAACCTCATTCAAAAACAATCTAAGTTCCGATTCACAATCAGGACATGAAGATTCTTCTTCAAAAATATTTACAAGTTCAACTTTCTTCAAAGTTCTTATTTTCCTTTTGCAAAAGGATTCACAAAGTCCAAATTGCTTTTAAACCATGACAACTTATGACCTCTCTAACTTCTTGTCCAATTATAGACACACAAGGTCAAGGTCAAACGTTCTACAAATTCATAACAAAAATATCTCATGACAACCTTTCGCACTTCCAAAGAATTTTCATAACAGGTTATGAGAATTAAAACATACTTCCGCCATTTTGAATTCAAGGGGCACAACTCTCCGCTCACTTTCTTAAATGGACATAACCCAATTTCCCCAGAAATAGTTACTCACTGTCTGCAAATTCATCTTCACACACTCATTCAAAATCCAAGCCATCCTGCTTCACATTATAACAACATGTATCCATTTTCATTTTAGGAATCTCCTAAATCATTTTTACATCAGGTAGCCTAAAAGTTATTTACCATGGGGGACCATGAGGTCCGCCATTTTGAAAACCGAAAAATGCATGGCAAAACTATCTACAAGCGCATAGGAAATTAGAAAATGTTACCAACCTCCTATCCCAAATAATACAGGTATACTACAATCGAACATAAACCAAACTGAAACTCAGAAAATAAAGCACATATTCACACATTCTTTCCAGCATACGAAGGGTCTTGCTAGCCCGGTAGCTGAGATGGTAGAGCACTGGACTTGTGATCGGAAGGTCGCTGGTTCGAATTCGGGCCGGGACGGACACGGGTCAACTTTATGTGCAGACCCAGAGACGGAAGCCATGTCCCACCCCCGTGTCACCACAATGGCTCGTAAAAGACCTTGGTCATTCTGCCATAAGTGCAGGTGGCTGAATACACATATACACGCAGACACCTGGGTAGCGCGACTCCGTTGCTGCTAGCTTTCCTCTGGGAGGAAGCGACCCGAATTTCTCAGCGATGGGACAATACATTAATGAAAATGAAAATGAGTTACAGAATATTCAGCATAACACGCTCACACTGCAGACTCAACATTTTCACTCACCATATAAATATCCCGTGATAGGATGCATCTCTGAGCAAAACATCATCTTGACAGAAGCCATTCGAACATGGGTGTTCTTCCTTGAAGACACCACACTACACTGTTCTAGGGAACCGGAATTCAAACAAGCCTAATTCACACTTTCCGTCCTGTCAGGAGTTCAATCGAGAACCACCTGAGACCGACACTTCATGTCCTCGCGCTGTGAATTTATAATGTTACAACTCCCGTCCTGTCTGTCACACTCACGTGACCGTCTCACTTTGAGACTAGGTTCTATAACTCTTAACCTTGTTTTGTTTTCCTAACCTGGCTTCCCTCCCTTCTACCGCATATCTCTGGCAAAAATGGAAAACATCAGTTTTAACAAAAGTGAACCGTGACAAAAACATATTAACAACTATTGTGTTTTCAGCGTAGCAATAGGGTCCGATATTTAGACGAGACAGGTATAATGCCGACGAGTCGAAGTTTGCGGATCATGAAAAATGCGAGCTTTAGCGATCTTTTTCATGACCGCGAACTGAGACCATTATTTTTAATAATCACTGAGACGAGGTGTGTAACCTCTTTATTCCTCCTTTCTTCAGTTATTCAAAGATAAGAGGAGTTTTTGTGCGAAAGTTTGATCGAGTTTTATTCACTCAACCAGTCAACCTGCGCAAGGCGATCGATCAATGCGCGGTTGTATAGTTCCGTGCAAATCATTCCATTCTGTTAACACTTCTTGTCAGTTTCCCTGTTTTGGACTAAAAATCAAGTAAACAGATATGTTGTTATTCTGCTGTGGCGGTAAAGGCAGATATTGTGTGTTCTGTTCATGTTTTGGTATTGCTTAGGATAATGTTCTTTCGTCAAATGGGACTAGCAGACGAACTTTTGCACCCGTGTTCCAACGCTAAAAACTGTATGAAGTTCAGTTTTCTGGGGAAAATAGTGTATGAAACCGCTTTATGTTCTTTAACTTGATGAGATGTGTGCATTTGGTTGCGTGTGATCTGTTTATAAAATGAAATATTTTTGAAAACTGACCGTCGGATTGCAATCTGTTGTCGAAGAAACGGAGTGAAAAGAAATTTGAAAGGGGAACTACTCTTGTCGGTAGACAAAGCATGAGAGTTACTTGCCTTGGAAATTTGCTTGTGTTGAACGTTTGTGCACGGCAGATCTAGATTAAGAAAACAACGGAACTCATGGATTTTATATGGAGATTCATGTGTTCAACGGCCTGTAGTTGTTAATTTAAATGCGGTATGTTTGTATTGTTTGCTCCAGAGATGTATACTTCGTACATTAGAGCGTTC
Organism: Littorina saxatilis; assembly: GCF_037325665.1. Lineage (NCBI taxonomy): Eukaryota > Metazoa > Mollusca > Gastropoda > Littorinimorpha > Littorinidae > Littorina > Littorina saxatilis. The sequence continues at coordinate 3,864,029 of NC_090254.1, read as the reverse complement.
GGAACTTTTTAGTCGCAAAAGTAGTTCCGACACAGAACAGCTTCTCAACCCATTGCGCTATCGAGGATTCAGGCTGTTGCTGGCTCGTTATTTGTTTGGTTGCTGGGTGTTTATCGAAAAATAACTAGCTCTACAAGTTTACAGAGGTAAAGAAGCAGAGGGGGGAATAAGAGTAAATAAAATGAAATGGTCTCGTATCCCTGGATTCAGGCGACAAGAATCAACAATAAGCAAGTAAACAAACATTCACAGCTCTGATATTTTGATAGATAGAAGAAACAAAATAAAATTACAAAAGGTAAAATAAAATATAAGTTCTGCCAACAGAACTATCTTTCTCACGTTGTAATACACGTAGTGCAACGAAGTAAATCAGGATGCCGACATTTCGCCAATTAAAACACTTTTCGTGATACATTTTGTTTTTCAAGTCGGTGTTGGGACTAAATCTTAAATACACGGAGCATAATTATGTTGTATGATAATAATGCGTATCTTGCAGTAAGCAACTACCGGAAAGCTTATTTTATTGTAAACTCAGTGAAATATAAAACACAGCGTGACGTATAAAGCATAACTTTGTTTACGACAAACGCTATTTTCATTGTGGCCTGATAGTGAATATCTTGCATTATTCAGTTTGACTCGCGGACAGCATTGTAATTAAGTTTAAAATGCAACGTGAAACTGATCTGTGCAAAGACGCAGAAACAACCCAACTTATGAGATACAAAAAAATCAATATCTCTATCAAAATTGCAGCCATGAATCTGCTCTGTCTCTTTACTCAAAACGGCAGAATCAGATTTACCTGAACAAAGTTTCTCAGTAAATAGACGTCGGGTCGTGTAGAAATGTCATTACTTCAAGTTGATTATCTGTCTGTACTTTTTTCCGTCAAGAAAAATGTAATTGTCTGTATTCTTCAGGGAGAATAACTTTGCTTAGATGCTAATTTGTGTATGAATTGAAGATGTGCTTTGTTTATGGAGGAACATTCTAGTTATGATTGTCTGTGTTCCATGGTAACACGTGTATTGTGTTTCTCTTCCTTGAATGGAAGATCAATCGCTCGACAGGAAGTAGCTTCAATGGAGAATGCCTGCCATTTGATCTGAAGATAACGTCCTTTTCGTTCAAAACAAAACACAAGAAGTCGCGTAAGGCGAAATTATTACATTTAGTCAAGCTGTCGAACTCACGGAATGAAACTGAACGCACTGCTTTTTTTCACCAAGACAATCCAGCTTCGTCAATCCCCGCGAAAAGGAAATCGCTAACTTTACACGTGCAAAACACAGTGAAATTGACGAACCAGAATAGCGCGGTAGCGTATTGTGCTAAGCAGGAAAGCGCGCTTTTCTGTATTCTTGTTAACTTTCTGAGCTTGTTTACATTTCATATCTATATGTTTTTTGGAATCAGGAAATGATAAAGAATAAACTGAAATCATTTTTTGATCGATTTCTTAACTTTTAATCGTAGTACTTACTAATTAATCTATTTTCGTTAATTGTGATCACATTTTAAGAGAAAACATGACATATGTATATATTGTTAGATTCAGAATTTGATGAAGAATACGATGCAATCAATTTGCGAAATCTGTTTGCGAAAATTCGATTTTAGTGACAACTTGAGCAAACTCATAAAATAACTTATAAGCCTCCAAGCTGAAATGCAATACCAAAGTCCGGCCTTTTGTCGAAGATTACTTGACCAAACTTTTAACAACATTGGTTAGAAAATGAGGGCGTGACAGTGCCGCCGCAACTTTCACAAAAGACCGATATGACGTCATCAAAGACATTTATCGAAAAAAATACAAAAATGTGTGGGGATATCATACCTAGGAACTTTCATGTGGCGTTTCATGAAGATCGGTTTACTAGTTTTCTCTGAATCGCTCTACACATACACACATGCATGCACACACACACACACACACACACACACACACACACACGACACACACACACAGACACACACACACACACAAACACACACACACACACACACACACACACACACACACACACACACACACACACACACATACTGGACTGGGTGGCCGAGTGGTAACGCACTTGCGCTCGGAAGCGAGAGGTTGCGAGTTCGACCCTGGGTCAGGGCGTTAGCAATTTTCTCCCCCCTTTCCTAACCTAGGTGGTGGGTTCAAGTGCTAGTCTTTCGGATGAGACGAAAAACCGAGGTCCCTTCGTGTACACTACATTGGGGTGTGCACGTTAAAGATCCCACGATTGACAAAAGGGTCTTTCCTGGCAAAATTGTATAGGCATAGATAAAGAATGTCCACCAAAATACCCGTGTGACTTGGAATAATAGGCCGTGAAAAGTAGGATATGCGCCGAAATGGCTGCGATCTGCTGGTCGATGTGAATGCGTGATGTATTGTGTAAAAAATTCCATCTCACACGGCATAAATAGATCCCCGCGCCTTGACTCCGAGTCTGGAGATACGCGCGCGATATAAGACTTCATATAACAATCATATAACATACACCACACCCTCGTCTCGATTCTCAAAACTTGACTAAATGTAAAAACCTATCGCGTGGACCGTTACAGATACAAGCAGACTCTCACGTTTGCTTCGAATACCCTTGTATTCGTCTGCTGATGCATCCTCAAATCCGACCAGTCAACCAAATGGACGACCAACAAACTAAACAATGGAAAAAAATGCTGTGACAGCTTTATATATTTGATGTGATTCAATTCACTGTGGTATTTATTGTGTGTGACGAGCCAAAATAACAATTCCTGTGTGTGTCAGCAAACAGTCAATAAAGTTGTATTGTACAGTCTTGTCTTGTCTTGTCTTTTTTGTCGTGTATTGTATGGGAAAAGACACTCGAACATTGCTCCAAAGCATCGTTTTGTGTGTGGACTTTATTTGATATCATCGTGCAAAAGCAAAGCTTACCCAACAGACGAGATACAGAAAGCTTGGAAAGGAATTTGTTGGTACCTTTTTCCTCGTTTAGACTCAAATGTCCGATCAACATTAATTTCACAGTAACGAGTCCCATCAGATTGCTTCCCTAGGTAGCCGATGCCAACATTTCTTCCCAGGGATCTTCGTGTTTGTGTCTGCTGGAGAGCGAGTTTGGGTGGAGATGATAGGACGGAGAAGAGGGTGGAAGGGAATGGAAGGTCGATTTGGTGAGTGTGGGTGGAGATGATAGGACGGAGAAGATGGTGGAAGGAATGGAAGTTCGATTTGGTGAGTATGGGTGGAGAGAGGGGGGGCCGGGAGGGACGGTAGGGATCTAGGGTGGTGGAGCAAAACGAAGGGGAATTGAAGGTAGAAATGGTGAATTTAGGTTGAGAAAGGGAGGGGGCGGAAGGGACGTTGGGGATTGGGGATGGTGGAGCAGAACGAAGGGGAATTGAAGGTAGATTCATTTGTCTCCAGTTTAAAGATGTCTATCGCCACCTGCTTCTTATCTACCCCCAGTTTACAAACAACATCAGGTGAGGATCAGCCTTCAGCGGTGCTGTGCTGTTGACACATATCGGGATGGGATCTGAATACCTGATTGTGCCCTCTGTCTTGTGAAATGAGTTGTAGTTTTGCGCGATCAGTGAACATGCGCATGGAGCGCTTTTCTTGGCCTGACGCATGCTTTGGCTAGAACAAAGGAGAGAGAGAGAGAGAGAGAGAGAGAGAGAGAGAGAGAGAGAGAGAGAGAGAGAGAGAGAGAGAGAGAGAGAGAGAGAGACAGAGACAGAGACAGAGAGAGAGACAGAGAGACAGAGAGAGAGACAGAGAGAGGCAGAGAGAGAGAGAGAGAGAGACAGGCAGACAGACAGACAGATAGAAGGGGAGGTGGTCAAACTGGGTTTTGCAGGTCTCTGGCTGTTCGGTCAATTCGGCTTCAATTGTAATCTACGGGTTGGTCTGCTTTTTTTGGTATCTGGGGATGGAGGAGGGGTTGTTGTTGTTGTTGTTGTTGTTGTTGTTGTTGTTGTTGTTGGTCACAGGGGAAACGAAAACTAACAGAGGGGCGGGCCGGGCAGAGGAAAGAGATAATCTCCACCCCCCCCCCCTAAAATCACTGAAGCGTAAACTAAAAGATGCAACGGCAGAACAGAGATAATGACCTAGGTCAAATGTTAGTGGCACCTGGCTGTGTTTTGACACCCAGGTATCTGCCCTATTAGTCACTCCGTGTCGTCTTCACCAGCCTCCATGTTGAGAGTGTCAGCGCAGCGTGGCTGATTGATGGCGTATAGCCCCGGGTATCGCGATGTTTAGATCCCACATTGGTACACTCTCGCAGGTTTATGAGAGGTCTGTGGTTTAGATCTCACGCGAGCTGCCCTTTGCAACCACTCCACAACTCTTGACCCAGTCTCTCTAGCTGCCGGCAAAGATCACACAGGTCCTGGTCTAGTTGCTCTAGTAGTTGGTCTAGGTGGTCGAGGTGCTCGAGGTGGTCTAGGTGCACTTGACAACTGCTGTGGAACTCTCCTTTTAAGACCCTCCGATTTAAGTCCCCCCCCCCCCAACCCCCCCATCACCACCCCACCCACCCAATCTTTTTTCCGATTTGCTGATCATAACCTTTGTAAATTTGCCTATATTCGAAGACTACCTGCATTTCAAGACCTTGATTTCTCAGATTTTCTGTTCATAACTTGTGTAAGTTTTCCTATTTTTTAATACTACCTCCATTTTCAGACCTTGCTTTCTCACATTATCTGTTCACAACCTCTGTAAATTAACCACCTTTTTGCAAATACCTCTTTTTTGAGACCTGATTTTCTCAGATTTGTGAAGGTCTTTGGTGGTTTTACTGCTTTACTCACAAACAATACGAACGTTAATAATAGGGGGTATAATTATTATACAAGCTTTAGGGAGTAGATTCCGCCAACCTATATCCCAAAAGGTAAAAGTCCTGAGTGTCTGCACGGGTTGAGAGAGGGTACTGCTCAATATTACACCTCCTACTGTTTAGTCGATCGTCAAATTTGGATATTTTTTCTCGAAAGGGCACACTAGTCAGACCGATTGACTTACATACTTGGTTACACGAGTATGCATAAACTGAAGTTAATGTACACCAAATATGAAGTAACCCGCTCATCATATGTAGATACTATGAGCATATTTATGGGTGGCATGTTTTGGGGGTCACTCTGTATTCTATTTATACAATTATGTCCAGTTGTCCACTGCCGCTATACTAAAAATGCAATGAGAAACTTAACGGCGCGGTTGTTCCTGTAAAAACAGCTCAGATCTGGCCAGGCTTTACATGAGATAAGACCTTTTATCCTACATACGTGAGTGAGACACCCGTGAGATAACAATCGTTCAAATCACACGTGTGTATATCATGTAAATAAGGTCATGTCAAGCAAGTCTGGCAGGGACCTGTTTTTCCACTGCTTATGATGCCAAAGTCACCGAGACAAACGTCATTATAGAAACACAAATTGCGCTCGCTAATTACCCTCGATGAATCTTTAGAACTAACACGTCACGCCACACTTTCAGAGTGACGTTTCTTTGCTTTGCCGTAATAGATTGCACGAGGCTTTAGAAGAGATCGAGGTTCCAAAACAAGCGTCTTCAATTTAGCTGCCTCGAATGCAGGACATTTTCAGTAAAATACACGTAAGTACAGAATGTAGGATAAACAGAATACTACATGGCTTGCTCTGTCGTACCAGATTTACACTCGTTGCTTTTTCAAATAGTGAACAGCTCGCTTTCGCTCGCAGTTCAATATTTAAAAAAACAACTCGTGTAAATCTGGTACGACACAGCAAGCCATGTAGTATTCTCTATCCATCCACTTAGACGCATACCAAAGATCAACACCCTGACTGCTTCCTTCGCAGATTGATGATTCTTTTTTGATGATGTTTTTAAATATTTTTTTTACAGATTTGTATTGGTGTCTTCGGTGAGTTATAGAAACACGAAGATACCAAGCGTGCATCCCCCGAAAGCGGCGTATGGCGGGGTAAAAACGGTAATTACATGTACAAATCCAACTCGTGCAACAAACACGAGTGTACGTGGGAGTTTCAGCCCATAAAAGAAGAAGAGGAATTCATTTTTAAAAAAATCCCGCTCTGCACAGATGTTTGGTATGTGTGCAAGTGGAGGTGTTGGTCTTATCCCTGCCTAGGCAGATCTGAGAAACCTTGACAACAAATTTGAGTCCCGCTACTTATTGAAACCCTTGCCTTTTCAGATATTCTGTTCTTAACCCCTGTTAATTTACCTCAGATTTTACATTCGATTTTCTCGCATTTTGCAACATCTTACAAGAGGGGTTCCACTGTACATCGATGACGCTCCACCGTTGGAAAGGAGGCCACTGTATACGTCGAATAACGTAAAGACCTTTCGAAACACGATTGTCCACTGGTCTGCCATTATAGTCTTTTAGCCCCTAATTATACTCCTTTTGCCATCAGTTATTGCAAAATACATTGTCGGGTTCGGAGTGACCAAACGCACGTGTCACCTCGCCTACGTTGCAAGTCTTGGTGACTAGGTATATATATGCATGGTTACAGCGCTGCTTCGCTTTACATCACGTCTACAATCGAGTTCACAGCAGCATTTCACAGATATAACTTGCACATATCTATATATTTGTGAATTCAGGAGAAGATGAGGAATACAATGCAATCACTCGCACGTTGTTATGGGTTCGACTAACTAGAGACTGATCTTCACGAATGTATCTAGGCTTGCTATAAGGCCAACAAATCTACTCATAAGCTTTTTGAAAGTTTTCTTCGAATTCGATGGTCTGGTGACAAGTTCTCCCAATTAAATATTACTTCTGTGGTGACCAAAAAAGAAAATACAGTAAGAACTCAAGGCCTGTGGTCAACTTGGATGCTGTCGGTTCTTAAGGGAAACATGATGATGATGATGATGACCATCGTCCTTGTTGTTGTGCATCTGGCAACCTTGCTGAATGCATCGGCCATTCGGTCAGCTCAAAATGAGTCTGCTGGTGAGTTCACAATACTTTTTCTTCAGTCTTTGTGTTTACGTGAAGTAAATATGAAATGGATAATCTAAAACGAAATGAGCATTATATGTTATTTTGGAGCCACTGACGTATATCTTCAACAGGAGTCTGAGGGAAGGAGTTTATCCTAACATGTGGAAAACAGCTAATGTTACGCCTATTTACAAGACAGGTCCTGCAGACGCTTGGAATAATTAGCGTCCGACTTCCTTGTTGAGCTGTGTTGGCAAAGTCCTGGAGCGATGTATTCACAGCCAATTATATCACGTTTTACAATCCAACAACATTCTCACACCTACACAGTCCGGTTTTATACCCGGCGACTCGACGATCTGTCAACTTGTCTCCATATATAATGACTTGTGTTCAAACTACGACAATGGTTTAACAACACAGGCGGTACTTTTTGATGTGTCAAAAGCTTTTGATAAAGTTTGGCACAAAGGATTATTGGTAAAACTGGAGTCGATTGGTGTTCGAGGCCGACTATTGTCATGGTTTCGTAGCTATTTAACAAACCGTGTTCAATCAGTTGTTGTTAAAGGTGCCAAGTCAGAGTTAAAAGGTTTACAAGCATGCGTTCCTCACGGTTCAGTGTTAGGCCCCTTGTTATTTTTGATTTATATAAATGATATTGTAAATGATATTGAGTCTGTTATCAAATTGTTTGCTGATGATACTAGTTTGTCACTTGCATTAAATGACCCGATACGACGTGCCAAAATTCTTAATTCAGACCTTGATAAAATTAGTAGTTGGGCAGCACGTTGGAAAGTTACATTCAATGAAACCAAAACTAAACTGCTGAATATAAAACGTGATTTAAACCAAAATGACCCTCTATTTTTTAATGGAAATCTCATGGAAGACATACCAGAACACAAGCATCTTGGCATTTTTTTGCAAAACGATTGTAAATGGGACGCTCAAATTAGAAATATTGTGAAAAAGACCACTTTGTTGATTAACTATTTAAGATATTATAAGTATAAGTTATGCAGGACCCCCCGCGGGTTAGGGGGAGTCCCATATTGGTTGGGACGAGAAAGAATTTACCCGATGCTAACCAGCATGTCGTAAGAGGCGACTAACAGGTTCTGTTTCTCCTTTTACCCTAATTGTTAAGTGTTTCTTGTATAGAATATAGTCAATGTTTGTAAAGATTTTAGTCAAGCAGTATGTAAGAAATGTTACGTCCTTTGTACTGGAAACTTGCATTCTCCCAGTAAGGTCATATATTGTACTACGTTGCAAGCCCCTGGAGCAATTTTTTGATTAGTGCTTTTGTGAATAAGAAACAATTAACAAGTGGCTCTATCCCATCTCCCCCCTTTCCCCTATCCCATCTCCCCCCTTCCCCCGTCGCGATATAACCTTGAATGGTTGAAAACGACGTTAAACACCAAATAAAGAAAGAAAGTTATGCAGGAATAGTTTGGAAATAATGTATAAATCTGTTATTCTACCACATTTCGATTACGCTGATGTGTTATGGGACAATTGCACCGAAGCATTGTCAAAAACACTTGAAAAACAAGAGGCGAAGCCTTCAAGGCTCACGTAAGAAATCGACAAACAGTAACACAAACTCAATCACTCTGTCACACACACACACACACACACACACACACACACACACACACACACACACACACACACACACACACACACACACACACACACACACACACACAGTAAGCATAGGTGAAACTGTGCAAGAAAGGGAGACCCTGGATCTGCCAATTAGTCTCGGCCCGCTCACAATAACAATGACCGAGACTTTCAGTAATTCCTTTGCGTGACGTCCAACCCTCTTACGTCATAATGTGACGTCTTCAAATAGTTTCTATCACACACGTCAAACACTTTTGACCGAGACGTAATCTTCTTATGCGAGCTTTATCCATAGACTCGGAAATGTTAAAGTTTCTATCACACACACACGCACGCACGCACGCACGCACGCACAGACAGACAAAGTTTATCATCGCATAGGCTACACTTACGTGAGCCAATGACACCTTGAAGCACTACGCATTATAATTGGCGGTGTGCGGGGAACAAGCCATGATAAGATTTACAAAGAAAGTGTTTTTTGTAGTTTAAAGGAACGCCGAAAACGACATAAGTTAATTTTATTTCACAAAATGGTTCATGGTAAATGTCCACAATATTTAATTAACCTCTTGCCACCACTAGTCTCTTCACTAAATCCCTACCACAGAAGACGACCATTCGAAAGATTCGTACCAGCACATAGGACAGACATATTCCGAACATCCTTCATTCCATTCTCCACAGTTTTATGGAATAATTTGCCTGATGTGAACAACAAATTCAACAAGCGAGTTTAAGCATTATTTACAAAGTCCTGATCATAGTGTACCAGCTTATTATTATTTTGGAAAACGACAGACAGAAGTTCAACACTGCAGAATGCGTTTAAATATTAGTAACCTTAATTCAGACTTGTGTAAACGCCATCTAAAAGATAACGCACAGTGTGTTTGCGGTGATCCAAATGAAACAGCCGAACATTATTTATTAAACTGCACTTTGTATGCAGATGCTCGTCTGACAACAATCAATTCGTTGCCTGTTCACTTCAGACGCGTGGAAATATTATTAAAAGGTAGCGAGCAATATACTGTTCGTAATAACATATTGATATTTGAGTCTGTCCAATCGTTTATTGTTAAATCTGGTCGACTGATTTGATGGATGTGTTCACGCATTAATAGTGTATATGTGTATTAATAGTGTGGGCAGGCGTATGTGTACCTCTACACTGCCTCTCTCTGTGTTATCGTATTTGATTACATAAGCAGCGTATAAGTAATGATTATTATCGTTTGTCTCGTATTTGATATGTTAACGAATTACTGCCTTCCATAAAAAGTTGTTACATTTACTTGATTTTACGTGTTGCATATCTTAGACTTGATGTTCTCTTCCTATGCGCTTTCGTCCTAGTCTCTCCTTGTGGTTGTTAGTACTTTCTTCCCCCTCCCCCTCCCTTTTCTTTTTTCTCTTCTGTAGATTCTTTTGTTCCTATTTAGTTCCCCATCCCCATTCTTTCAATTTGTTTTTCTGGTTTATTGTTATGTCCACCTACACGAAAATGTGTGTAATTTAGTATTGTTCTGGTCACGTGATATACCTGTCCTATCAATAAACGGAAAAACCTTCTATGAGAAAATCCAGTCAAAAATATCCATATCAAATTTCATAAAGATCCACTCAGTAGTTTTTGAGATATGATCTGCAGTGTGAAAAAAAAACAATCTCACGCCCATAACGCAAACTCATTTGGTCGTGTTCTGCCGATACTATAATGTTTTTCTTTCCTAAAACACACTATGATAGTAGCCCTTCCCAATGTCTCTGCTAAAACTGACTTGTCTGTGTTGTCAATGATTTTGCTACAGTGTGAGAACAAAAAGTCTAACAAATCTCACGCCCATAACGCTGTGACACGAACATTCATTTGGTCGTGTTCTGCCGATACTATAATGTTTTTCTTTCTTAAAACACACTATAATAGTAGCCCTTCCCAAATGCAATGCTAAAAATGACTGGTCTGTGTTGTCAATGATTTTCTGCGAGAATGCGATCTATCTGTTTGTCGCAAAGACCGTGTGACACGAACGTTATGAGCGGAAGACAAATCTGCTGAGTGCAATTACGTTTCAGAAGAGAGTTGGTTAAAACAGTTTATCACTCAGACACGCAAAGGAACACTATAACTTTATTATTCAGGCCATATTTGCTTTCCTTTGTCATGTATGAAAGTACTGGCCTTGGTTGAAGAAAGTGACCTGTCGCTGTGCAACAAATTTGTCGCCATTTTCCGCCGTGTTTTGTAAATAAAACGTGTTTACTACCCACACATACAAAACGATGTTGTTGGTTCTTTTTATTTTCTTATTGTTTGATTCATGCTTAGCAGTTTAGTATGCTTTGTTTTCTTCTCAATTCAAGGGATGGCTATAAAATAAGCATTTAAATGTGAAGGTGTTAATATTACCCATGATCTGAGCCGTTCACACATATTGCAGATCATGTAATAACTCATTATTAAACTTCCAAAATCCAGGACCTCTGAGCACTGTATTACTGTATAGACGCATCTGTGATCGGAATATAGAACCGAAAACATATATTATTCCCCCCTCTGCTTCTTTACCTCTGTAAACTTGTAGGGGTAGTTATTTTTCGATAATGACCCAGCAACCAAACAAATAACGACCCAGCAACAGCCTGAATCCTCGATAGTGCAATGGGTTGAAAAGTTGTTCCGTTTCGGTACTACTTTTTGCGACTGAAAAGTTCCGAACGCTCTAATGTACGAAGTATACATCTCTGGAGCAAACAATACAAACATACCGCATTTAAATTAACAACTACAGGCCTGAACACATGAATCTCCATATAAAATCCATGAGTTCGGTTGTTTTCTGAATCTAGATCTGCCGTGCTCAAACCGTTCATCACAAGCAATTTCCCAAGGCAAGTAACTCATACTTTGTCTAGCGACAAGAGTAGTTCCCCTTCTTTTCACTCAGTTTCTTCGACAACAGACTGCAATCCGACGGTCAGTTTTCAACAATATTTCATTTAATAAACAGATCACACGCAACCAAATGCACACATCTCATCAATTTAAACAACATAAAGGGGTTTCATACACTATTTTCCCCAGAAAACTGAACTTCATACAGTTTTTAACGTTGGAACACGGGTGCAAAAGTTCGTCTGCTAGTCCCATTTGACGAAAAAACATTATCCTAAGCGATACCAAAACATATACAGAACACACAATATCTATCTTTGCCGCCACAGCAGAATAACAGCATATCTGTGTACTTGATTTTAGTCCAAAATAGGAAAACTGACAAGAAGTGTTAACAGAATGGAATGATTTGCACGGAACTATACAACCGCGCATGAATCGATCGCCTGCGCAGGTTGACTGGTTGAGAGAATAGGATTCGATCAAACTTTCGCCAAAAAACTCCTCTTTTCTTTGAATAACTGAAGAAAGGAGGAATAAAGAGGTTACACACCTCGTCTCAGTGATTATAAAAAATAATGGTCTCAGTTCGCGGTCATGAAAAAGCTCGCTAAAGCTCGCATTTTTCATGATCCGCTAACTTCGACCATTATTTTTAATAATCACTGAGACTCGGCATGTAACCTCTACATCTTCCAAGCTAAATACAATCCCATAGTCCGGGTTTCGTCGAAGATTCCTTGATCAAAATGACAATCAATTTGATTGAACAATTAGGGCGTGACAGTGCTGCCTCAAGGTTCAGTAAACTGTTTTGAATTCAAGAGAAGAGGAGGAATACAATGCAATCATTGTTTGATCTTTTACGGAAAATTCGATTTTAAGGACAACTTTGATGAGCACACGTATTCACTGTGGCACCGTTTGATTGACACGACTTTCCGAACAAACACCGGGCCGTATAATACGTAACACAGGCGACTATAAAAGACATTTGTAATTAAAAACACGGCTGAGTCTGTGAGTAATGCAGTTTCCTTAAAGAAAATGAATTGTGTGTGTGTGTGGGGGGAGGGGTCGGGGGGTTTAATGCACTCGGATAAGTCAGATAGTTTGAAATTAATATAGTGACACATAGTTGCAATGTGTGAGCAGTGTTGGACCACGGTTTCGGAATATGTAATCAAAGACTATCGTACACGCTTAGTGACCGGCCTAATCAAGTTATCTATGAAACTACCAGTTCACAAGGGGGGGGGGGGGGGGCGGAGGGTAGTAGTCCAGTTTAATTCGTTTTGGTACCAAGTACGGCTTTTCAAGCTTTTTCTTTGAAACGACTTTCTCTTGGAACCAATTTCGTGTCTTCTCCGCCAAAGGGCCACAACTCTTTTGTACGTATCTTAATCCCCTCGACTGATCTCCCTTTGCTCTAGGCCTCGCAGACACAATTTCAATGAGAAGAGCAGCTGTTTCGATAATGACCCGGGTATGTGTTGCCGACGCCTGAAATTGGACCGGAAAGTGCTAGCAGACAAACTCTTGGTCTCCTTAATGCAGCTATCTTCTTCAACAATCTACAGTCGCAGGACTAGATGGCACTGCCCAAAGAAATTCAAAGGAGCAGTGTTAAAAGGATGTGCGCCAGACGATTAAACTGTGTCTGGTAACTTCAAACACATTTTACAATCACTTACAAGTGAACTATGCTTCAAAGGAAAGTGTAAAGTTGATGTCCTCAGGCGCCACCCATTATGTTCGACAGCAAGGATCTGACTAGGCCTTCACATGGGGACAAGTTCATACGTCCACTCGGACATATACACAGAATCAAAAGCCTGGCTGTTTCCTTTTCAGAGCGAGGAGTTAGTTTTCACCTGAATGAAACTCAAAGTGTTGACGTTGGTGTAAATCCGAAAAGAGTTTTAGTAAGACATTTATACTTTCAGAGTAAAAAGTGTTCACCTGATCGAAACTCAAGTTTTAGACGTAGGTGTAAATACGAAAAGAATGTTAGCAAGACATAAATTCTTCTTTTCAGAGTAAAAGGTTTTCAACTGATTGAAACTCAACATTTTGACGTAGGTTTAAATTCGAAAATTATTTTAGCAATACATTTCTACTCTGCACATGAAGCATGCAGCCAGACTGCTGAATGTTGGTATGTGTCCAAGTTGAATAGTGCCCTTACCTCACGTAAAAGTCTGGCCAGATATATCGTGTGATGCAAGGGAGGGGAGTGACGGAGGAGTAGGGGGAAAATGGCTTTGATCATCTTTGACTCATTAGAGTAAGAATGGAATCCTGTTTAAGATCTCAATTTGTTCACTCACCCTAGATCCTCTCTTACAAGAGCTTGTTTCCTCAATTTTTCTACTTCGTAAAGTTAGAAAATGAACCCCCTATTACGTGGCCTACTTTTCTCAGGTGTTTTAAAAGCCTTTGAAGATGGATACCTTCGTTTGGCACCCACGTAGAGATGCAGGGGTATACCAGGGTAAAATACCTGAACAACACGATTACAATTATCTGTCCAACGCGCATGTTTGTAAGGAGTGTTTTTGTTACAATATATTTGGTGAAGAGCGTTTGGTACAATCGAACAGTGAATAGTGTTCTGTAAGATTTATCAGTGAAGATGGAATATTCTACACTTTGTGTTGACGAAAGGTTCTTACGCTCGCTACTGTGTCCGTTGCCCCGAGAGTGTGTGAGAGCGGACACTTGTCGTATGAGACTGTAACTGTGTGATTAACGAAGTACGGTGCCAGAATACCGGCCAGTGGTTTACAGACTGCGTTTGTCACAGAGAGAGATTAAGCGTGGCCTGCACTGTTCGGGGAGCCACACAGGCTTTGAGTACTAGTGGCATCGGTAGGCCAATGAATTCACTGCACGTTTGGGCTGTTGAGATGCCTCTCTGGGTTCAGTCTCTCTGTTTGTCTGCCTGTCTGTTTACTCTTTCGTCTGCCTCAGGTCAATTAATTCACTGTCTGTCTGTCTGTCTGTCTGTCTGTCTGTTTATTCATTCCTCTGCCTCAGGCCAATTAATTAAGTGTCTGTCTGTCTGTCTGTCTGTCTGTCTGTCTGTTTATCCATTCCTCTGCCGCAGGTCAATTAATTAAGTGTCTGTCTGTCTGTCTGTCGGTCTGTTTGTCTGTCTGTCTATTGTATCTATCTATCTGTCTGTCTGTCTGTCCATCCGTCTGTGGCAGATCAATCTGACAATCAATTCAATGCGCGTATTTTCTGTTCAGGTCTGTTGTTCTCTCCGTCTGTCTGTCTGTCTGCCTGTGTCTCTGTCTGTCTGCCTGTGTCTCTGTCTGTCTGCCTGTGTCTCTGTCTGTCTGCCTGTGTCTTTTCTGGGGTAAGTAAGTAAAGTCAGGTTTATCTGTTTGTCGGTCTCTTTGTCAGCCCAACTGGAGGGGGTTTAATGCACGTATTTTATCTAGAAGAGAGTGAGTGTGGGTGGGGTGGGGGGGGGGGGGGTCAGTTTGTATGCCCGTACGTTCGCGTTCAGGTAAGCATAAATCACAAGACATCTGTACCAACGTTTGTGCATTTGAGTTGAACGATGATCCCAGTAGCTCAACAAAAACCAGTTTCTTTCCAAAGCTTGAAATTTGCGTGTCTAGATAATTAGTTTTTGCTACCAAGGAAAACAGCTTTGTTCGTGTTGATACTGGACTTGCCGTGCTTAGAAACAAAACAATGGCCGAAGGAGGGGGTGAGAAAACATGACCAAAGACAGCGGAACAACAATAGCAAGGTTCTCTGTTATGATTGCTACGAATCGTGCAATTACTGCGTGTTTGATGTGGACCCACCGCGCAGGGAAACATCACTGAGATCGCCCTGCACGTTCTGCTGCTTGGTGGTGGTGGTGGGGGAAGTTCAGAGCCACAGTTTTTGCTTTTGCAAGACAAAGTGTGTGTGTGTGTGTGTACGGTGTGTGTGTGTGTGTGTGTGTGTAAGTGTGTATGGGGTATGTTAAGTGTGTGTTGGGTGTGTGTTGTGTGATGTGTGTATTTGTGTGTGTGTGTGTGTGTGCCCGCGCGTGCGTGCGAGCGTGCGCGCGTGCGTGCGTGCGTGCGTGCTATGCTAGTGTTTGTGTGTATACATTATTTTCACAGATTTAGGTAGGTGTAAATTACGAAATGTCTTCGTCAAAAAAATCTTAATCTGTACGAAAAGCTGCTAGAATGTACATGTTTGGTATAAGCCAAACTTGAAAGGTCTTCCTATCCCTAGTTCTAATCTGAACGAATCTATCGTGAATCAAAACCTGGTCCAGGTAGGAAGACATTTGCATACGAAATATACTGCCCAAAATACAAAAAAAACTATACAACACAAACTTATATACATTCTTACACGTATCGTAGGGTCGTGTTGCCATTTCCCAAGAGTAGCTATTCGGAGTTTAAGATAAGGATGAACAAGTCAGTATAAACAGCGATGTAAGCGAGGCTCAAATGTGAATGTATGTCTTTGACCTTTATTTCATCTTATCACAGAAACGCAGTTGGAATGTGAACGTGTCCTGTGTTAGTGCATGTCCGTATCCCATATCTGTGTTTCTTGGTTGCTCCATCTGCGCTGTCATTACGTAATTCAGTGCGGCACAGATTCACACACACACACACACACACGCACGCACGCACGCCCGCTCGCCCGCCCGCCCGCACACACACACACACACACACACACACTCACACATACACACACACATACAGAGAGAGAGAGAGAGAGAGAGAGAGAGAGAGAGAGAGAGAGAGAGAGAGAGAGAGAGAGAGAGAGAGAGAGAGAGAGAGAAGAGAGAGAGAGAGAGAGAGAGAGAGAGAGAGAGAGAGAGAGAGAGAGAGAGAGAGAGAGAGAGAGAGAGAGAGAGAGAGAGAGAGAATGAATAAACATAACAAATCACACACACGCAAGCAAGCAGGCCCACGGGAACATGATCAGAAACAGGTCCAAATAAGCTGCATGGCCGTGTAATCTTGCGTAAGCCGTTCACACACACACACACACACACACACACACACACACACACACACACACACACACACACACACACACACACACACACACAAACAAACACACACACACACACACAAACACACACAAACACACACAAACACACACACATACACTCACACACACACACACACACACACGCACCAAACCTCCGCAAGGGAAACCTGACCAGAAAAAGGTCAGATGCCGCTGCAACTCCGTGTAAACGTACGTAATTCGCTGACGGCTGGGATGTCAAATATCTCTTGACAAGAGCCACACAAAGAGGCTGGGATGTCAAATATCTCTTGACAAGAGCCACACAAAGAGGCTGGGATGTCAACTATCTCTTGACAAGAGCCACACAAAGAGGCAGGGATGTCAAATATCTCTTGACAAGAGCCACACAAAGAGGCTGGGATGTCAACTATCTCTTGACAAGAGCCACACAAAGAGGCTGGGATGTCAAATATCTCTTGACAAGAGCCACACAAAGAGGCTGGGATGTCAAATATCTCTTGACAAGAGCCACACAAAGAGGCAGGGATGTCAAATATCTCTTGACAAGAGCCACACAAAGAGGCTGGGATGTCAAATATCTCTTGACAAGAGCCACACAAAGAGGCTGGGATGTCAAATATCTCTTGACAAGAGCCACACAAAGAGGCTGGGATGTCAAATATCGCTTGACAAGAGCCACACAAAGAGGCTGGGATGTCAAATATCTCTTGACAAGAGCCACACAAAGAGGCTGGGATGTCAAATATCTCTTGACAAGAGCCACACAAAGAGACTGGGATGTCAAATATCTCTTGACAAGAGCCACACAAAGAGGCAGGGATGTCAAATATCTCTTGACAAGAGCCACACAAAGAGGCAGGGATGTCAAATATCTCTTGACAAGAGCCACACAAAGAGGCTGGGATGTCAAATATCTCTTGACAAGAGCCACACAAAGAGGCTGGGATGTCAAATATCTCTTGACAAGAGCCACACAAAGAGGCTGGGATGTCAAATATCTCTTGACAAGAGCCACACAAAGAGGCTGGGATGTCAAATATCTCTTGACAAGAGCCACACAAAGAGGCAGGGATGTCAAATATCTCTTGACAAGAGCCACACAAAGAGGCTGGGATGTCAAATATCTCTTGACAAGAGCCACACAAAGAGGCTGGGATGTCAAATATCTCTTGACAAGAGCCACACAAAGAGGCTGGGATGTCAAGTATCTCTTGACAAGAGCCACACAAAGAGGCTGGGATGTCAAATATCTCTTGACAAGAGCCACACAAAGAGGCTGGGATGTCAAATATCTCTTGACAAGAGCCACACAAAGAGGCTGGGATGTCAAATATCTCTTGACAAGAGCCACACAAAGAGGCTGGGATGTCAAATATCTCTTGACAAGAGCCACACAAAGAGGCAGGGATGTCAAATATCTCTTGACAAGAGCCACACAAAGAGGCTGGGATGTCAAATATCTCTTGACAAGAGCCACACAAAGAGGCTGGGATGTCAAATATCTCTTGACAAGAGCCACACAAAGAGGCTGGGATGTCAAATATCTCTTGACAAGAGCCACACAAAGAGGCTGGGATGTCAAGTATCTCTTGACAAGAGCCACACAACGAGGCTGGGATGTCAAATATCTCTTGACAAGAGCCACACAAAGAGGCTGGGATGTCAAATATCTCTTGACAAGAGCCACACAAAGAGGCTGGGATGTCAAATATCTCTTGACAAGAGCCACACAAAGAGGCTGGGATGTCAACTATCTCTTGACAAGAGCCACACAAAGAGGCAGGGATGTCAAATATCTCTTGACAAGAGCCACACAAAGTGGCTGGGATGTCAACTATCTCTTGACAAGAGCCACACAAAGAGGCTGGGATGTCAAATATCTCTTGACAAGAGCCACACAAAGAGGCTGGGATGTCAAATATCTCTTGACAAGAGCCACACAAAGAGGCAGGGATGTCAAATATCTCTTGACAAGAGCCACACAAAGAGGCTGGGATGTCAAGTATCTCTTGACAAGAGCCACACAAAGAGGCTGGGATGTCAAGTATCTCTTGACAAGAGCCACACAAAGAGGCTGGGATGTCAAGTATCTCTTGACAAGAGCCACACAAAGAGGCTGGGATGTCAAGTATCTCTTGACAAGAGCCACACAAAGAGGCTGGGATGTCAAATATCTCTTGACAAGAGCCACACAAAGAGGCTGGGATGTCAAATATCTCTTGACAAGAGCCACACAAAGAGGCAGGGATGTCAAATATCTCTTGACAAGAGCCACACAAAGAGGCTGGGATGTCAACTATCTCTTGACAAGAGCCACACAAAGAGGCTGGGATGTCAAGTATCTCTTGACAAGAGCCACACAAAGAGGCTGGGATGTCAAGTATCTCTTGACAAGAGCCACACAAAGAGGCTGGGATGTCAAATATCTCTTGACAAGAGCCACACAAAGAGGCTGGGATGTCAAATATCTCTTGACAAGAGCCACACAAAGAGGCTGGGATGTCAAATATCTCTTGACAAGAGCCACACAAAGAGGCTGGGATGTCAAATATCTCTTGACAAGAGCCACACAAAGAGGCA